>NC_073702.1:69501452-69808827 GCF_023634085.1 Falco cherrug | reverse complement strand
GCTTTCTACAGAATTGTTAAGTGATTCCTGGTAACTGCTGAACCACAGGCTCTGTGAATGTCTTTAGAGAAATGAGGTGTGCAACTTTTCGAAGCCCTGCTGAAAAATTACAATGATAAGATCTGACTCTGTGTCCTACATTGTTTCCTGACTCTTGGTTTACCTTATTAAAACAAAATTGAACCAAAAGAAAAGAAAAAAATTCCTTTTCTCCAGCTTTTGCATGTGGACATATTAGTATTAAATTACACAATATTGTAGGTGATGGGTTCAAAGCAAATTTAGTTTTTTAATGTCTACTTATTTCTCATGAGTAAGCCACTTCTTTTATTTTAAAAGCAAACGAAAACCTGGATAAATTTTCCTTTATTGTCTGTGTACAGTTTAGCTTCTCAAATGAGTTCAGACACAAACCAATGTTTGAGAAGATGGATGAATAACATTCAGTGTGATGGAAAGAAAAAATTCTGACCTAGTGCAACAATGTTAGCATTTATCTACGGTCTGTATGAGAAGGTTAAGGAACTGTTTTTGTCAGTGTTCTAATATATTTTATGACTTTTTCTAAAATAAAATTAAATGGGTTATGGTTTGTATATCTTCAAACCTATAAGCAGCAATGTATCATCAAACCTATAAGCAGGAAAGTTTGAAGATTTTAACTGCCCAGTAAGTAGCTATAAACAGATGTAAGACTTCTGCACTGGTCCTTGTAAAAGTATTTATGTAAAACTTAAGCATTTAATTTTGCATACTATCTTCTTTAAACAAGTTTTGGAGAAAAATGTTTTCTTCATGGAGACCGAAAAGCTTTTTATCTGGGTGTTGGCTGCCTCTAGAAAAGGAAAAAAAAAAAAAGGAAAACAAAGGTGTGTTAAAACAGTTTAAAACATTTTGTTAGCCAAAGTAATGAGAAGCACGTTTTAGCAAAATCTCAAGGCCATTCTTATAGTCACATTTCATTTTGTGTTTTGTTTCCTTTTGTTACTGCTAGTCATGAGAGACTAAATGTTACATGAGTGTGATAATTGTATTGAAATTATCAAGTGTATTCTCTAATAATTTGTTTAGCATGTCAGAGGAAGCTAATGTATATCCTTAAAGTGGGAAGTATGTTCTAACACTGCAGATGAATGTATTTAGGTGTTCTTATTTTGCTATTTTGCCTGTCATCTTTAGTCATATTCTGACTGAAAGGAGTAACATAGAGATGTTATCAGAATCAGTGTTTTATAAATATGATGCACATTCTAGTCTAGTGATAATTTTTTTGTAGTATTTGATTTATAACTTTTCAAAGCATCTTTGGCACTGTGCTGATGAAAGGCAAGGTTCTTACATGTGGCATTTTTCACATCTGGCTTAAAGATGTTAGAATGCATCAAATCATGTTTAAAACACAGTTTTGAAGATACTTATCAACTGTATGTACTCACCTTTAAAAATCTTTTTCACTAGTTTTATAAGATAAAGAAGCTTTTCAAATCAGATCCACATTTATTTCCTCATATTACCCCCTATTATTTCCTCATATTTAAGAAAAACAAAACAAACTCTTTCTGTTTTGATATATAATGTAATATTAAATTAACAGGATAAACCTAATATTGACTGGATATTTAGCCTCTTATGTATTGCAGTCACAAAATATATAATTTTGTCTTAAATCTGGATAATTCAAATCCTTTTAGAAGCATGTCTTAAAGTTGCCAGTTTCATGCAACTACACTAAACCGTTAATCAATAGATAACTTAGATGTTGAAGGTAATATTTCTATGCATTTTATAGTGCAAGATTTGCAGGATTCTTTGATCATGCCTTTGTAAAAGTGATTCCACAACTGCTTTTAACTTAAATCATGCCTCATTTCAAAACATGTCACTGATTTTCCAATAATTGTGGGGAAATTTTCTTAAATCTTGTTCCAGATGGAAGTGGCTAAGATGTAATTTTGTTCTGTACTTACAGAAAGCACACTTGTAAGCTGGCAACCTTTATGGTGGTCTGTGAACCACCTCTGTAGCTTCCCAACCCATAACAGGATCTGAAACAGGATTATCAGCACAGCTCATAGCATGCTTGGTTAGGGCTAAAATGCCTTCAGCCAGCAATCCTGATCAGTCACTGGGGCACAGCACCTACCATGCCTCCTGCTCCCAGTATCATCCATACCATATCAGTGATACTGTTTTTTTGGATAAGCCTCTACATTGCCTTCTGGCTATGCCTGTATTTGGAGAACTGTAGTTCCTTCACACTTCCAAAAAGCCATTGCTTTCATCTCTAGGAATGTTGACAGTAAATTAGGATCCACTGAACTCTCAATACCTTTCTGACTTTTTATTGCTCTACATGTAGTGCCACCTTATGTAATCATTGGCTCCAGTTACCAAATGGCCAATTTCAAAATTAGAAAACAGCAGATATATGCTTATATTTTAATGGTATAATACCTGATAGACTTTCTTGGTTCTCTCTTGAAAAGCTTTTTATAAAAGTTGTTTATCACAGATAGCCATTACTCCTTCTCCTGTACTTCCAGGTTAATTAAAGATGTCTGAGAGTTCATGTTTTCTGAATGGAAAATAATCAATCAGAATAAGAGATTTATATTTGTCACATCAGGATTAGATCTGGGCACCATAGTCAAAATTATTGATCTGAGGTGAGGAGGAAGAAATAATTTCACACTTACATAACTTCATATGAATTTATTAGTATAATTTAAACATATCTGTTTTTAAAGTAAAGTGATTGGAAGAAATGTTACTGGGTAAGAATTTTTTTATAAAAGCAAATTTTTAACAGGGTTATGGTCACCTTTTTAATGTTGCTTAAGACAGAGGTTTACAGTATCATGATTTTAAAGTTACAGTACCATTAAAAAAAATGGTGCTTATGCCACAATGTCACTGATTTTACATTTTATAATGTATTAATAAAGACCTTCTTCTTCACAGCAGATTGGTGTATGATACAATAATATGGCTATAATGTTAATAAATTATAGCTATTAATAACTAGTGTGTGTATGTGCAAGATCTTACTGTTGTTTTGCTATTAGAAAAAATGGAACTTTATCTTATATCTTCATATAAGGAAATCACAGTTAAAATTTAAATTATGATTAATTTTTCTGTTTCCATAATTATTAATGTCAATGAATCTAGATTAGAATATTTGTGTTTAAATTTTTCTCTTGTGATTTTACATTTCAAAACCATGTAAGCCTTGATTTTGTGTATATAGGTGATATACTTGCAATGATATTGAAAAAGAATTATTTCAGGTTCAGTATTTTAAAGCAGACTGTAATCTTCATTTCAACTGATTTGTCAGATTATGATCCGAGGTAATGTGGCCTTCTGTTATATATTTAAAGGTTTAATTTTTCAGAGGGCACAGATTGTAAAATTGCTTGTAGCTACTGTAATTAAATAGCATATATTTTTACTGAAAGAAGCTTGGGGCTGTATTACAAAACAAGGAAAAATCCTTTGCTGTAGTATCAACCAGGTTTGCTATTTTGCTTGTTTGTGGTTCTACTTGGACACTTGAGGTTTGCTTGAATGTGGATTATTTCAAGCAGGTAACAGTAGCACAGGCTGGCATACATCTGCTTCAGAAGTTTTCCCTATGTAAGTGGAGGAAAGCTTTACAAATAACTTGGTTCTGGTACTTGTATTCATCAGTGATTTTGTGTAGTTAAGCCAGTTTTCTACTTTCTGCTGGGTTTAATCAGGCATTACATGGAGACGATAATGCAAAAAAAGATAGTGATCCCCAAAGTGGAAGAGTTATGGGAAGAAAAATACCTATGACCCTTTTGTGGAACAGAAATGGAAAGCTGAATCATCTGAATGGGTATCCTATCATTTGTGAAATTAGGTAGTTCATAGCAGAACCTACATTTTTTTGGTAATTTTTGCCAAGATGTGTAGCAAACTGATTTATTTTTTTCCTCTGGATTTCCTGTTTGAGAAAATAATCTGAAAATTGGAGAAAGTCAAGATGGCTTGTGAACTAAAAATAGCAATTCTTCAAACATTTTTGGTGGAAAATGCAGACTTTTTCATTTAAACAACTTCACAACAAATTCTTTTGGACTTGTATATTTTTAAAAAAAAAACTAGCAGATTTTCCTTGGAAAACAACACCTACTTACTCATACTATTTTAGGCCCTACATATTGTCCTTTTTGATAAAATATTATTATCAATTTTTTTCCAGTGGTTTCTTTCCTGAAGAAACTGTTACTTCATCAGTTTTATACTGATTTTCTATTGGTTATGCTAAAGTAACATAGTCATATAGATGTGTTTTTAATAGTGATGACTATGATGAAAAATCCTAGTGAATTTCAGGTTCAGTAAAAGCAGTTCTAGCATATCAAGATTAATGGGAGATAATGGATACCGCTCCAAAAGATACAGTATTTAAAGATTGTTTTACAATTGCTCTTGCATATCTAGCTTGGACTGGCCTGTCTTAAACATTCCTCATTACTGTGATTCTTCAAGTGTTGATCACTACTAAAATCTAGTCAGCTTTTGCTAAATGGTTATCATGATAGTAAAACTTGAAGAAGTTTTCAGCTACACAGCTGTCACCTACTGTACACAGTCAATAAAACTTCACGAGCTACAGATTGAGCTGTAGCAACGTGATGCCATATTCCCTAGCGTTACTGTTATAGGGCAGAGATGAACTGCCATATCATTCACATTGTAAATGAAGAAGTCGTATATGAGATCATTAAAGCAAGCTAAGCATTAAATACACACTTTGCTACTCTTTTTAAGTTTTCTGTCTCTGTTTTGAGGTAGCAGTGAAAATTCAGCCTTTTCCTCTAGGATGTGCTGCTGGTTGTATATGAGAACTGATGTTTGTGCCTATTACAGGTCTATCAGCTGTGTTGAGAATAAGACAAACCCCAACACCTGCATTTTTCAAGCTGTTAGACAGAGATAGGCATTGGCTTGGCTGCTCGTCCACATATCAATGGCAAGATTTATGACTCTTCTGTCTGCTTATCTGAAAGCATGCAGTGCATTCCTCAATTTGATTATTAATAAGGCTATCCTGAATACAAGGTACAACAGCAGTAAAGAACAGCCTGCTTAGGAGGGAACGTGACTCAGTATGCCATAACAGCTTCTGGAAACCACTATACCTTTATAATTGAGTACACCTGAAATGGAAAGCCAGTCCTTTTTATTAATTTCCTTTCCAGTGGATTTACACATTTACTTTAAAAACACTCAAAGTATTTTTTTGCTATTATTTACATATTCAATAACTAACACAGGAACATGATGGTAAGGCAAAGGGAGTTTAAAGTTATTAAATAAATTTCTACTTGCATCTTATGCAGCAATGGAGGAAGCACCCTTTAAAACTTCCCATTCCTGTCAATGTCTGAACTCATTTATGTACCTTTGCTGAGCATCCTGAAAGTATCTGAAACACCGACTTCCACAAACATTTAAAAGGGTTTTCATCTGGAGAATGCAGAGCTGTTTTGTGACTATATTCTGATATTCAGAATGCAGGCATGTATCTGCCTAAGCTCCTGCTCTGCTTAGTTGGGAGTTCAAGCTGAACTGCTCAGATGTTCAGTTAAAAAATGGTGGTGCCCCATGTGCAGGATTGGGTTGGCTAAAGCGAGCAGCTGTTGTTCACTGCGGAGAAGCCCAGCATTTTCAGCCATTTTGCATATTAGTAGAAGATGGTGCATTTTGAGAACCTCTTGGTTTGAATCTCTTCTTAGTGTGAAGTTTAAGATGAACCTACACCTGTCAACATCCAAAATGTTTAATTATGGGATGTTCCTCCCCTGCTACTTGAGCAGACAGATACAGAGGTAGCGTAAAACTGAAATGAAAGGAGCCTAGTTGAAGCTGACATCCTACAGGTTAGCAAACAACTAGGAAACTGCAAATATATGGTCTAATCTATATTCCTCTAGGGTTCTTCTTTTTAATTCAGTGTCTGCCTAGTAAAATGTGAAAATCTTCAAGAGCAGGTATCAGAAGATATGTTTTCCTTCCTCCTAGCAGAATATCCTAATCACAGGACAACAGAAACAGGTTATTTTACCTCCCTTTTCCTTAAGAATGGTAATTAACTCTGAGATAGACAGGCTGTATGCTGCCAGCTTTGCAGGGGATGCATTTATCTCAGGAACAGAGACTGTGTGAGTGAGGGAAAAATACTGAATGGTGCATGTGGGAAATTACATGTTGTTGCCACTCACAGGAGATAGATACTTTGTCATCTTCATAAAATTGTCTTATTATGTGATAAACTGTTGCTACCATAAGGAATTACCCAGATATGAGAGGTCAAAATAAATTTTCATTATAATTTTATCTTATACTGAGAGTAGGGGCTGTATCTTTGACATGGAATTCTTGATCTCAAGAATTTAGAAATGAGCAGAATGAAAAATACAGGAATAAAGAAGGAAGATAGTACTGAGCTTTGGACACACTGAAGTTAAAGAAGTCTTGCAGTGTAAAAATTTCAAGGAGAAGAAAGAGACATTGTAATGCTATTTATCTTTATGAATCCATTGTAACTTAGGATATAATATATTTTTTTTAATAACTGTTTGTGTGATACTGGTTTATTCAAATACATTTGAATAACTGCTTTCCAGATGCCTTAGGAAAACCTATAAAATCTATCTTAATTTTCATAATGTGCATGAAAACTTTTGATTTTCCTTGTCTCTCAGTATCTATACTTGCCATTTATTCACTAATTCTTAGCTTTCTGCAGCAATTTTTTAATATTTTCCCCAAATCAAAATACGATCCTCCTATATGTCACAGCTTGATTTATAATGTTTAGATGCTGTAAGCCTTAAGCAGCACAAAATCTTGTCTATCAGACTGTGTTTTCCCAAACGAAGTACCTCATTAATTTCAAAAGCAGTAGGTTGCTTTTCATGTTAATATTGCATTATTGTGCACATAAATGTCATTTTTTTTCAGTTTTAAAGATGTACTGGGCTTATATTTACCTGAATCTTATCCTACCTTTTTGCTTTAGCTTCTGAACTATTGTTAATATTGGTTACTGATTAGATAAACATTCAATACCTAATCAATTTGAATAATTTCCCTAGATATCTACATTTTTCATAAGCATCTGCGTCTCCCGTCAGTGCCTCATTCTCAGTTTTAAATTACTAACGTCACATCTCATCTCAGTTAGTGCCTGTGCTTTTAAATTAAAATTATTTGAGCATCTGCCCCTAGGGTTCTCACCAGGAATTTAGGGGCTCATCTGCAGGAAAAAAGTTACCACCTCCATCCTGTAGTGAGGAACAGGTTGGAAGAGGCAGGAGGTCTGCAAAACTGAAAAGCCTTTTCATATTTAATAGTAACAGAAAGGGAGAGTTTATAACTAAATACACATTCTTTTTGCTTTAGAAATGGTTTATCTACTTGACTGCTCAACAAAACTGTTTATAGACTGTAGTTTGTGAAGTTCAGTCTGACTCAGCTCCGGCACATTCAGATTTGGAGAGCTTCTTGCTGAGAAAGTAGCAGAGTGCTGAGTAAATTTCTTTAGACAATACAAACCCAGGTAGCAATGTTACTTTGGAAATGAATAAGCACAAGCTAGAAGAAAGCAAATGAAAAGCATTGCTTGCACAGATATGATATCTGGCTTGTAATTAGCGATCCTCAGATGATGGCCATTGGCTGTCCATTAGTATTGATGGATGCTGTTAGCATGAGGACCGAGAGACCATATGGATGCCGACTGTTTTTCTGATGCACTCCGTGTCACCATAGTAAGGACATATCTTCATATTATTTTTATTGACACTGTATCTTTGGCCTTTCCAGTCCCAAGAATAAATGGTGTTACTCCAAAGTATGTATAAATTTACATTTCATGGGCAATGATATCTCATTAATGAGAAAAGAACAGCTGAAACACAGCACTGTTTCAGAAATATATTTATTTGAGACTGAGGCTGGCTCAAAAGTGTTCTAGAAATTGCCTGCCATTTGAGGCATGTCCTGCTCTGGCAGTATGTTTTGTTTGGGGATGCTTTTGTTGCATGATAGAGCTTATGCAGAGGGTAGTTGCTTAGATTCCTGTATTTGCTGAGGTTGAGGTTAGCATGTACCTGTGGCTTAGTGCAAAAAAGCAAAATTTGAATCATTTGGTCAATGTATTTATCAGTTCAGGCACACAGTCACGCTAGAATATGTATACATGTTCATTTTTGGAGGCAGTTTGGCACATCTCAGCTCCTTTATAATGTTGCATTTCCAGTGAGCTCTTGAGTTGATTATAGCTATATCACAAGTCTAGAACAGTAGAAAACAAGAATCCAGAAATCTCCCTCCCCTTTGCCACACACACATAGGTGATGGTTGATCTTAAAGGGGTAAATGTAATCATTTTAGGTTTAACTGTGTAAAAGAATAATTACATATTCTTCATCCCTCTCCTATTTTGCTTTTAAATAGTGTGGTTAGTTTATAATGCCACACTCTTTTTATTCATAATAGTAAAATGAATGTTGTATTGGAAAAAAAAGCAAACAGGTTTTCTTTAAGGTAAGTTTGATTTGTCGCTGGGTTATTTATGGTTTGACCCACACCTCACCAAAATCATGAGGTAATTTCATGAGTTGCACTGTATCAGGTTTATTAAGTTAAAAATTTCAGCCTGATGAATCTTTTCTGAAAGCGATGATTAAACATGTTCTTATATGCCAATTTAGCTTACTAGTGGTTTGGTTTTTTTCTTCTTTCTCCCATACCAGGAGGCATTTTTGAGTGTGTGGAATCTGGTCCAATGGGAGCAGAAGAGCTAGCCTTCAGATTTGCTGTGAACACAATCAACAGAAACAGAACTCTTCTGCCAAACACCACATTAACTTATGACACCCAAAAGATAAATCTCTATGACAGTTTTGAGGCATCAAAAAAAGGTAACCTTTAGCATATTTAATTTTTTTAATGAGCAACTAAGAGTCACTTGATTTACCTACCTGAAAAAAATGTCTGTCCAATAAAGCCATATGCAGTGAGATGGTACAAGTTTCTGGCGAATATGAAAGAACTGCTTTAAAGTAAAGACTACCCCTTGAAGGCTGTATTCTTTTGTCACCTTTTAAAAAATATTTATATTGTCAATGTCTTATTATATTTAGATTTATTAATTATAATATTATAATTATAACTATATAATATAAATATGATAATGTAATTACAATAATTATAATTATATTGTCACCTTTGTTCCCACAGCCCCTGTCTAAAAGCTATTTCTTTAAATATTTTAAATCTGAAATAAATTTTTCTGAGTTTTGTGACTACAGTTTTTTGATACCAGCCCCTTTGGAGTAAAGAAACACAGTCTCCAGACCTTGTTCTGGAAAACATCAAGTGCCCCGAGGTTCTAGTAAGCCTGGGGGAAGGCTCCAATTCAGTTTTAAGCATTCAGTCCCTTTAAGTACTTCTTCACAAATGCCTGTAACATATGAATGGCTGGTATGTGTGAGGTGTGGCTTCAAAGGGGAACAAGTAGTTGTAATTTTGATCATTTTATGTCAACGCAGCATAAAAATAAGCCTAAATATTAAGTCTGTGCTTAAGAATATTGTGATCAGCCAAATGTCTAGGCCTGACTTCAGCAGTTTTCCCCTTACTATAAATGATCTATTTAAAGAAAATTAAAAGCTAAAGATAATTCTGAACACTTTTCCTAAATTTTCAAATCGTTGATTCTCACAAAAACTGAAGTTTTCAGATTGCTTTACATTCAAGTCTATGACAATAGATGCAAGTTGTACTGCATCATTGCCATATCCTAGAAAGTACAAGCCCCAACAAGTTCAATATGTATTTATAGGAGAAAATACAAAGCCTGGTGTTAGAACTCAGTAGGATTGAATTTTGCAGTTACATGTCCTTTAAAAACATTTTTTATAAACTGAAGAACCAATTTCATATGAATGTTAGCCTTAACAATAAATAAGAAGGGTGAAAGAATCCAAGATCAACCTACATTTCTTATGACAGGTTTCTAGCCTAAATTTGCAAAGAGATCTGGTCCCAACATGCCACTCCCAAATGTTGAACACTGAAAACTTTATACAATAAGGGATTTTTGGTGTTATGGTGGGCTAAGTTGAATTAAAACATTTGATGCCACATTAGAAACGCTACACATGGAAAAGGTGCTGTGTCAGGGTGAATGTACATAAAGAACATCTTTAAAGTAGAATACAATGCAGATTTTAAAAGTCAGTTTAGAAATTACGAGAATTTTTCTTTTTTGCTGTAACATATAGAGTTAATCTTCCTAACCTGTTTTACCTGTTTATTTGCTAAATAAACAAATATAATATCAACTGTTGTTGTTAGATATGAAAATAGATGGTGTCCATATTTGTACAGAAACACACACAGTTTGGGTATTGTAAGATGCTTTGATTTATGAAGAATATTGTGGCCTAAATATTTATGCCTAACTACATGGTTTCTTTGCAAAGGAGAGTGTGTGGAAGTAGAAATATGCAAACAACACTTTTAACAAAGTATTTTTGAATTGTTATTCAGGTGTTTTGGATGATGGATTAATGCAGGTTCAGAGAGAAACTACTTTTCCCTTTCCATCTCTGCCAACAGTGAATAAATGGGCTGATCCCTAATTCTGGCCTCTTCTTCCTATTGTCTTCCTCATCTTCCAAATTCAACTGCTTCCTGACTCCAGCACACATAGTCCTGTGAAATTTAATGAGACAGTTTCTTTCCATTCCCAAGGGAGGATGTAGAGAACAGAGAAATTTGTTCCACAATCTTTAATTCTTTAAGCCTTTCATGAGACAATACGACTACTTTTAGTCCTTACTTGGGGTTTGCTTGAAGGTGTAGGCTAGCCCTAATATTATGTTGTTAATTCTTGATGGACTATAATAGCTGAAGTTAGGATGGCAACATGCCATTGATTGGATATATTGAATAGATTGTATATATTCATTGTTCCTAGTTGCATCTTGGATGAGAATGCAACTCTTTATTTGTAGCTCGTCAGGCTGTATCAAAATCTGTGTAATCTTCCAGTGCTAATAGCTTTTTGCTTCATCAGTTCACAATACAGCCAACTACATTTGTGCTGACAGGTGCTTTAGTTCAGAATCAAAGGCTAAAGGTTAACACAAAATGGTTCATTTTATTATGATGGCTCCACAGCAAAGTTTTAACAATGAGGTTTAAGCATTTGACTCATTTTGTGGTTCATGATTATGTCTATTAGTGAGCAGGCAGGCACTGCATCAAAAATAGCCTGTTTAGACCTCTTGTTAACACATACTTTTGAAGTTGAATATAGATTAAATATTAATGGATTTTTAAAGGTACTACATGAAAGAGCAACCTGAAGGCAAGACGATACTTCCAAGATACTGTTTCAGTGAAGAATAATGTAAATGGAAACAAAATATTCCTCAATACACTAGAAAAATTGGTATGCATCTGATAGATCCACTGCCATATTAAATCATGTGTGAAAGCATTGCATTATTCAAATCTCAGAAACAGGGGAAAAAAAGCCCATTGAAAAGCCATCTGGTAGCTATTGCTGTTGTTAGTGATCCCATTTACTGACATTTGCATAAAGCTTGTTGATTACTCTTAGGAAGGGCAATATTAGCATAAATGTTTTTTATATCAAGCTAGTCATTTAGGCCCTGATCTGATGCTCAGAAATGCAATGGAGATCCTGCATGTATATGAGAAGTTCATTTAAACCACCGGTGTTCTGCAGTAATAAAAAGGTGTGCCAGCACAGTTTCTGGAATGCACTTGAAAGACAGCAATATTTTCATCATGTTGAAAAGGATGTGCACAATAAAACAATTAATTTTGACTTGCTGAGAAAAGTGATGCAACAAGATGTGTTTCTAGTGCTTGTTTCCTCAGCTGTCAGGAACGTTGATGGTGGAGTAAAAATATTAATTAATCAAACCTCATACAAATAATCACATCTAGATTGCATTAGGGAGATACTTTTCATACTTCTCTTTACCAAATAGGGTGTGTTCTTAGAAGACAGAATCTGTTGATTTTCAGAACAGCATACTCACAAAGGTTATGTCTATGGCAGTGATCTAAACAGGAGCAGGGCATGGGCTGAAACACCATTCTGCAGCACTGAGTAATTCTCCTGCCTTCTTTTTGGCATGTCTCAGCTAATATCCTACAAGGTAATACTGGAGCATACTGTGGGAGACCAGAGACTGCTAATACACAGCATAGGTAGGGCCACTCTGTATTGGAAAGAGGAGACTTCAGCTGCTTGAATGCAGCAGTATCACGTCAGTGACTCTCAGGGCCAATTTTATCTACTAATATAGGTGTAGCAAAACTATTTCCAGTGTTTAAAAAGGAGCACAGATTTTTTTTTTTTTTTTTTTTTTTTTTTTCTTGTTAACAGAGAGCAATTTAAGTTTCTTTTAAGGAAAATGTTGACCTTTAAAATTTTCTAGTCAACATGCCTGCTTTTCAGATTCAATGAAATTCAAATGTCCATTTCAATGGAATTAATCATTTGCCTGCTACTTAACTAGAATGTACTTAACACATAAAAATTCTGAGTAATTAAGATCTCAGTAGAAATAATGTTGATTGATTGAGGAAGAAATTACACTTGAACAGCCTAGGTTAGAATACTGTCCCTTATGGCCCTTTTCCAAATGTAAGATGCAGCTAAGCATAAATCTCTTCTCTTGTTACTGCTTTTTTAAAGATACACAATTGCTGGACTTTGTCACTTTCACTGACAGAAGTGTTTATTAAACATAGCTGAGCTCTGTTTTGATGTTAAGTGTTGCTATTAATCAGCTCATAGTGAAAGCTTAGAAATGTATTCTGAAGTTGAAATCTGTGTGTTACACAAGAAGGGAGCTCTGTCAGCAATACAGTTATATTTCATGGAGTGCCTTTTGTTTAATGTGAATTGTGCAATACCTTCTGGCACACTGCCTTCTTTCCTCTCATCATTGACAGACTTCTATCTCCTCTTCAGCCTGCGATCAGCTGTCCCTTGGGGTGGCTGCCATCTTCGGACCATCCCATAGCTCTTCAGCTAATGCTGTGCAATCCATCTGCAACGCTTTGGGTGTTCCACATATCCAGACCCGCTGGAAACATCAGGTGTCAGACAACAAGGACTCCTTCTATGTCAGCCTCTATCCAGATTTCTCTTCACTCAGCCGTGCCATCCTTGACCTTGTGCAGTTCTTCAAGTGGAAAACAGTTACTGTTGTTTATGATGACAGCACTGGTAAGGCTAAATCATTAGATTATGTACAGATGTATTCACATGTACAAAGAGAGGGAGGAGGGGTGTCACTAAGCATATTTATTAATTTAAGAAATCTTAACTAAATTACAATAATTTCTATTAGCAAGGTAGTATCTAACAAATAATATGGACTTAGCATAAGTATTCTCATAAGTATGCTTCAGTTGCCGAATTTTGTGTTTGAGCTCACAGCTGTCAATAAATCAGTCAGTTTACCCACATTTTCTGCAGTGTCTTAACAGTTGCTAACAGCTTTATCTTTTGCTTTCACTTAAAACTTAAGTTCTGAAGAAAAATATAGTAACTTGAAAGGTGTACTAGTGTGCCTGGTGAAATAGAAGACCTAAATTCTAGTGCTGTTTCTGGCATTAATTAAGTTAGAAAACAGATGCCATATTATTTGGAATTTCAGTATCTATTTTTTCAGAGAATCACAGAAGGAGCCCTGTTTTTAGCTGCTAGGAACTGAACCCAAAGGAAGTTTGGAGGCTTGTTTTGCAGATGGTTTACATGAGTTAAGAATGAACTCCCGACTTTCCAGCAGAAATATACCAGTTTGCTACCTTTATCTTACTCACCCTAAAGTTTGTTTTGCCCTTCTGTTTTGCCTTGACAGTAAAATCTTTGAAAAATGCTTTAAAAAATTAAGTTTGATTTGATGTCTATCTAGTGGCAGTCAGAAATAAGACCTTGGTAAGAGGAAAAACTGACTGTAACGGAAGATACAAGGAAGGTACTTAGCCAAATGGGATATATTTAATTTTCTTGGAAATGTTGCTAACTTATTCCATGCTGGTTGAACTGTCATTGGCAAGAAAAGAGCATGGTGAGCCTCAAACCCTTCTCATGGTTCAGTGAACTGGAAGACAGTTGATATCCTTGTTACATAATGCTACTATCCTTCTAAATCTGAAATAAAAAAATAAGATCAAGAAACAATATGTTATGTGTGAGGCTACCTGCAGCGAAAACTCACTCTGCTAGATAAACAGCAGTTACAGCAGAACAGAATGCCTGCTTAGTATTTAAGTTCAAGTAAGATGTGTGTATAGCTATCAAAAGGTGAAAAGGGAACAGACATGGCAGTGCATAAAGTTATAACTGATTTTTTTTCACGCTTTTTAACAAATAACCAAGACAGTGACGTTTAGAGGCTGCCTCCCTAAAAATTTGTTGGCTGATGTCACCAAAAGCCTCAGGTAATCAAAATTCTGATTTCAAGTTTGGCCCTACAGACATAAGGCAAGAAATAGCTAGCTTGTTTATTAATGTGTTTTGATATTTTTTTTGTATTATTGTTCTCAAATAGGACAGGAAGTAAAAAAAGCCTCACATTTTGACTAAATGATGATTGAAAAAGTAATCTGTGTTCAGTGAAACACTTAAAGACTTAGGCTTACTTAAACTGGAAATATTTCACTTTGATTTAAATTGCTTGGAGACTATTTTTACAGTAAAACAGTTACCTTTTAAAACAGGTCTTTTAGTTAGAAAAGTCATATGTTTTAACATTTTGAAACTCTTTTGCTCAATATTTGCAAGTAATTTTCTCTCCTCCTACAAAAAAACAACCCCAAAATGAACATTTAATGTTTAATGAGCTCTCTAAACTCAATGTTTTCTAAAATATATATGTTGTTAACAGTCAAGCTAGCCCTGATTTCATAAAGTAGGTTTTGAAGTCAGGATGTAAGTAGAAAGAGGAATGAAGATGAAAAAGAAGTTTTTGTTGTGTTTGTTGTGATTTAAGAGGAAAAAAGAAAATAAGGAAGAAAAGAACAGTTTATTTAAAAAGCATAAAGAATCATTTCAGGAAATGTTCACTTTATGTTTCCTTCTGGAGTGGCTCGACCCTTCACATTATGATACTGGTTGTTCCTGGTCATAAAACAGCCATCCCAGCTACAGCAGATACAGAAAAAAAATCAGTTTTAAAAAGGTAATCCTCTCTCTTTTTGTGGCCTTTGCTGTAAATAAATTTAAACTCTACTTTTTTTTAAGACTGTCAGTTTCTCTTTGTTAGTAGCATCTCCTATGGGCATTTCAAAGACTTCAAAAGCAGGACACTGCTGGGAAGTCCACAGCATTGCTTGCCTTTGAAATACATATGAGAACAACTCTTAGCTATGAGAAACTAAATCTTAAAGAAGTAGAGTTTAAATCTTGTTAGAGCTTAACTGCAAACTGGTGTTTTTTGAGTCAAGGGGCAGGCAAAGACGAACCTTTTGGAAGGAAGTAGTTATTTCGCTTGAGGAAGAAACTATGTCCTGCCATAAGATAAGATAAATATTCAGTTGTGAATGTAGGGCTGAAGGTGAATATGACAGTTTCAGGTAATATTTGGAAACTGTGTTGTAAGACTCCTTGTGCCATTTAAGACTTAATTTCAAATCCATTAAAATGAAGGCAACAAAGCCAAACCCATTTATATCTGTTTCTTCCATTTGGTCAGTGATTCCTTAAT
This sequence comes from Falco cherrug, assembly GCF_023634085.1. Classification (NCBI taxonomy): domain Eukaryota; kingdom Metazoa; phylum Chordata; class Aves; order Falconiformes; family Falconidae; genus Falco; species Falco cherrug. Next base: position 69,793,021 of record NC_073702.1, on the reverse strand, counting down.
GTAACTTGGATATCATTCCTCTTTCCCCCTTCTTTGTTTCTTCTTTAATCACCCAAGTTTTATTCTTCTTTATTAAAAAGTTGTTTAGGATGGTAATGCATACCTTATTTTATGATAATTTTAGTGTTGTGAATTCCCTTTATCTGAATGAACAATTCCCAAAAGTACACCCTGTCAAGACAATCATATGGTGGTACAACAGTTACAGTGATAATTCTTTTAAATTGCTAAAGTTAATATTTTTTGGGGGACAAATTTACTTTATGTATTTCTGTTATTATTTTATAAGCATGCATATAAAGGGAGATGTACTTTTATTATAGACAGGAGGAAATGGTGGAAAACATGCATAAACTATATGTGGATTCTTCTGAAGATAAATTATAGGGGTTGCCCACATCCAAAATCCTGGAATACTGTAGGTCCACTCTGAGGGAATTTTTTTTTTTAATTTATTTTAAAAAAACGTCTTTATATCTTAATTTTTAAGGCCGAGTTTTATGAAGTCTCTAAGGAATTCCTAAAGCTTTACTTCTCTAATAAAGGAAAGATACCCCACCTGCTTCAAAGCATTCTCATAACAGCTGTGTCCATATTCTTCATTCCTTCAGTACAGGATATGTCTTCTTGAGTAAACACAAATGGGAAAAGCTCTGTGGTTATCTGACACTCTCCAGTCAGTAAAAGCCCATGTTAACTCTAGTGTAATTCCCAGGAATGCACTGGAGACTGATATTTCAAGCGTACACTTCGGCTGCCTCATGACAGCACCATGTCCAATTGTGTTCAATCCCCCAGTTATGTGACCCTGATAGCAGAGCATTTTCCTGATACTATACAAGGCACTCAGCAGAAGTATAGATGCAGCCTTCCACAGTGATTTTGTGTGCATTTCAATCCTTAGTGTGTAGCTTCCTTCAAAACATCCATATGATATGTGCAAAATAGCCACCAGCTGTATTTGATCTGGATCCAATTTGATCTGAGATTGTGTGGTATGAAGGTGATACGGAGAAAGTCAGTCCATGTTTACAGCTCAGTTTGAAATAAGAAAGAATTTTGGAATCCCAGGCTCCCTTTCCAATAATGAACATCTGCACGTCTAGAAGACTACCACAAAGAACAGCCATTACTGGGTTGTATCCCTCAGTGGCGTATTCTCCCTGTATTGTATGGGGAGGGATAGCTGTACAAGTTGCTACTGATATGAGACAAGACATAAAGAAGTTGCTTTTCATGCACTATGGGTAGCAACTAGACCATGTTCCCAACTTTCCCCAGCTTTATGATATTGAAATGGCTAAATCAGAGAAGATTAACCTATGGAGTATGGCTATGGCTCCTCACCTTAAGTCAGGACCTCAGAATACTGGGTTGTTCTGTGCTAATCAGATCTGCCTCGGGTTCAGGAGCCTGTAATGAGGCAAGCAAGATAACTTGGCGCACGAGAAAATGAAAATTACGTCATGTGGAAATAGGGACAAAGATGCTTCTAAATGGATATGATCAATAACACAGGAGAGAGCAAAGATTGGGTTGAATACAGAATAAGAAACAGTCAAGACTCTACAAAAAGGATGAAACATGAATAAACTAGAAAGGTTAATTCTATCTTGTCTTGGTAAGAAGAGGTGCAGTTTGTTACAGTGAGGATAAGGTAATAGAAAAGTAATAGAAATAAAATGAATATAATAGAAATAAAAATGAGCATAGAATGGGCAAAGGTTTTAATATTATAATAAAGCCTTTTGCCCTGGTAGTATTTTATGGAGTAGGCATTGTGACAGTAGGTAGATGAGTCTGTTCTTTCAGGGAAGAAAAAAATGTGTAAGTCCTTCTGTGAATCTGTGTTTGAATACTCCTGCACCTGACTTTTTTTGCATTAAATTATAGCTATATTCCACTTCCTTCTGTGATTTTCCCTTTATTTTAGCTTCTTTTAGCTTTTTTTTTTAAGGTCGTCCATCTGCTGTACAGACAAAAAACTGGAATGAGGCTCTAGAACACTTTTCTTGCTAGTCTGAATATAAGTATCGCTTCCTGTGATCATTCTAAATGGCAAAGTATACTCCTTTTAACTAGAATTTTCCATTAAAAAAAACCTAGCAGGATGTAATAAGATGTTGGTTAGCTTTGTTTTTTTTCTTTAAAGTAATTTATGGTCTCTTTGTTAATTAAATACCACTAAACTCTCCCTGGATACTAATTAAGTCCTTTCAGATTTACAGATTTGCTACAGTCGATTGTCTTTAAGAAAGAAAAGTGGAAAAATGGCAGTATGTTCATCAGCTGCATGTCCTAATGGTTTTAATTGGTCTCAAAACAGTAACTTAATTTCAAGTACGTATTCTAATCTCTGTGCTAAAGAAAACAGACTAGATAAATTCTAAATAAGTTTGTGAATCTCAGTCTCAGAGAATTTGAAAACAAAGAATACATGAACAGTTAGATGTCAGGGCCTTTAAATTATAGTGGCACTTGTATTGCCAACTAGTGCTTTATGCAGATCAAGTTGATATAAACAGGGTTCTGAGTTTTTTTTCTTAATTAACATTTGTTTTGGTCTTGGGTGAATGAGTATAAACACCAAAAATCTGTCGTATCTATGAACAGAAGCCAAAGTAAAAGCTGGAAAAAACCAACTTCAGAAATAAAAATGTTTTGTGTTTGCCTTCAGTATTGAACCCTGTGCTTTAATTTAAATGAAGGTAAAATAAAGATGCCATTTGCTCATATTTTTACTGTACTATACAGGTAGCATTGATTTTTAAATAAAGCTACAATTTTTTTCTTGGGACCACTGTTAAAATTCACATTATCTTATTCCCACTGTATTTAAACATTGCTGTTAATGCTCACTTTGAGTATTGTTTACAGTTATGGTCTTCACAATTTAAAAAGAATGTTAAGGTACTTGAATGTGTCCAGTGTAGAGCAACAAAACTGGTGAAAGGGCTGGAAGGCCTGATGCCTTATGAGGACAGCTGAAGACACTGAGTTTGTCTAGTTTGGAGAAAATGAGGCTGAAGAGTGACCTCAGGTCTCTCTAAGCTTCCTGAGGAGGGGATGTGGAAAGGGATATGCTGGTCTCTTCTCCCTGGTATCCAGTGATAGCATGCATGGGAATGGTTCAAAGCTGCAGCAGGGGAGGTTCAGACTTGACATCAGGAAGCATTTCTTTACTGAGAGGGTGGTCAAACACTGGAACAGGCTTCATAGAGAGGTAGTCAATGCCCCAGGCCTGTCAGTGTTTAAGAGGCATTTGAACAATGCCCTGAAGGTGCTTTAACTCTTGGTCAGCCTTGAAGGGGTCAGGCAGTTTGACTGGATGACTGTTATAGGTCCATTCCAACTGAATTATTCTATTTTATATTTCACGTATCTTATTTCCAGACATTTTATATCTTGTGGTTTATTGTACGTGTGGTTTATTTTTTCTTCTTCTTTTTTTCCCTTATAATACTAATAAAGAAATATTCACCTTTGCAGTTAATATAACTTTACAGTAAGGGGAATTAAATATCTTGGGGGTAAAATAGATGTGGTGTGATTGGAAGTGGGCAATATTACTAAAGGATTAAGGAAAAAAGCTTGTAAGTGATTCAAAGTAAATCAACTAGGGAGAAAATTTCCATTTAAGGAGAATATACATAGTGCACTTTAAAGATGAGAAAAGGTGTTTAAGTGACTTTAGAGGACAGGCAACTGAGAAGGAGAATATTAAAGGAGATGGTCTGAAAAGGCCTGCTTGTCTGTTTTTTATAAATGAATTAAGCAACATCTCAATTTATGTGGAAAGCTGTTCTTTCTAAACACATCTGTATAACTAAGGTCTATTCTTAGAATGAGGAAGAAGGAATGAAATGAGCTGAGAATGTTGCATTTGAACATTTGACAGTTGATACAATAACAGCACATTTCACCTGAGTTTAGATGCCAAGACTTCAATCTTGGTGATCTGTAATAGAAACTTACAAACTGACATGGCTGGCATGTAATACAATATATTTCAGGTTTGAAATTTTGATATAGAAGGGTAAAGTTTGTTCAAGAATAGGTGACAGGCAGAAGCAGGGAGATTTCTTAAAGATAATCTGGGTTGCTCAGTCCACAATACAGTAGGAGACATCTGCTGGGAGCAAGAGTGTAATTATTAAAAGAACGAAGGAATACTGTTACTGTGATTTGCATTGCTGTGGATCAAGATCTGAAACAAACCCCTAAAACATGAAAATTAAGTACCAAGACTTCACTACTGTTTTTAGAATAATCTAACAAAACTAACCAAAGGCAAAGTTTTAATATCAACAAATATCTCAAACTAAGTGTTTACTGGGAAAAGGAGGATAAGAGGACACAGTTCTTAGATTATTCTTAAGAAGATGTTATAATGTATATTGACTTTTTAAATACTGAAAATACTGAATAGCCATGTACGAGTTATTCTTTTGTTATTTCTGACTGAATCAATGCTTGGGAATGGAAAATAATGGTTTATTATTAGGGAAGTGCAAAATATACTGACTAGAATTCAAGAAAGTGAATGTCATTAAAACTGGAATTTCTGCAAAAAGAACTGGAGTCTAAAAAAAGAAGATTCAGATCAGTTGATGTTTTCTTAGATAATACTGAAATGTATAAAACAAAATAACTATTGTCAAGGGACCTAAGTTTTTAAACCACTTAAGAGATTTTTTTCAAAACTTTAAAATGAAGTATTCTTAAATCTGTTAATAATTACCTTTTGAGAACTCATGGTTGATAGGTGAAGTTCTAAAAGTCTAGTAAAGGTAGACAGATTTATCCCATCGTAGACATTTTTCCAAATTTTCAAGGTTTCTTAGGTTCACTCAACATCTAAATCATCCACCTATATCTAATAACTACTTTCCTAACTTGAAACCTGCTTAAAATTGGGTAGAATGAAGTGAGGTTGTAGTATGAGCTTTGGGTGGGGGTTTTTGTTTGTTTGGTTGGTTTTTTTTTTGTTTGTTTTTGTTAGACCAGTCAGCCGAATTTCTATTTCTGGAAAAGTGCTGGAAAAATTTCCTTGTAAACACTTAAAAGGTCTCAAAGTGTTGAGCAACTTTCAAGTTTGCTTTATCAAGAGCATACAATGTAAAGCTTCCTACTTTGATAAGTCAATGTACCTTGTGGGTAAGGAAAATGCAGTAGATGTGATAAATATTGAGTTAAGAAAGTCATACTGTTCAAGGTGACATTATTATATGCAAACTAGAGAAATAGGTTCCATATGCAACTGTTGTCAAATGGATGCAAGAAAGAGCAATAAGGTGCAAATAGATTGGTTATTGCTTACTGCAAAACTGAAAAGATATACTTAAAAAGTTCATTTTCTGGTATATGAAGAGTATACAAATTACATACGCAGGTGATAAGATCAGATCTTACAATACTCTAGAAAATACAATTTGTGTTAAAGTATTTGAGTAGTTACCCATTGAACTTAAGACATGGTCATTGTGGGTAAGCCAACAATGGCATTACAAGAAAGAAAGCATAACGTTTTACTCAGATGTACGACCTGGAATTTCATGTGTAGGGACTTCCCAGGTAATTCCAATTTAATCTGCAGAAGAAAAGTGTCACACCATATTACATAGCCTTTTGCAGCAGATCTCAAGAGAGATGATGGTTCTTCAGTCTGGAGGCTTGGGAAGACTAAGACCTGGCAGAAGAGATTAAGAGAGTGTTGGTTTTCTCTAGGAAAAGTGGAAAAAAAGGTCCTGCAAAAAGGAACAAGTAGACAATTCTCTATGTTAAATGGCATAGTTGGAGACACGTTTAAAATTGTAGCAGAAATTATTAAGCTGGGACCATTTAGGTTAGAAGAAAATAACAGGTATCCTTGAAAGGTTGTGGAAATGCCATCTCATGATTGTGGGGTTGGTTTCGGTTTGTTTTTAATAGCAATGTTTTCATACTTCTTTTCTTAGACAGAACAGAAAAGACAGGTGATGGTGACCTTTTAAGGTCACTGTCAGGACTGTTCTCTACTACTGATGCAGACTAATGTCTCTATCGAATGTGCAGAAATACTAAACTACTATTATGTTGCTTCATTGATAGCAATTCCTCAAATTAGATTTATATTAGATGACAGTTAAATGAAAACTATACCTGTGTGTATTTTTGTATATTTATACTGTTTTGACTAGTGCAATTTTTAGTAGCATTTATTCTGGTTTTATGAAGCGGATGTGGAATTCACAGTACTGGTTGTTCTTGAAGGGCTAGGTGGGTATCACCTCTGCAAATATATGGACTTTTATATAAATCTTATCAAAGATACTAAGTGGGATGGGATAGCTTAGCACAGAATGTTAAATAAAAATATTTTTGTGCATTTCAAATGTCTGCATTATCAATTAATAATCAGTTATTCTGTGTTATTTAATGGAATGAATGGAATGAATACCTAAAGGAGAGCTGTATTTGCCAAGGGGAACAAAGCAGACTTGAGGCTTTCCATGCATATTAACAAGAATTGCATGCAGTTCTGTTCCACGTCTGTTCAGTCACTGAGTCAGAGGTTGTAGAGCATTTTTAAAAACATGTGCACTTTTACAGAATCTTCTAATTAAGGACAATAGATTTTTAAGCCTTCCTTAATAAATTCAGATTTGGTAGAATTGAAATAATTAATTTCACTAATAATTTTGTTCTGTTTTTAGAGAATGAAGAAATATTTTCCAGACAGATTACATGTTGCGTAACATCTTTTAAGTATAAAGTGTTTCAAGTGTTGTGCACAGTAATTCCAAGTGAAAACACAATTAGTAGTTATGTGCTAAACCTAATTGTGGTATTTGATATAGCTGGTTAGATAGTTTGGTGCATTCCTTTTTTAAAAAAGTTATTGTACCTTTTGTTCAGTAAAGTTCGGAAATATTTTTTCAGTGCTACATGAAAATACCGCTGTAAGCAGGATGTTGTGAAGTTAAAATTTCACTTTTAAACTTTTTCAATCTTTTTGCAATTTGGGAGCTAAGAATTACCCTAGCTAGCTGTCTGAAGGAAAAGAATTTAAATTCTGTTATTCTTTTTGGTAAAAGGACCTATAGCTCTTTGAGACTAATTCTATGGAGAAATTTTTTTTTTTTGAAGAAAAGTAAATGTCATCAAGGTAAAAAGAATGAATGAGTCTAGGCCACCTTTCAGGAAAACGTACCACAGGTCCCACCCTGTTTTGGCCAAGAATTGAATTTTGATTTACTGCAACAAGACACAGTATTTAACTATAAATTTAAAATAAAAATAAAATAAATCCATAAGGTATTTTATAGTATTTTTCTGTGAGCCTAAGGAATGGAAGTACAAGTAATATTGCCAGAAATTATTGCATTAACAATAAACATATTCGAAATGGTACTTTAAATTGTTTTGCTTTTGTGGGTTTGATTAACCTTAAGAATTTTAATTCTACAGAAAATTGGCTGGGGAACTTATAACCAAAGTAATTATTTCTTTCATAAAGACTGAAAAAATGTATTCACTATTTTCAAATACAAAAAAATGTGAAGGAAAACTGTTTAACTGAAAAATGAAAACATGAAAATGGAGACATAATCAGTATCGCATCTTGCATGTGTCATAAATTTAAAATGAGATTTATCCAAACTTAAAACTCTTACTTCAGTATTACGTATTTTGTCCTCTGATTGGAGGAGCATTGTGAAATGCACATGAAATGGCAACATCTTTGTGAATTTCTCTGCATTAGTCTCAGCTCAAATATTCCCATCTTAGACATTTTAGCCCCAATTCTAGATTTTTCTTCTCTCTTGCACTCTTACCAAATTCTTTAGCAAAACTCTAACTTTTTTTTGTTGTGCTTACCTAGTGTAAATTCCAATTTAGAATGTTCATTTATGTTTCTTTTCCAACCAAGTCCATTTCCATTTCTAGTAGATATTATTTTTTATTTAGTTTTATATAGTTGGATACAGTAGTGATACTTCTATGGTATGGCTAGAAACTGCTAACTTATTCTACTGCTTCTCTTGTCATTGATTCTGACAGTTTTGACAAAAGCTGCTTTGTCCTTTGACTGTAGTAGATCTCTTTTTTCCCACTTCACCCTCATTAAACTGAACTGCTCATAGATGTCAGCTACTTGAGAGATGATACTTCATATTATTACAAGAATTCTGTTGAAATGCCCAGGACTGTTAATTGTCATTGCTGTCACCACCATCACACTGAATTAGATAAAACTTCCTGAAAATACTCAAAAAACATGTTCAGAAAAATGAATAATAAAAGTATTTTAAATAAGGCATATCATAATAGAGCCACATGTGTAAAAGAATGTCACATGTTGCTGGAGACTAGAAAAATATGGCAAACTAATAGAAAAGGCTTAATGTTTTCTTGATTTTCAACATTTCTTTACTTATATTGAATATTTTTTTTTCTTATATTTTCATGCACTATGTGCAGATGTAAGGGAAGGAATGGACAGTTCTATTTTTCTTATTTTCTAGCTGCTGTATGCAGCAGCTGATAAGTACTCAGGTGGTATGAAAAAATGTTTCTTCCTCTTATTATGGTGATCTTCAAGATCAAAACCTTTCCATGAACTGAAGGCCTTCTCTGAACTTCAACAGCACATTGATTTCCTCTTGTGAAACTGTGTAGGATGGGGTGGAGGTTTTTTTTTTTTCACTGCAGTGATGAAAAGCCATTATTAGAAAAGAATTGTTACTGGAAATAGGCTAAATTGGGATTGGCTGTTTGAAACTAAGTATAAAAGATGTTCACACCCGTGCTCTGATGTGCTCACTTAGCATATTTAAGGAAAACAATAAAGCTGATTGTTGCCTTGCACTTCAATTACAGCTGGTTATGCTGAAACAGCAGTAAAATGGATTTAACATTTAGATATGCTAAGACCCAAGACACAGAAAAAATTAAATGATACGCAGAGTATCAGAATAGAAATCTGACTGTCTGTGGGTTTAAACCTGGACCCCTGGTTTTTTTGGTCAGTGATTTTTAACTCTAAGGCTAGTCTTTCCTATATATGACATTTTAGTAATCTCAACTTCAATATTAATTATGAATACAATTTTAAACACTCTGCTTTCCTGTACTAAGTAAATGTTTCAAAATAGATTTTATTTTAGTCTAATTTTTTTTCTGCCTTTAGTCTAGACACTTTTAGAGCTTTCATAATAATGAGGTTTGTATTTCAAATAACATATATAAATGACATACATATCTAGTTAAAAACATAGTTCTGGGTTTTTTTGTTTGTTTTAGAAATGAGGATTTTCCTCAGATATTAGTATTACTGTGCTTTAAGTTCTCTTGAAGTACACCATTGTTTATATTGGCATCTTTTCATGGAAGGGCTGTCCAAGGAGTGAAAGAAAAGTCCCCTCAGTCTGGTGACACATACACATATCTTTTGTTGATCACTGTTGATCCTAGGTTCTCTAACAAAGTAGCCTGTCTGTTGAGCTGATGACCAAATTGACCAAAAATGGGTAAGACTGCTGGAGATAAAGCTTAAAGGTCTTGAGTCAGATCCATCCTTCCACATACAAAGTAAGGATCACTTGAAGTTTGGGGACTGGACTGTTCTCTCCTAATGTTCTCTCCGGAGGGCACTGGTTACTATGCCTCAGCATGCAGTTGAATTCAAAAGTGTGGATGTGAAGGCAAATCAGGTATCAGCTCTATAACACTGAGCCTTTGAAGCTCAGGTCAAATTTTGGAACCAAAGACATTCAAGTATGTCCCTCCTTCATATTACACTTCATCTTTGAATTAGTTTATTTTTTATAAAGGAAACTGTAAAGCCTTTAAATTGAAAATAAACATAGAAAATATTTCTGTTGTGTGCTTCTAAATACCAAGACTTGCAACTCATGCAAAACTGTTTGTCTTGACAAATATTCAGCTGTGTATGACACAGAATAGCACACACCGTAGCATGTCAGCATGAGGGCAATATTAATGTTTGGAGACTGCATCATAGCCACAATTATGAAGAGGTTTAGAGAGAGGCATTAGTACTTAGCCCTAGAAATCTTGTTTCAGAAGACAGTTAAGACAGTAAATGGATTTCTGGCATAGTTTAGAGAGAGGCATTAGTACTTAGCCCTAGAAATCTTGTTTCAGAAGACAGTTAAGACAGTAAATGGATTTCTGGCATAAGTAGCATTATTTTATGTTGAAGTTTTGCATCTGGAGCAGAAGATTTAGTTGCAGTCTAGTCCAGACCATAAGCGCTACAAGAACATGCTGATTTGGGAAAAGAAATTCCAAGAGAGAATGAGCTACCTAAACTGAAAAGTTTTCTCTGATTACTGGCATGGCTACCGTCCAAGAGATAGTTTTTGAAAAATATTTTCAGTTGAAGCTAATGTAACTTTTATTTGCCTTCTCATACGTGACCCAGAACTAGCATTTCAGTGTGTCTAAAACATTTTATTAGCAATATGCTGAAAAAAAATGTATTTCCTCAAAACATCTCTTCCCCCTCCCCCCAAAAAATCCTCAACTTGATGATCAACTGGTTTTGAAGCACTATACCTTCTTTAAGTATGTTTGTATAGCTGAAAGGCTACATGTGGGGAAAGTGAAACTTGGAATGAATTCATCAAGGTGTGGTAGAACATGTCAACACAATCTAACGGAGTTCTGATTTATAAACAGTTCTGTATCTCTGAAGAAGAGCTGGGGACAATAGGTCATTACTGTATGCTTTGATATAGAGATAAGTACATAGTTACAGGTAGCCTGACATTACAGAGCCTCTATACATCTGCACTTCTTCCCCTGGAAGGAATTTTTGTCATCCAAATAGACCTCCAGAGTTCATTTGGCAGATAGTATTATTATAATGTGACTAGTGTATCCTGGCTTGCTCTAATGAATTTAATCTTTGAATTTTCAGGTGAAGTTATTCTAAACAGAGCAGCTATATTTCTTGACAATGTGCTTGTTAAATAGAATTTACTACTGAATGCAGTTATCAGATACTTTTCCTTCTTTTTACTGATACAGTGCTATTATTTTCCTGGTAGTAATCAAGATTAACAATAGAAAAATAATTTAAGTCAACATAATATTAGGTATCTTTGAACTCTTTGTCACTTCACCACCACTTTTAATTTTTATTTATTTATTTATTTCATGCATTTTTAATATTGCAGATTACAAATGGCATAAATCTCTAACGCAGTAACATCTTTAAGATATATATATATACACATGCATACACACATAGTATTCTGATTACACTCCAATGCTTCGACTACAAGACTGAAAAATCCTGCTAAAATATTGGACTCTAAAGCTTTTGATAAGAAGGTGGATTAATTATATTTACAGTAAGGAGATAAATTTTTCTGGATTATGTATTTTAAGTCTTTTCCTCCATTAAAGACACTTCATACCATTGGTACTGTATTTAAATGCGTTCATATGTAACTAGTGACAATTTTAAAGATGCTTTATGCTGCTGGAATTAGGTGAAATTATCTTAATGTAGTAAAAAATCTAATTATGAATAAATGAGAAAGGTCCCTCAAGCTGTCTTTTCCCTTCGTCTCTATTTTCTCTGTATTTTTCATAATGGTGTTTCTGTATTATGCTGTTACATCCAAACAACATGGAACAGCCCACTGTTTAAGCAGCCCTGCTAGGAAATGCATTTGATTTGTTTATTTTATTATTTTTTTTAATCCTTTCATTTGAGTAGACAACAAGGATGATAAAATTAGAGAGTTCATGGGTAATCTGCTCAAGATGGTCAATATCTGTGAATAATTTTATAGCAATGAACTGTTCCAGTTGATGTGAAGCATGCTATCAATGCTCAGTAAACTAGCATCCTCCTCCCTTCTACCCAAACCCCTTTCAAAGCCCAATACACAATGGTATTTTTCTGAGGCTTAACTAGAAAAACTGTGCAGGGGGCTATCAGGGAAGGAGAAGACTACAGAGAGGTGTGAGAGGAAACAACTTGTTGAAAATAGAGAAACTATTCTGGTAGCTTTACAAAGCAATATATTATTATTATTGAAGTTTTTGAGATTCTGAAGATAGGAGTAGCATTTAAAAGAGCATTAGTGTTCTTTTGTACAGAAAAAGGTTCATGTGTTCAGCCTATTGCAAAGTGCATTTGCTTGCATTCTTCCTGTGCAGCACAAAGGCAGCATTAATGGAAATGATAAATAGTTTGATGAGCAGGCCAGGTGGCATAGCAATGGCTTGCAAGACTGCTGAGCTGGAGACACAGGTTTTAAAACAAACTTGGGGCTCTTGCTTCCTGGACTGGTTGAAGTTGAACATGTCGAGGAGGTAATGTGATTGATCTCTTTGGAGGAAGATGCCAGCTGGAGAGCTCACAAACTGCTCCTTCAGGATTCTCCTTAAAGATGAATTGATGGCAGCTTCTGAAAAGAGTTACTCACACCGCATTCTTCCCAGCCATTCAGAGGTAAGACTCTATCACAGTGGCTGCTAAGAGAAGGAATTGAGAGTTTAAAGGGACAGGAAAAAGGTGTCCCTGGTGAAAGAAACTGCAGGAAGTACATTCCCAAAATGCAGCTATTATTTCTGTACTGTTGCAAAATAGATATTTTTTTTAGAAGCTTGTCCACATAAATGATTAGGGTTTTTTTTAATTTTTATTTTTTCCTTACACTTGGATCCTGTAATGCTAGTAAAATAAGAGGTCAGCATTTCATGAGGGCTGTACTTAATTTTATATTGTAAATCAGTTGTTTTTAAAATATTCTAGGCTGAAAGCTGTGCTTTTGTGTTGGCAAATCTCTCTTCAAGAATATGGTGAAGAAAGGACTTGTTTTGTCCTTAGCTTCATTGTTCTTGTAGTTCTCATATTATGTTCCCCCCATTCGTTGGAGGCTCTGGTACCTCTTTTTCTGATTAGCTACACACGAACTACATACGTGCCTTTTTAAAACTGCCTTGCTGATCCAGTTTCTTAGTGTGTGACAGCTCTCTGATCCTGAAACATTTCTTGTTTGGAGCTTGTCCATTTCCTTTAATATCAGACAACAGCAACAAAAGTTGCTTTGGGATTAACAGTAGCTCAGAAACTTAGTATTAACATATAACTATTCCATGCTTGTTTGATCTAAAACTACCTTGGCCCTTAGCCATTAGCCATCTGCACAGAGGGTAGAAATGGAGTCCCACAGACAAACTGGACACAATAGGAAGAAGCAGTCTTCCTTGAGTCTTGGGAATCTCATTCAACCAAATGGGACATAACAGTATTAAGAAAAAGTGGAAACTGACCAAACAAATTTTGCCAACATCTAAAAGTGAAAGCAAACAATGAACTTGTCTGACTTTACCTGATGTAGTCAGGACTGTATGTCTAAAACACTAACTAAAGTACAGCTCATCTTTTGTTACTGTAAGGCACTAGTTTTACTGTAAAAAGCCTTAAACGTATGATATCTTATAGCTGTGAAAACTTGAACTCCAACCACGTAAGGATAAGGATATAAGGATAGTGGCAGAATTTATTCATGTCTTAGGTGGATTGTCTGGTTACTTCTCAACTGTGTGATGTTTTGATCCCCTGGACCTTTTTGTGGCCATTGCACACCAGGACGTTAGGGCCTGAGGGGGGAAGCGAACGTCGGTGGCAGCAAGAGCTGAGGAGGGGTTACTGTCTGCAGCTGGACCCAGGAGCTGCAATTTACATGCAGGAGCTTGTTCCTTGGGGTTATATTTTCTCAGTGTTTAATTTTTCCTTTGGTTATAAATAATGAGCCACTGTCCAATAATCTACAAAAAGGGGGGGACAGGGACGGGGACGGGGACGATGACGACGGATGGACACGGAGGAATCCAACTGCTCAAAATAGTTGGAAAACACTGCAGGCAAACCCAATCCAGAGTCAGGTTTTTTTTTTTTTTTGTCTTAATTACCTTTAAACACAAGCTTCCAATCTCTCATTTTGTTAGTGAGGAAAAAAGGACACCGTTACGTAACTACATACCTTTTTCCTCCTTCGGAAGAAAGGAAACACTGTATCTCCGCTGCAGGTTACACGCAGCTCACCCACGCTTGCCCTGGGCGGTGGCTGCTGCCGCTGTCCCGGGCGCGGGCGCTCAGGGCGTCCTGGGGCCTGCGCCCCTTAGCCAGCCTGTGCTGTGGCAAGGAGCTCTTCGCCTCCAAGAGGGTGTCTCCGGCCCTGAGTGGCGCCCAGCGTCTTTCTTCAATACTTTTGAGCAGGGCTTGCCTCCCTTTGGCATCCTTCGGGTTTTTTTTTCCGCTGCTGATTAGGTTGGCTCAGTGCCGGCTGGAACCAGCAGTGACCAGCGGTGGGAAGGTGGTGACACACACCCTTGTACCTGGTGCCGCAGGTACAGGCAATAATCGCCAACAGGTTTCAACTCCAGTGGCTTTGTCCAGACATAAAAGGAAAGGAAAAAGGTACGGATTGCAGTTTTTTTGGGTGTGGTTTTTTTTTTTCCTCTGTACTTTTTTTGTTTGTTTGGGTTTGGGGTTTTCTTGTGTTTTGTTTTTCCCAGCTTAATTATGCCATTTTTGCTCAGGAAAGGAATTTGGTACTTTTTATTTTCTAGGAAAACTAGACTGCTTTTCAGACACTTTATATATAAACAGAAATACTGCATCACAAATGCCAGGTACAGTGTGGAAGGATACTTTCAGGCTTTGATTTATATTTGAAAGAGCCTGCTTTTGAAGTGTGATCCTGGCCTGGAAAGCCTTTGTTCAGTCTTAGTTCCCACTAATGCCTGAATGAGGAAAGGCTGCTTCTCAGCACTTTTACCTGCCAGTGCTATGACATAGAAATAAAAAGTACCAGAGAGAGGTATGCTCAGCACTATCTGATTTTTTTTCTGTTCTTCAAGGTGTTTCTCTGCAGTGAGGAGCTGTAGAGTGACTGTGGCAGTGGTACTTGCTACCTGTGACACAGCTTCATGGTGGCTCCCCACACCACGCACTCTCTGCGCAGCAGCATGTCCAGGGGCCTCCATGCAGGTCGTGGCAGCCCTTGAGAGTGAGGAGGTTTTGTTTTCCAAAATCATTCCTGTGAGAGGCTAGCAAGCTGGAAACTTGTGCCAGGGAGGTTTTATTTTTGAAGTGTGGATGAGGATGAACAGATATTCCTTGTAGCGGGTGGCCTGGTGAACTACTGAGGTTTGTAATTTAGTACACTGAAATATGTTTTGTGCCCTGCATAATTCATCATTAATAAATGCTGGTAAAGTAAAAGACCAAAACTATTGCATTGGTGCAAGAAATGGGGTAGATGAAGGGACTCATCTCTTTGCCATGCCCTATGTTTGTTTACCAACACATTGGAAGTTATGGACATGCTACAGAGAAAAGCAGCCTCCCTTTTTCCCTTCCTTCAATCCCACGTTAACTTTCCGTGACCATCTTAACTGTCCATTCTGTCTCCAAAGGTGTAACAAAGGTGATTGGTGTACTACCTGACAATATGAGTAAAACATACAAATTAGGCACTTTGCCCTTCTAAGTAAACAACGCTTTGAAAAATGTTTGCAGTCAAGAAAGAACAATCAGATTTTCTTTTAACCCTTGATATATTAAAAATACTCAATATGGTACTTGTACAGAAAACTTTAACTTTATGAATCACTTTAACATCTTATAGAATCAAATGAATTTTGCAGTTGCTTCCCCAAACATAGTAAGTTTTGTTGGGGAGTGGTTCTGATTCCAAAACTTGCACAGTAGAATAAAGCTGCTTTTATCTCTTGCTGTTCTTGAAAAGGGGTTCAGTATAGAAATATGAGAACAGGGACTAAAGCCCAGGTGTTTCCTCTCTCAGATGACTGTCATAACCATCATACTAACAAGTGTCTATTTGTTTCCTACTGAGCAACTCCAGCTGCAGATTTGGATAACAGGGCACTTACGTATAGTCAATAATAATACTTTATTCATTCCTCGCCTCCCAAATAAAATAAAATCTGATTCTGCTGGAAAAACAAAAAGGCTAAATATATTTGAGTTTACAAAAAATCATGAGGGAAAAATCATCTTGCTATTACCCAAAAACAACTGTGTGGGTGAGACACAGTTCTGATTTTCCTCATTTTGAGTAGATGCATATTTTGTAATCATTGCTTCCATTTGAGAGTCAAACAGCAGTGCAGTTTTGAATCTCCTAATCTTCAATATCTTTTAGCATATTTTCACAGGTAATGTTTATTTTTTAAATAGCTTTTCATTTTTCTGTGCATCACATGGATATGATTTTTGAGCAAATTGTGTACTTCTCATCTTTGGCAGTTTACTTAATGCTTTCCCATTGGGAGTTCAATACTTGTTTTGTGAAACTGATTATAATCTCTTTCCTACCACATATCTGTGACACAGAACTGTGTTTAAGAATTTTGTGTT
This sequence comes from Falco cherrug, assembly GCF_023634085.1. NCBI lineage: Eukaryota > Metazoa > Chordata > Aves > Falconiformes > Falconidae > Falco > Falco cherrug. The sequence goes on along the minus strand of NC_073702.1, from coordinate 69,776,607 downwards.
GTCTTAATCTCCTGTGCTTACAGTGATTTCCAGTTGTGTTGTTCTACTGCAAGGAATGATTGAAGAAGGTTCATGGCAAATGCTCAGTGCGACATTGAACTTCTTCCACTAAATGTAACTTGGAGGTTAAAATACAGCTTATCCCAGAAGTTCCCATAAATATCTGAATATTTCAAGGGTACAAGGTCCTGAAAATATCTGTATGTTCAAATTCTTGCCCCCCGCCCCAAATCTGCCTTTTTTCCCCATCTTCTTGCTCATAAGTGTGATGTAAGTACTTCAGATAGATGTATGTCTGTAGTTTGCATACTCAGCTTTGGATACTGTTGTCTGTTACATGGCAACACATTTTGCAGTACTATCCTATTCAAACTGAGAAGTGGCTATTTAGAGAGACTCTTTCTGTCTGTCTTCTCAGTCATATTTGACTAGCAAGCACCAAAAGCCAGGATTTCTCTTTTTCTGGCAGACTGTGGCATACTACCTGTCCTGTATTGCCATTCTTGTGATTTGTAGTTCTTAAGTGGAAGTGCATGGATATCACATCAAGTGAGCAACTGGCAAGACTTTACTTTTGAGAAAGACTCTGCTTTGAAATGTGGCTCTTCCCTCAATCTGAATTCAATCACACTCAATTTCTTCTACAATATGAAATCATCAAATTTTTGGACCACAAGGGCATAGATCAGGGGTCCTCAAACTTTTTAAACAGGGGGCCGGTGCGCGGATGAAGTGGCAGGCAGCCATCTGTGGCTGCTTGGTTCCCCCCCCCCCAACCCCTGGCGGGTGTGTGTGTGTGTGTCTGTAAATACCAGGAGCCGGACTGAGGACCCTGGGGGGCCGTATCTGGCCCACAGGCCATAGTTTGAGGACCCCTGGCATAGATTCTATTTGCTTTATTTTTCTTAGCATTAAGGAAATGAGAAAGGCTTGGAGACAATCCTAAGTATTTTTGATGATGTGTTATTGTCAGTTATTTTTGATAAGGTGGGTAATGGCTATGGGGTATGTTACGTTGTTCATTCCAAAGCTTACTTTCATGTAATTGTCCCAGAACATCTGAAAATGGTACTAATATGCAGTAGATGTATAAGCTTTTAAGTTATAAAAGACCTCTCTTCTCTATGGCTTTTAGGTATATTTATTCAAGATTATTTAGAAATCAAGTATTAAATCCATTTAAGCTTCCATTAAATACATTAATTCATGTTATATAAATATCATTATAGCATTTGACGTAAATATGGCAATTTTTTTTATTAGTTTCTAAAAGTACTATTTTTACAACCATTTACTCAGAAGTCATGTATACCTTACTTTGTTTTAGCAAGCAGGGACCAGGTCTAGTCATGTGAAAGCACTTCAGTTTCCATATCTGTTCTGTCCTTGAAATCTCTACTACAGATTGCCAGTAAATTTAGTGATGTTTCTGTGATTCTTTAATGGTGACTTTTATCTCCTTTTCAAAGCAGGACAAGCAAAACAAAATGAAGCAAAGAAAGCAGGACACACCTAAAATTAGGCTTGCTAAATATAGTGTAATAGGAGTCAAAATTAAAAGTTTGTGCTGGACAAAATTTTCCAATTGTCTTCTTTTAGCATACAATGACAAATAATCTGGAACTTGGGGAATTATTTTTTATCCCACCTTGAGTTAAAACATTTTGCTCTGACCTTAAATTTTGGTGTGTTGTTACATTATGTACAAAAGACTGTTAACATTTTTCACATTATAATTCTGTATGGAAAATGTCAGCCCATGCTGAAATACTGGATTTAGATGTTCACAGTACCTTAGCTGTTAATGAAGAACCTACAGAAATGTTTTTAGAAGATGTAAATTTGAGAGATTATTTAGCTATAGGTAACTATTGTGTCAGTTTGAGCAGTACACACATTGCTGAGGATGTTTGTATGTGATGGAGGTATTACCGAGAACTTGTGATGAAATATGAGATACAGTATCTGTGACATAAACTTGTTAGTGAAGAAAAAATTCCTAAAGTGATAAATAGCAAGGTTTTTCCTTCCCCACTCTGCTTTTGGGCCCAAGAGGTCTACTGGGATCCTCTTCCAGATCTCCACACCTGCAGTCTTAATTTAAGAAGGTCTTATATAGTAAGATATAATTCCTGTTCCAGCTAATTTCAGCAGAAACTGTTGAGAAAATAATGTGGGTCCTTTGCAAGGTCAAAGGGGAATGATGAAACAAAAGACTGAATTTATCTTTCAGGGATACTCTGTACTGTTCTGTACTGGTTCTGCTGGAAATGACTAGAGCTAAGTTTTTTACTATCTAAAAGCTTCATAGCAAAAAATCATAGCAGCGCTATGTTAGTAAAATCTCTCAGCATTATATTAGTAAAAGAATAATATATATGAGAAAAAGGCTGTGTTAAATCCTGTCAGAGGTTATCACAATTTAATGATGCTGCAGTGTGGTTCCATGTTACATTGCGACAACATCATTTCCTGAAATCAAGACAGCATTGATATCCAGTTGTAGCCAGGAAGAATATTTAGAGATAAAATGCCAGTGTTTTTTAATAGTAGACAGTACTGCCTCTCATGATAACTAAATAGTAATTAGTCATCTCCATTAATATTTTTGAGGTAGTGAAGTGAGCTATTTCAAATTTTAGAAGCACTTCATTTATGCCTGGATCCTACTGTAACTGAAATCTTAAGGAGAAAGCTTCCATTTTTTGATGGTTGGGCGTATTATATAGGTGCACTGCAAACATAATAACAGTAACCCTTGTTACTGCCACTAAGTAGAGCATGCTCCAATGCAGGAAGGAAGTTAGCACAGAAGATTATATCTTTTTTTTTTTTTTTTTCCCTAACAAATAAACTACTGGTTTATAGGAGACCTGTTTTTACCTTGTCATTTTAATACAGTTAACCTAATATTTAATGTTGGTCACAGACCAATCAGTGATCTGTAAACCACACCACACTGTTATGCTGATGTGAGCAATAAGATTTTTGAAAAATGTTACTGCATCTAATTCCATAGTAAAAGTAAAGTAATTCAAAATGGAATTCTAGAGTACTGAAAATGAATGCAATGGCATGAGGCATTTATTCAGCCTCTTTCTTGCTGCATGTATGTGTTTTGTTACCTATATAATAAAGAAAAATACCAATAATACTCTTATGTGAATTATGTAAGAGTGTTTTACAATGCTGAAATGATTCACAACATTGTATGTAAACTAGACAGATTAGTTAGGAGACTGGCTAGTCTGATTACAAACTGTTAGTCTGGGATATTACTTTAATTGAATTAGAATAATTATATATATTCTTTGAAGAGCAATGTCATAGTTGCATGATAGTACTAAAGAAAGATTTGTCTGTCTTAAGGTAATCCTAACTGAGGCTGCTTGCTGTCTGTTACTATTAAGGAAGAAGAAAGACGTGATAAGAAAGTATTGGGAGTGCAGATACTTTCTTATTTTTTCTTTTTAATAACACTTTTGTGTATCAGTTGCAACATACTGAGAAGGTAGAAAAATTCAAGAAACTTTCAATGTTTATACTAAGTTAACCTGCTAGCAGTTCAGGTTTTTGTTTTGATAATTTTATTTTCTTTTGACTCCTCTGTTTTCTTTAAGGCCTTATTCGATTACAAGAGCTCATCAAGGCTCCATCACGATACAACCTGAGACTAAAAATCCGTCAATTACCAGCTGACACAAAAGATGCAAAGCCATTACTAAAGGAGATGAAAAGAGGCAAAGAATTCCATGTAATTTTTGACTGCAGCCATGAAATGGCAGCAGGCATCTTGAAACAGGTAATTCTCATTTTGCTTTAGATGGCCTAATCTTTTTCATCCCTAATAAAGAAAAGTAATATCCAGACTTAATGGCATTTAGCAAGCAGGGGAATTGTATGTCAGTTTTACTGAGGACTAACTGAAAATCAGCCAATGATTTCAGAGATAATTTCATTGGTGACTAATGATGGCTGCTTTCATTATATGTTTTTTTTAAAGTAATATTATAATCGGTTCATGTACAGGGGAAAAGATACATCAGTCTTTCAACTATGAAGAATCGGTACTTTGGAGAATTGATGTTTTAACCAGGGTTTTAAATGCTTGCTTAGTGTTATTTTATATAACAAAGTTTGTTTGGATTTTTGTTTTTTTCTTTCCCTTTTAATTGAAGCCTCTAAATTGTCTACTCTTTATAAGACAGTGATATTTGAATAGCGTGTTGCCAACAGACCACATGAATGTGTTCCACTGAGAGGACAGAACCAATAGATATCTTTTGGAGCCATATTCTCCTCATGCTACTATAGGACTGCAAAACACCTGAATACGTGTGGGTAAATGCTTTGGTAGTGTTTGCATTGTTGTCTACAAGTCAGATGAGTAGGTGAGATAAAGCAGAATCCCAAATACTTAACTGGCTTTGTATTGCAGAAGCAGATTCCAGGGATGTCTTCTAAGAGAAGGTGACAATATAGCAGTAAACAAAGGATGTGGCTCATAAAAAAGCTTGCTGTAACCCTGAAGTATGCATAAAGACAAGCCTTTGTGTGTCTTTAGTTTAACAAGCTCCAAAGACTGGAAATTCCTTGTGCTCAGAGGTCATTTTCCCCATTGCTTTTCAATTGGACTATGACTTGCAGTAAGGAGGATAGAATACCTAAACCAAAACAATATGCTATATTTCTAATGCACAGTCTTTAGTGACTTTACTCATGCTTATATTATGCTTGCTAGCAGACTTTATGGTTTAAATTGAAAAGAATATGGATTTAAGATTTGAAAATATGTCTCTTATTAAAGGTACTTAGGTGTGTTGTTGTGGGTACAATTAAAATTGCTACTAAACACACCTATTTTTTATCATTTCTTTGCTTTATTGTTCATGGATTAAAAGGCTTTTATTAATTCCCAGTAATTTTAAAGCTCTGCTGGTGGTTTTTGCTCTTAGCTAGGTGTAAGCCAGCCAGCCTAGTTAGTCTAATTGTTTAGCACAAACCATTAAATGTGTGTTTAATTATTTTAACATCTTAAAAATGCAGCTGGAAAATGTTTTGATGGCAAAACAAAGCTGCAGTGCTATGTCCATCAAGGAACATTATTTATGCTGTACCTAGTAGCTTTTAGGTGAAAGGAAACTTTTCTTTCACAGTATACAACTTTGTGAAAAACATGACTAGAGGGAAATGGGAACAAAATTGAAAGCATTGTATCTTTAATCATGTCCAAGGACCCAAGAGTGAGTGTTCAACCTCTTTAAATCCAATTGTAAACTGTTTTATCAAACTACTCTGCTTAGCCTAAAGATTACAGACAGAAAATACAGAAACAATTCTTTCATGAGTGTTTAGATCTTTATACAGTTTCTGTAGAATTTTAGCTTTCCGTTCAGTTCCAATATTGCAATGCTTTAAATATATCCAAAATTTGTAGTTCTGCAGCTGAATGTGAGCTCTTGCTGTCAAAATTGGCACAAAGGATGTTAAGGCCGTATTTATTATTTAATGATATTATGCCAGATATAGTGTTTACAAGTGTTTGCTGAAAAATAAAATAAAAAAATATTTATATATTTATTTGTGAACTATTAATTAACCTATTTTTACTGGTAATGGAGGGATGAACTTGGGGAGACATGACAAGGGGTTTCTTCTTGGATGGATAATTGGAAAGGTTAGCAGTGAAATTGGTGGAAGAGAAAACAAATTGGAAGTAAAGAAAACAAAGAACCTTGAGAGGCCAGTGAAATGGCACATAGCAGAATCAGGAACATGTGTAGGACATTCTTGTGTGGAGATTCTGTGAAGTATGAAAGACCTGATTATAAGCAGTTAAGATAACAGGGGACTGCAAATGTCTTACATACACAGAGGAAGATACCTTGGCTTTTTTAAGAAACAAAAAGACAATTCTTTAAAAAGCTAACAGTGTTTATAGTTGTACAATTTCTGATGAAGTTGTAATATTTCTCATGAGGTAATGGTTTTCCTGTGTTTTAGAAAATATAAAATGCTACAAGCACGCTATATTGCAGGTCTAAATATTATTGTGGAATTCTAAATACACAAGTATAAGTATCCTTTGGAACAGTGTTGTATTTTTTGTCAGTCTTCTCTAAAATACAAAATCTGATCTGCAGCTGATATTTGGAGTTAATTTTAGCTTTTAACTTTTCTTTGGAAAAGGACATATAGACTAGGAATTTTATCAATTTTCAGGCAATGTCACAAGTAAAAAGGCTTCCACAACCTTCAGAATGCTGATAGATCTTTTGTATACAAATTGTGGTATTGTGACATTTGTATAGTTGTTACCTTCAGTGTGTTTAAGGAGGTGTATCTGGTACTGACTTGGCAAAAAATTCCATTCATAATTCCTGGAATTATTGCTTAATAGTGTAGCTTTTTTTCAGTGTTAAAATTAGGTAAAACTCACTGTAGATACCAAAATCATTGAATAAATCATACTAGTCTAAGGATACTTTTGTGCAGAGCATGAAGATACATGCTTTTCAGGTGAAAATGCCCTTAATGAATACAAGTGATGAGACTTCCATAGTTTATTGCTTTAAAATTGTATCTACAAATATTTGTTCTTATGCTGTTAAAAGTATGAATATTTTAAAATACACAATTGATCAAAACCTATTTGGTATTACATACTTAGCAAGTCACATGAAGGTACTTGATAGATATCTGAGTTTATAGAGTAATACTGTGAACATTTATTTTTCATTTTTACTGAAGTAATATGTATCTTGCTGTTCAAAACTTGACTCAAGTATTTTCTTCCATGGCTAAAAAAATATACACACATATTATATAAGCTTGGGTCCTTCTTTTAAATGTATACTCATATTCATCAAAATAGAAAATTATTTCCTATTAGGTTATTCTTATTAAGGGAAGAGTTCAATAATGAATGAAAATATTTTCAACTCAAATTTTGTGTGGCAACTTAATGCGTCCATTAGTATGTAAAACTATAAGCCTTTTTCACATTTACTGTACTAAACAGTTTAATAATATTCTTTCTATCAGAAGATCTGGTTCATAAATTCCTTTAATAGTCAGTAATCTGCTCTAACTGCTAGGAAATTACTTGCTTGACCTAATTTTAGTATAATTCCAACCCTGTAGTCTGATCCCAGTAGTGGTTTTTGCAGTTTTTCATTTGCCATGTAAGTGTGATAAAAATGTATTTTGTGACCTCAGAAAGATTAATCTTTTGTTTATTTTTTCAAGGCTTTAGCTATGGGAATGATGACAGAATACTATCACTATATCTTTACCACACTGGTAAGTGGCTTATGTAAATGTAGTGATGACACCTAACAAAGATGTTACTTTCCTTTAATTATATTACTTGACAAAGTGAAAAAGGTCTCTCTGGAATGGGGTGTGAATACAAGATGTTTTCTCTGTTGCGTTTTCTTACTTCAAGTGAAAACTCATCGGGATGATTTAATTATTGTTCAACAGTATGCTGTGGGAACTGACACACCTGAAAATGCAACTGACTTTGTAGCACTGCAGTTTTTAACTTTCAAGCAGGGTTAAGTATACAACTCATAATTGATTATTTATATTGTTAATTTTGTCCTTTTTCTTCTTTCACTATTTCTATGTGAAGATTATGACATTTTAAATTTAGTCATATTCCATATTTTTAACCCAACATTTTACAAGTCATATGATGGTCAAATGAAGGTCATTTACAAGGTCTTCACTGTCATATGATTCCTGAATAATTTGATGTGAATATTAGCAGTATTTTATTTAATAGTCCACATGAACTTTTTAGGCATATGAATTATGCAATATTCTTTGATGTCCATTGTAAAAGTAACTAAGAAGGGATTTGGTCATTCTTGGAACCATCAGATTTAACTTTTGCAATAAATAAACATTTAAAATGTGAATGCTCCTACAAAACATAAAAGTATGTGAAGACCTTTTTTTGCTGCTTACCACAGCATAAGACACAGTTTAAATGTTGGTAAAACTTTAGAAAATACAGTGTGCTCATTTCTGTTTTCCATTGTGTTCAAATTTGTGTGTTTAGATTACAGTTCATTAAGGTTCTTAAAATGCAAGCAATTTCAAGCATGAGACAGATGTGCCTTGGTAAAACCATGCTGGAAGTGACCTATGTTTAAAGTTGCATGCATGTTTAAGTCCTTACAGTAGGATGGAAAGTTCATCTCAGAATCACAAAACAGAAGTTTTGTGGAATGGAAAGTGTTAGTATGGAAAAAGATTGTTGAATAGAAAGCAAAATAATTTTTGAAGTTCATTAGAACTCTAAAAGCAAAATACCCTGTACAAGTACCTGTATTATTTTAGAAGGGTAAGTTTTTCTATCACTTATGGATTTAAGATTGCATGAAACAGGATTTCCCTCATTAGTCTATCAAAATGGATTCTAGATGTCTCAAGGGATTTTTTATTTTTTAAGTTTTCATTCTGCTATTGGTGAAAATTGCTTCTATGAGTGGTAGAGCTGTCCAGTGGCATTTACTTTTTATTCTTAAAACTATGTTTAAAAATCAGGATTTTCTGTTATTTCCTAATTAGAACATTAGGTTTTTTTAGGAGAGACAAGTATTATATTGAGTTGGAGCTATCAAAGTATAACTTAGTGTGCACAAATGGATGATAGATTTTGATTTTGCAATGTAGCTTTGGAGCTTGCATCAGAATTTAATTGTTTTGATATGTTAATTGCTTCTTACCTGACACAGTCCTGTCATAAATTTTCCAGTCACAGTGTTTACAGCAGTCTTTTGTGTATTCCTCTCTTGATTGATTCAGTGTCTAATGTAGTAGTAGCTCATTAATACACCAACCTATGTGTATTTATAGTATAGGCAAGTTATTGTGTGTATATTTATTATGTTCCAGTGTAAACATGAATGTGTTTGGATTAAATAATTGCATCTGAGGTTCTGACATCTTTCACAGTAAAAGCTGAGAATTTTTAAAGAGAGAGATGTAACATAGTTCTAGTTATGTTCGACCTTTCTTTGGCAATAAAATCTCTGATTTCTTTAGAAAAAGGACGAATTAGGTTATTTGTACATGAGTGACTTAGAAGCATTTTTACACCTACATATCTAAGGTATTATACATGGAAAATGGTATCATATTTACTAGCTATAATTAAAAATAGGTAGTGATTGATAACTAGTTGATATTTTTGTGGGCTTAGTAATGTTAACAATGAATAATGAATTCTGTTTTGGTTTTCCACATTACAGATTTAATCTCCTTCTTTTCTAGCCAGTAAACAAAATGGATTCAGGCAAATATTTCACCTAACACTACAATTTCATGGAAATTTACAATATAGTAAACTGTCAGCAAAAAATACATTAAAACTGAGATGAATGACCAAGTATGAATTATATGGGGAATTTCTATGTTCAATGAAACTAAAATTATGTTCTAGGACAGTAATGTCTTAGGTATAACATTGATTACATCACTTAAAAATATTTAAATAGAAAATGAAAGTAAACCAAATAAAAGTTTGTTTATAATGCACATAGCTAGGCCTAGTTTTCAACTTAATTTCCCCCCCACCTGCCATGTTCAAAACTTGATCTTAGACCTGAGTTTCCTGAAGTCAAGTACTGGTTCTACATTGTTGTTAAGGATTCTGTCGAAGAACTTGGATAATCTTGAATTTGCTTGCTTGATCTAAAATTTGATTTTCTTCTTTTTATTAATTTGTATTTGCCTTTGCATATGTTGTGGGGCTAAATTTACACATAATAGGTGTACATATCTATTGAAAATGTATTCCTTGGCAAAATTTATTCTTGCAAAGACAAATTTCTAGTCAAAGATATGTCCATGTTGGGGAGTATGGTTGATAACTGTGAAAAACGCTTTTGGTTAAATTTAAAGCCATGTACATTTTCCCTCTCCCCTCACTGTTTTCTGAAGATCAACATGTTCACAGTTCATAGAGACTGAAAGTGCAGGGAAACTCTTGTTCTGTTTATTTTATGATTTTAAGTCTGTTCTGGTAAGCCAAAGAAGTAGCATTTATTAATAATATTTTTAACAATTAATAGCAATATTTAAGCTAACTCTAGTATTTAAGCCTAACTAGTAATGGATACAGTACTGAAACTGCGCTTAGCATTTCCTAGAAGTTTTGGGTTGTTTTTTTGTTTTTTTTTAAATATGGCAGTTGAAGCTGTTCTTCCTCTGTGAATCAGATTACTCCCACTATAGGGTCAGCTGAGCTGCTTACTCATAGACATAGGCCTCCAGATAAACAGAGCATACTTCCAGGCACATACAGCACTGCTACTCCTGCAAATTTCAGTACTCTCATCTGGGGACATGATCTAACAATTGAAATAGAAATTGCAGTGTATTAAAGAATTTATATGATGGTCATTTTTTTTCAGGACCTGTTTGCCTTGGATGTAGAACCCTATCGTTATAGTGGTGTTAATATGACAGGATTCAGAATTCTAAACACGGAAAATACCCAGGTGTCATCTATCATTGAAAAGTGGTCTATGGAGCGGTTGCAAGCGCCTCCTAAGCCTGATTCAGGTTTGCTGGATGGATTTATGACGGTATGAATATCAGTGTTTAGTTCCTTTTTTAATATATGCTTGTGAAGTTAAAAAAAAACTTTTAAAATTTCTATTTCTGTTACTAGACGTTTTCAGGGGTATGAGACCAAATATTATTGTAAACATGAGTTGGAGAGTAATGACGGTGTTTCTGTTAATATTCTGTAGACTGAATACGTAACCATATTAATTTTCTTTCAAAATTACACATACTGTATTTTTTTCACAAGATAATGCCCCATTGTAAATGTTTAATTCATCTAGTCCATTTCCCTACTTTGTTGGTGAAAATATTGTATGAGATCATATCAAATTTCCCCAAAATCAAGCTAAATCAGTTTGCTCTTTCTCTGTGCTTTGTATCTTATTCATTTAAGATTCATTAATTTATAATGTGTACTATTTCATTTCTACATAATTATTTTCTTTTATATTTTATGAATATTATAAATAACACCTTACTGTCTTTTCCAGTTCTGATGTCTTCATGCAGCTAATTAGTCTGCCTGGTTGTTTTTTTCCTTCCATTGCCACTATTCACTGGCCTCACTTCAGGTCATGAAAATCACAATTACATTCATGCAAATAAAATTTCATTCCTAGGTTTCAGTAAGTTTCAGCTCACCAGTTGGAATTTAATCTAGAATTATAACATTGGAAGGGATTTATTTTAAAACATATCCTACATTAGGACCTCTTTAGTTTTCAAATTTGTTGAAAGGTCTAATTTTCTGTTTTGGCCTGGGATGATTTGTAACATCTTTGCTGATAGATTTCTGCTTCTTTTTAGGTATTATTTTCATTAAAACACTTCTCGTGTTTAAATTCTGTAAATTTAAATAATAAATTCTGCCTCTTGAAGATCGGTATTGTAGTTATCTATCAGTTATCTAGACTGTGTTAATTGAGCCACATAACATAGCTAATCTTTTGAATAATTTTTTTTCTACTGATAAGGTTTAAAGATTTTATAGACATTAGATGCTAAATGCCAATATTTTAAAAAGTTAATTTCCTTTTTGTCTTGTTTTTAGAAAACTACCCTTCTTAGAGAAAAATACTCCTTTGTTCTGTTTGCCTGTTATATGTAGTGTCTTGAACATAACTGGAAACATTTTAAATTTAATTTATTTACTAGTTCTGTTGGGCTGCACTTTTAAGATCCTATTATATAGTACTTTAAAAGTTACATTGTTATTTTCTCTAAATGATTTCAAATAAGCTAATGAGCCACCCAAAATTCTAGAAGTATGTCATGTATGCATCTGGTTTACATATAACTGCTGCTTATTGTTGTAAGTCATTGTTTCATTCTTCCTTGTTTGCATGAATACTTTAATTCTTTGATTTTTACCTTTTTTAATTTAAAATTTGTAGCAGTTAATCTCACTCATTGTAGTTATATATATTATGCATTGACCAAAGATATGACTGATCTCAAAACTTCATATAGTTACCAAGATCAGTAGCAATAATTACTTTATAAAAACATAGGACCATGGTAAATAAAACCATAGAATAATAATTATTGGAATAGAGTTCTCTGGGCAAGTTACGTGTTTTTCATCTTTTGTGGTGCTGCAAAGAAAGTGCCATTCTCAGACAAACTTCCGATGTGCGGCAGAAGCCTGTTATTGCTGGTATATGACTGTGTTAGGCCATACTTTACACCATTACTTTGCTTCAGGATAGAAAAAGAAGTGCATGAAAAACACACTGATTTCTATTCTGGACACTTAAGAGACCTCTTTGTAAATCTAAGTGGAACCAAGTATTCATATCGACTGTGATGATTATTTTATGGGGATTCTTTATGTTGATTAAGTATCTAAATGTGCTTTGATTACCTGGCTTTTAGATACCTGAGATATACAGATAGAATTTAAAGGATATTTAAAGGCCTAATGATTTTGACAAGTGTTAGGTGCTTACAAAGCTTTTATAATTTGGCCCTCAGATATAGGTAAAATATTCACAGGATGTCAGTTTGGAATCTGTAAAAGAAAGTTATGTCATGATATCATTGCACAAAGTTCTTCCTGTGCTTAGAATAAAATAAGTCAAGTCAGTTTATTGACTTATTATCAATAAAATTGTTAAGTTTGTAAAATCTGACTTCCATTTCACTGTTGTTCATGTGTATTTAAAGTCAGAAATGCGCTCAAGAATTAAAGATTTTACACAAATATTAGTGTTATGGAATACTCGTTACTGATATGGGCTGAACAGGTAATTTTATTTTCACTGTTTGATAATGACTACAGCTTATTTAGAAAAATATTTTCAATAAGTCTGCTTAATAGGAGAACATTTAGTTCAAGCAACATAGCTAAATGCCATTTAATCAGGTATTAACACCTGAAACTTGAGAATTTGCTAAATAAAAACCTGAAGTTTGTGTATCTCTGAGCATTTAGAGACCTCAATGAAGCCTAACTGGCTGCAACGGTGTAAAACCCAGGCAGTTATGGATTTCAAAATTTATAAGCTCTGGTGGTGTTTGTATTATGTCCTTCTTCCTCTGACTTTTCCACTATATGTAAATCGACTTAGCCATCATGACAGAGTTAGAACTATCAGTTTAACTCTGACATAGCATTTCCTTATTTATGATTCACAGTCTTAATCCTTGTTTTCTGTAAGTTTGTATAACTCTCTAATTAGTATGTAATTTGTCTTACAATTATCTGACCTTTGGTATCCCAATGTGATAAGAAAGTGGGTCTAAAATTTCATCTCATTTCTTTGTAATGTTCCAAGTCAAATTTTCAAGTGTGTGGATCCTGTTGACTTCAATTAGGATAGTTTTTCCTTTGTTTCTAGGCTGCTCTTCAGGACAGCTCTGGAAAGGGTGATGCTTTAGCACATCCAAGAAGATTAGTAATGAAAAAAAAAATTTCCATTATATTTTACTCTGCTTTTAGATTTTGTTAGGATTCTTTGTTTCGGCTTTGGAAAAACAAATTTAAACTATTTAATGAATGCTACCATATTTAATCATTCTATTATTATTTAATAAATGTTGACTTATTTGTATGATGAAGAAACTAAATCCATTCTATGATTTAGAAAAGTACAATTTGCTTTGTTCTTTCTGTACCTCCAGAAAATCTGTGGAAATGTTGGAAATAATTTGTGTGTTGTGTCAGACTATATGTGTTTTCTTTACACAGACTTCTTGTGAGAAAAGATTTGCTTGTAAATGTTTATAAGAATTGGATATGATTTCTACTAAAGCCTAAATTAGTTGGTGACTTTGAAATAAATTTTTGAATATACTTTTAATATGGTACATAGGAGTCCTGAGGAAGTCTCAGTGATCTACTTTTATTGAAGAGGTTTTTCTATCATGACTCACATAGTAATAGATTTAATTTATACTTTTGATGGTTCTTTCATATTTCCTTATTTGTCTGATGATAATCAAAGTGGTGCTTATCCTCATAACATCAAATAACAACTTAAATGTGTTGTTATTCAACTATATTTGTACCATTTTATATCTGTCACACACTTGTGTAGAAATGCATGTATATCATGGTATAGTTTACTAAGTTAGTTAAAGATTATATTTATTTCTTACATCTGTAGGGCTGGTTTTTTCAAAGTATTCTCAGCAGTATGTTATTTACTTTGACCATTGTTTTTGTATTACCATTCTCTTACTAAAGTGACAGAAAGAAATACATAGTGCTGTTAAAACTAAAGACCACATGGAACTGGCACATGCCATAACTTGTTTCTGATAATAAAAGTACAGGAATATGGTAATGATAATCCTGTCAATGATAATTCTGTCACAGGTAATAAGCCGTGCCTTTAGAAAATACCAGAAGAAAAGTCAAAGACCAATCTATTGCAGTCCTTTTTCTTTCTTATTAGTGGAATTAACTGTATCTAACATTTGTCTTTTTCTCATTGTCTCCTTGTTTCTTCTTCTTACCATTAGGTGAAAAAGTTCCAATGAAATAATAAGTAATTATTATGCTCCTGTTAAATCCAAAGGTGGGACATTTTCAGATTAGAATAAACAGTCTAATAAATTTTCACTTGACACTACACTTCCTGACTTAATTCAGCAATCCCTAAAAGTGGGTTGTTTTTTCCCTTTTCTTACATGTTTCCAAATAAAATCTAAAGTGGCTCTGATCGGTCACAATCTAGGTGGTAAATGTCCATTAATTAATGCATTTCCCTGTTTCTCACCACTCATTTCACATGTTAGCAGTTCAAAATACACATTTATAAAGTTAGACTGTGGGCAGGGTTGGTCATTATCTTTTGAACTTGTTCCATCTATCAGAACCTTAAATATACTGATCATTAAGGTAAAAAGCACCAGATATTGTGCTGGTCAGCTGCCAGACTGGATTACCAGTCATTTATTTATAGCTTAATCATTCTACTAGGGTATTTAGTTGCCTAGAATTCTTTTACAGCTTTATAGAAACTTGTGCATAAAAGTAAAATAAAAGACATCTGCAGAATACTTTTTTCCATGCCCATTCCTGTCCCAGAGACTAGTTAATTATATATCAACAGCATTCAAATCAAAAGAGGTTGAATAGCATCACTGAAAGTTTTGAGATTTGCTCCATGATAAATATTTGAGTTTTATGTCACCAAAATGAATGGGTTTGTTTGTATACAAAATGTATGATAGATTCAGTCAGGCAAACCTGTGGTTCTGTGGAGGCATTCTGCCTTGAAAGTATTTCAACATTGCCAATTGCAGTACAAACTGAAACTAGTCTGAAATAGAGCCTTGTGTTATGATGTTACTAAACAACTTCCAACTAGATTGAGGATCTTTAAATGATTCTCTGATATATGATATATTCATTATTGTTATTTTTCACTAACTTTGCACTAAAATCTGAAATTTGAAAGTGATTGCTACTTAACAACCACTTGAACAAAATGACTTGGCATTAAAAAAACCACCCTTTTTCAACCAGAATAAGATTTCTTCTTGAAAAAAATGATTTATAAAGTAAGTTAAAAAACCCCAGGATGAAATAAAAATATTTAATTAAGTAACTTTAGCTTTTATTTTTTAAAAAGTTTAGATTTGCAAGGGTTCATCTTGATTTAGCCTGGAGCAAAAAGTAGAATTTTGAATTCTGGATTTTCCTGCAAGATGAAAAAACTCCTTAGTTATGACAACTGAATATTTTTGTTAAATTCTAACAATACTGTAATCTGTACTGTATTAACAGAAAGTTATTTTGGAAAGCAGAGGTGTGACATACTAGTTTTAAGATACTTTATTTTGGTATACTTGATTTTTTAGTTTTTGTAAGCATTAAAAAAAGAGAAAAAAAACAACCAACCACACAAACCCTTACAATATATATACTACTACTTTTATATATGACAACCATGATTCAGACCAAGCAAAGTAGAGCATGATTAAAGTGTTATGAATTCAGAATTCTTTTAAAAACAACTATCAATCTTCCACAGTTTTCTGTGCCTCAAGTCAGAAATTAGCATGCATAATTAAGATGACCTAACAAGCTCTGCTGCTTCGTTAACGTGAAGTTTTCCTTACTAACTGCTTTTGCCTATCATCCAATTTATCTATCTGCTTTCATCTTACATAGAAAAGAGTGTACTTTTTTCTATTCTGACTTAATTTTATTCTTCAATGTTTGTTTTAGTAGCTGTATATGGCAGGTGCAGGGAAGCACTGTGGTACTTGAATAGCTATAGCTAAGATCAAAATTAAAGCTTTTTCCTCAGAAAAATCATATTTTGGGTCTGATATGTTTTGTAGGTTGCCTAGCAGAATGGATCATTATTTAGTCGTGCACTTTTTATTTTCACTCTTAATTCTCATTAATTTTTTTTACATATTTTTAAAATTTCTTTTCTGGACATAGTGTGGTTTTCAAGCCTAGGAGCTCTCCACCATGAAACATAATATTTTTCAGTAAATGAAAACTATTCACAATAATAATTTAGAGTGATGTTAAATACTGAAAGCAAAAAGGCAGAGATTTGTTGCCTACCCAGGATGGGCTTATGGTTTGTTTCTGTGTATGAGATTTTAATCTGATTCAAAAAAACAGAGATGAGATTTTATGAATAAAGATTTGAAATTTTTAAAAGCTGGTGTATAGACTTCCTTGGATAAGGAGAATAGATATCCAAGGATATTTTCTTTAAATAACTGTAAAAAAGATGCAAAGATCATGAGGAAAAATGCTAATGCCTTCATATGTTGTCTTTAAGTTAAAGAATATACAAATGCATTCACTCCACAGAGCTGTCTAGGAAATTAATTTTGAAACTAGGCATTTTGAGGGATACAGGAAAAAGACGGAAGTTATAATTGCACTGTAATTTGAGAATGAAATGAAAGAATAATGTTGGATTTGTGAATATGTAGATATTTCCCCTAATTAGCTTTCTGTATTTGTACAGCCAAAAATTTTGGGGGACATATTTATATATTATACTCTTTGCTCTCTGTTTCCCCTCATTGTAAGAAAACTTCCACTAAGTGACCTCTCAATGTCCAGATCTTATGACTGTCCTGTGAAGTCTAGTTTATCTGAATGTTCACCTTAGCTTTGTGGTAATGTTAGTTAAATATTCTCAGAAGTTTTGTTGAATGCAATGGTAAGACAAAGAATTGCTAAAGAAAAGAATGGTTGAAGGGTGAGTATGGATGGACAACAGTGGTGTATTTACCTTTTTTTAAATCCATGTATTTGAAAAACCCTAAAACCCTGTAATGAATTGGACCAATGCATGAAGGCCATGCTAAACAGCCAGCTGTAATCAGGTGAAAGAGCCCAATAATCACCAGAGTTCTTTGGCTTACTTTTGGTGAAGCTTTTTGAATCATGTTGAACTAATTTGGTTAAGCAATAGAGTTGAAAAGTATACTTCTTGCATTATAGACAAGATTGGGGGAGATTAAGAGGGTAAAGAAGGCAATGAAACCATGGCACTTGTAGCTCATGACCATCTGAAACTTAAAAATCTGGATTTAGAAAAAGGGATTCATTTTTTTTTAATCATGATATAACCATGGCTTAATGATGTTTTTCATCAGAAAGATAAATAACTCCCATGTCAGATAACTGGACATGAATAATACCGAGAGCACTCTTCTACTGCTATGAAAGACAAGTATATATTTCCCAGGTTCAATACGCTGCTCAAACAACCAAATAAACAAACAAAAAGACCCACAGGAATTTGAATCTAGGTGTCTCTGATCCATTTTAATCATAGTTTAGGTAAGCAGCTTGAGTCAAGAAAAAATGTGAAGAAAAAAACAAAGCAGTGATAAGAGATTAGATTAGATAACCGAACAATGTTAAAATTAAGCTCTTACTGATTCAAGAAATTAGAGAGATGCAAAACTGGAAATACATTCTAGTAGCAATACTGGTGTTTTGTATGTTTAGTTCAGTTTATTTCTTAATCTAATTTTGTTCTTTACCCCGATCTTGTAGTTTCTTGTGCAGTGTTATTTAAAATTCATTGCTTTAATTTACTCCCAAAGGAAACAAAAAAATTATCGTGTCATGCAGCATTTTCTTTCAGCACACTTCTGGAGTTTGACTTACTCTATTCATCCTTGGTGTCAGGATTTTCAATGACTGTACAAACTGATACAGATAGTGAAGTTATTACACAATGTAAAAATCCTGCACTGAGATAGAAAGTTCTAAAATTTAGTTTTGTTTTCCTTTAGGCAAACACTTTCATAGTTACTTGGGAGTAAAAAAAGAATGCATTAATTGCAAGTATAGTATTTTTAAGCTTGTCGAGTTAATGCTTTAATAAAATTGAGGTGGTTACCTAGCAGTGTTAACAGAATCTACAGCTGCTTTACTTCCTGCTAATTCCTTAGGGTACGCTTTAATTTTTAAAAAATAATAAATTGTTTCACACCTGTTTATTTTCTTGATTTGAAATGGTAATCTCTTTAATTTAGCAATGAAGTTATTTTATAGAAGATAAGACTTGCAATTAGTTGAATAACTCGTTATAAATTAGTAATTAGTTCTAACAGTAAAAGGATATGTGTGAAACTGCAATTTCTTATCCTTACCTAACAATATGGAAATAACAGTTATATTTGAGATAGCTAGTTACATAAAAATTTAGTAACTGCTAGCAGGCACTGTGACTGGACAAAAGGATTTGATGAGAAAAAGGTGCTGTGAAGGTTCCTGAGAGTGAAAAGATCCATAAAATAATAATAAAAAAAAAATCATTATAGAAATACAGCCTCAAATTCTGATTTAGAGCTTCAAAGAGGATAGCTTGTTATGTAGACAGCTTTATAATTATCCCTTTAGCAAAAGGAATTTTCTGGATTTGCTGATGAGATGTGTTTAGTAAAACAGCGTGGCAGCAAATGTGTACTTCAAAGGAAAGACTAAACAATTACTTATTACTGCATTACAAGCTAGGAATCTCCCTTAGGCACAGTTAACTTCATGAGTTTAGGGACTATGCTGGATTTCATACTGTAAGATGTTTTAGAAATGATATTTCAGCTATTTTGAGAATTAATCGCATTATTAAATATTTGACTCCTATACGTATGTAGTCTTTCTGGGTGTTTTAAGAGACAGGATCTATCAGAAACTTGTGATCCTATCCCAAAGGAAAGATATGCCCAAATCTTGTATAGCATTTAGTAGAAACTGCAGCTTCTCTCCTATGGAAGATTTCATTGAATTGTTCCAGATGTGGTTTGAGCATGTCTGCACATATTTATAAATACAGAAGATTAACATGGATTTATATAATGCTTTCATGTTAGAACCCTCCTGCTGCATCTTTACAAAGTAACAGAGGGAACTCTGTAACAGCAAGTAGGGAAATGGCAGAGCTTGTACAACCTGCAAAATCTCTTATGCAGCCTGGAAGACTAGCTGAAGCATAGGTTGTTTTTTGAAATAGGAACTTAAATGCCTTTACTCAGGAAATATGAAAGTGTCTGCACTCTATGAAACTTTGTCTCAGGACTGTAATCCAGTATACCATAATCTGTAAAGAAGAGTTTTCGTAGGATATACATTAACAAAATTCAGTTTAATAGTTTATTTATACACTGTATGTATTATAACTTTTCAGAAGTGACCCGAAAGCAAGATTACTTTTCTTGTATTTCTTTGCTATTATGGTTAAACAACGTTGTCTTTAGAAGCAGCATAATCAACTAAAGCTGTTAATCAGCAGATTTATTTGCAGGAATAAAAAACTCTAGCAATCATTATGGCTACAGTTGTAAGATGTGGTATGGTGACAGTGTAGCCATGCTAAATTAAGCAGCAACAGAAATCAATTTGTGGAGAGAAGAGACCATCAATTTAGCCCTTTGTGTGCTCATCATCTTTACAGCGGCACTGCCTGTTAGGGCTGGTATGTACTCAGTTCAACAGTGAGGTTTAAAAGTACATCCTGGGTAAAATCTTGGTCCTTATATGTGTGGAATTTGGCTAACCTTTAGTTTGCTACATGAACTCAGGCTTAGAGATTATAATGAGACAAACTGAAGAGCTGACTTATTCCCCCTGCCTCCCCCCCCCAATGGAGTATTAAATACTACATACTATAATGGAGTGAAAAAGAGTGTAAATAATATGTAATTATTTGTCTCTGAATATTCAGGTAGTTAATTTGAGCACAGTTTTGCTGAGTTCTAATAGTCTTCATTCATTATATACTTCCAATTTGTGAAAACCAAGAATGTGTTATTTCTTTCTGTTATTAATTAATACCTACTAATTATTAGACCAGTTGACATAGCTGGTAGAAATAAGCAAGCGCCTGGCATACCGCCCTCTCTTCTAAAGACCTGAAGGAGTATGTGCTTGAATGTTTTTCCATGTTTTCCATTTCCAGATGCATCCAGATTTGTCTAATGAAAGATATTCTCCCTATAAATCTTTTTTTTTTTTTTGTATCTCCTTAAGCTGCAGCATACTATTTCTAATTTTAAACAGCTTCATATATTACATGCAGAGTTCACTGGAACCTGCATCCAGATCAAGTATCTAGTTATTGTTTAAATTAATTTCCCAAGGGAAACACCATTTCCTGTCCAGAACATCGTGGACTCAATTTTAGTGCTTTCCAGATGCCACAGGATATTGTGCCTGGCTTCTACCTCCCCCTCCAGAAGACCACAGGTCTCCTATAAGTCGAAAGTCATAACTGCCCACCTTCTGTGGATGTTTCACATATTTTTGAATATTTCAAATGGTGCTATATGTCTGCATTTAGGCAGTTTAATCAAACTTCCAACTAGAATTGTAGCAGTGAATGTATTTTCCACTTAAACAGTCTAGTGGGAATACAGTTGCCACAAGCACACATACAGAGCTATTAAACAGTGCCTAGGAAAATTCAAGCAGCAATCTGAATCTGCATCTGGATACCTTTATGCCAAGCTGGAAACAAAATTAATGTGCTTTCATTATTATATATTTTATTTGTGAACCTGAGGCCTTTGCTGTCCCAAGCCACATTCAGCATAGGAAATAGGTGAAAAAATAACATCCTGAATGCACTAAAGAGAATTAAGTATCATGATGCTGTGAAACAGAGATTTCAGATATTAGTTTTTATACTCTTCATACTCCCACTTCCTAAGGCCTGAGTATATGTATAGTATGTTAATAGCAGAGATAAGGCTGTATCCCATTTCAGATAATGAGAGGCTATGAAATGTTCTGGAAATAAATATTAAACTTTTTTAAAAAAAATTATTTTGATGCTATAGAAACATTTATTCAAGCCTAGTGGTGAAATGCTACTGGAAAAGTATTATTTTGCAAAGGATATTCTGTGCCTGTAGTTCCTTTCAAGATTGTTTATGAACACAAAATCTCATTTTATCTCTCTTTTTCATGTGTAGCAATGGATGCATTATTCAACCCATCTGTTTATGGAGCTGTTCATTGAGGTCTCCATTCAACAAAATGTTCACTGGGCTTTCTTGCTGAAAAAAGCAATACAAATCTTGTCAGTAGTCCTGTTGAAGTCAACAGGGCTACTTTGGCAGTAAACATGAAGCATGTAAGTTCTTTAAATGGGACTTCAGAGGTCATTGGTAAAAACCCAGTAGTTTTATGTAAGTTACTTTGTTACACTCCTTTGCTCTCTTACTTTGAGCAAAGAGAGAATTTCAAGGTATTCCTGAGCACAGGGGGAAATCCTTTTTCAGTCTTTTCATGATAAATGACATAGTTCAGGAAATACCACTTTGCAAATTGTGTATGCCTGATGATATGATTGTTCTCGATGTTTACATAAAAGATAGACGATATTAGTTTTAGACTATTTTGGATTTCTTCTATTTTTTTAAAATAGAGGACAGTTATTCTGGTGTAATTCCAAAGCTGGAGTAAGATTGTAGTTAAAATCTGAATAAAAATAATTTTGTATCTGATGGAATATTCTTGCCTGCAGGATTGCTGAAAAGGATTTTTTTTTCATTTATTCATCTTCAAACTGACACCACCACCCCACACCTCCACCCATTTTTCTTTGTTGTTACAGTGCTCATCATTTTTGTCCCTAGTCCCTAGGTGCTTCACACAAGCATGATTCATGTTAGCATGGATGCTGGAAGTAGGGGGTCTTCCTGTGCAGGTAGTTTTGCAGTAATATATATCAAGAATTTAAGCTGGGGAAAATCAAGGTAGCAGGTGGAGGCCTGCTGGCCTGTTATTTTATGAAGTTGCTAGACTAATTTAGAAGGTGATGTCCACAAAATTTCCTGAATGGACTGTCCTAGACTCCCTGGAGAAAACTGACATACCTATAGATACCTTTTGGCCAGTGGTGGATTTCATGGAACTGTAGAACAGTCCAGGTTAGAAGGGGCCTTGAATGATCATCTTGTCCAACCTTCACTGGGAAAGGGAGCCAAGATGAAAATGTCTTGCACCCTGTCCAATTGTGTCTTGAAAACCTCCAGTGATGACAACTCCACCATATTCCTGGGGAGGTTGTTCCAGTGATTGTTCTTACTGTAAAAAAAAATATTATTGAGATGAAACTTCTTCTGTTGTACCTTGTACCCATTACCCTTTGCCCTCCTCATGTAGCTCCTTATGAAAAGAGAGCCTCCTTCCTGTTTGTAGTACTGGAGTACTGTGATGAAGTTCCCTCTGAGCCTTCTCTTCTCCAGGGAGAAAAGACCTGGCTCCTTCAGTCTTTCCTCAGAGGGCAGATTTTCCAGCCCTTTGATCATCTTTGTGGTGCTTCTTTGGACTCTCCAGTGTGTCTGTGTGTTTTTTGAATTGTGGGGGACTGTAACTGGACAGAGTACTACAGGTGTGGCCTGACAAGTGCTGAGTTGAGTGGGATGATTACATCACTATCTCTGTTAGTAATGCCCCTGTTAGGGATGCAGCCCAGGATCTGATTTTCCTTGGTTATTGCAGCAGCTCACAGCTGGCTCATGTTCAGCTTGTTGTCCACCAGGACCTCCAGCTCCCTTTCAGCAAGGCTGCTCCCCAGCCATGCAGATCCTAGTCTGTACTGGGCTCTTTGGTTACATCATCTTTGCATTTGTCTTTCTAAAACTGCATACAGTTCTTGCTAGCTTATCCAGCTCTTTAAGATGGCTTTATCTTCTGGCATGATCCCTTACCACCCAGTTTAGTATCATCAGGAAACTTTTTAGCAATGAGCCTGTGTCACCCCTGTGCTTCTGCTTACTGGTGACATGTCTAAAGAACCCTTTCTCATTGTTCCTGACAACTTTGGCCTATTTCAGTTGTAGTTGAGCCCTAACCTTCCTGACTACATCGTTGTGTGCCCTAGCAAGGTTGTTGCAGTCCTCAATGAGTATTTGACTGCCTTTCCATAGCTGGTATGTTTCTTTTTTTGGTGTGAGGCACACCTGAAGGCTCATTGTTAATCCAGGCTGGTCTTTTCTTCTTTTGCTTTCCTTTTACTTTGTAGGGGATGAACTATTCTTGTGTTTCCAGGAGGTTGTTCTTGGATAACTCCCAGCAAGTTCCTTTGACCTTCATGGATGCTTCCCATGGAATAACTCATAGCTGGGCTCTGAGCATGTTGAAATTGGCTCTTATGGAACCTGATGGATGAGTACATGTCAATATGGTGCCAACAAATGTCCACGTACTTGAAGTCACTCATGAGTACCAAGTTCTGTTGGTTCATGGTTGTGTATAGAGGCAGGGAGAATTAATTCAGCAGCATACTTGCATATTTATAAACATTAAAGTCTACTGTCAATATGTGTACCAACACAAGGTATATAAAATTACATAGAAAACAATTTAGTAATGGTACTTTGAAGAACAAAGTGATGTAAGATTTTTGTGTCCTCTGAGTGTTAAGCTTATTTGAGGGTTGGTTTGATGTTGGATTTTTTTGCCATTAATAGAATATACCTCTATGAAGCACAATACAGGAAAACATACCTCTGTGATCTTGACAACTTCTGTGTTCCCTATGAATATTTCTGCTCCATTTCTGCCTCTGAGGATGTTTTTCATTCTTAAATTTTCTTTTTTTTAAAAAATAATATTAAGCACATAGGAGTATCTGCTAGAGTTGGATACGTTTATTTTCAACTTGCAGTTGAATATGGGAATGCAAACACTGACATACCACTTTCTGTTCAAAAAGCACTGTCATGCATACAAGGTCCTCAGCCTGAAGTTTGTTGCATGATCATGAATTGAAAAACTAAAATCTGTATTCATGGAAGGAGATGTTTCTGTCTTGGATTGAAAGATTTATAGCAACATCTGGGAGCAATTAGAAAGGCTTCTTTGTTCTTTGGCACAGTTAGGTCTTCGTATCTTTGTACAAAGGAAAGATATGCTTAATGATCTCCATTAGTAAATGCTTAATTTGCCACAGTTTTGCAATTAACAAGGAAAATAATAACACAAACTTTTTCTTTAAAATTGAATATTCCTCTACTAATGTTAATACAAGTAGGGTTCTCTATCTTCATTTGCTGGGTTTACTCCTGTGACATTATAGATGAAGAACCTAAATATACAAAGGAAAATAAACATGTTTTATTGAAATTTATGTCAAGTTGCACCAGAGAGTATTGTCTCTGTGTCTTTCAGCATTGACCATGGTTAGGTTTCTTTCATTTTACTGTTCCACATTTGGACTATATATTGACTAAATACTTGTCTTAGATAAAGGTCATTGATTAGGAATAGATACCAGCAATGGTAGGAAATTGTTGTTAAACAATTTACAGGGGTTTAGATATGAAGTTCTTGAAAGAAGTTATCTTTAAATGAGAAGTAAATCATAAGGTCTCGAGCTCAGTTGTGTCATCTAAAGTAAACTTTTATTTGGTTTATAAATTGCAACATACAGAGCTTTATATGTAGTTTCACAAGGCTGAAGATAAAGCTCAGGTTTACTTTGGTTATGAACAAATATTTTATTAGTATTCATAAGCATTTATAAGGACATGTCTTTAAATCTATTGAAGTAAAAAGAAATCAATGCTGATTCTGTCTTTTAGACATGGATGTAGAATACTGAATGATGTAGTAGATTTAGCGACTAAATTTGTCTGGAGAAAGAAAGAAAAATATGAGGATTATGTTCTTTTCTGCACCCACATAAACTGTGTGTGTTCATGTAACAAAATCAGCTGTATTAGTTTAAAAATAAAGGTATCTGTCTATTTTATTGAAGTTACTCTGAATTTAATGAGATCAGATTATCATTTAGGGTTCATTCCTAAAAAAAACCCACATATGGAATATGCTTAGAAATATACTAATGAAAGATTAAGTGAAACTGTAAAACGTGAAACACTAGAATAAAGTGGATTTATAGTGAAGTTTATCTTGGACATAATTAAAATCAGGAAAAACAAATTGGTAGAAAATCAGTGAGTTTTGTTAGCATTTGCATCTTTGCTAACAGTTCTCTGAGGCAAAGATCACACACCTTTCAAAAAACCATGAATCAAGAGAGTCATAAGAATGACGCTTGAATAAATGTATTGATGAATGAAAGATCAGACAAGAGAGGGGATTCTAGGAATAAAAATTACAAGCAGATTTCCAAATTTTTATATATGTTAGTGTTTGCTTTATTTTGTGGATAGTAGCATATGTTCCTTTTGATTAGAACAGCCTTGGGAATGAAAACGTTTAGATGATCTATATGAGGTTTATTTAATGCTGTTGGTTAGAATCCGAATGTCAGGGACCTGTATTGATCTACAAATAAGATCAAGGGGGAAAGACCATCCATAGAGCAATAGGAGGTAAAGCACTATCAGGAGAGAATCTTTACTGTCTGAACAGTAGGAATCATAGTTGTTACAGAAAAGTACTGAAGGGCTTTCCTGGAAATATAAACTAGTAACAACTAGCCCACCAGATCTAACACAAAATGTACTCATGATTTGCTCTTAAAGATTGAGCTGTTCCCTGAGAAGGTGTGTTCCTATGTCTTCATTTTTAGAGATGCGTTCAACTTTGCAGAACTGCTAATGCAGTTTTCTTTCTATTCCATAAGTTGTAATAATTTTGAAATGCAATACCTTATTTTTGAAGCAGTTCACATTATTACAGGTAGGTGATCAAGATTCAGCCAAGTGCAGTTCAATGTAAGGTGTACGGAAAATACTGAAGATGTTTTCGTTTAAGGCTTTGTAATAGTGTGAAAAGTTACTATTACCTTGTTCTGGTTTTGTTTATTTGTTTGTTTGGTTGGTTTTTGTTTTTTTTTATTATAAGCATTTTTAAAATTTCTGTGTGTGTGATAGAAGCATCACCGGGAGTAACCCATTGCATATCACAGAATGATGTAGTCAGTTAGGCTTCCTTAACATGACTTTAACCTCTTAAAAATGGATTTTTAAGAGTGATGTTTAGGTCTGTGGTTCCTCCCCCACACCTTCTGTAAGATGCATTTTGTTTGACTTCAATGGTTGGAAGTAGTAGCACAAAAACCAATAAAAAATACAATTACTTTTTTCCTGGAGATAATAGTGGATTGAACAAAATACTGCAGGACTCAAACAGAACGTTGAAGCATTTCAAGTGTTATATTTGGAAGCGTGAACAGAACACATACAGTAATTTTGTATAATAAGGACATTAAAAAAACTGGGGCAAGTTCAGCTGAGGGCTGCCAGGATTGTCAGGGTTGAAGGACTGGAGCACTGAGGCTCAGGGACCTAGCCTGAGGAAAAGAAGGCCTTGTGAGGATCTAACAGCAGCCCCCAACACCTGCAAGAAGGTTATCCAGAAGGCAGAGTCAAGATATTCCCAGAAATGCATGGCATGAGGATAAGAGCAAAGGCATAAACTGAAAGAAGTTTGGACTGTATATAAAAAGAAACTTTTCCACTGTGAGGAAAGTAAAGCAGTGGAACAGATTGCTCAGAGAGGTTGTACAGTCTCCATCCTTGCAGGTTTTCAAGAACTGATAAAGTTCTAAGCAATGTGGTCTGACCTCAGAGATGACATTACTTTGAGCAAGGGGTTTGACTAGGGAAGTCCTGAGGTCTCTTCAACCTGAATTATCTTATGATCTTTAATTTATACACAACAATACTCATGGCTGTCCTCTGAGAAATTAATTTCCAGTAGCTGTGTAGGGCATTATTTGATCTGAGGGAACCTCTCCAAAAGCAACAGTGGTTAGAGCCATGAAATTGAAAGCTGTACTCATGTTCATGAAGAAGAATTATAGCTTAATCACACAGACATCATATATATAGTTGGTAAACCAGAGTGCCCGTTCTTCCTTTTTTTCCTAGAAGTTTCCTTTCTATTTTGAGAGAAGCATCTGCTTTACTTCCCATTTTGCTTGTATTTTAATTCTAATGGGCATGAGAATTTTTCAGATTACAACAAAACTTCATTAAATATAGTGTGGTCTCAAACAGAATTTTACAAGCTTCCACAACCACAGAAGATGTGTTAGAATAAAACAATTGTATTATTATCAGACTAGTGTTAATATCAAAATGATTAGTGAATTCATTCAGTAAAAGGAATTATACAGTGATAGTTGCATTTCTCTTGGAAGACACTAAAATGTGCTTTTGTTGGATGTTTATAAGAAGACATGTTGATTAACTTTGTAGACAGTTGAAGTTGCTGACCATTGCAGCTGTCCAACCAAACAGACAGTTATGTCCCAAACAAATAAACTTTAAAAGTACTGAGAATTTAAAAGGTTCCAATATTTGAAATAATGAGCACACCATAAAAAGAAACGATGAGAAACCTAATAATTCCATGTTCTGTTCAGAGTTTGGCTGGTTTGCTGTGTTGAAAATTAAGAATGATAAACTGAACTATTCTACACTGTACACTCGTAGGCATAGTAATTAAATTGCCTGTCTTTTCTGTGCAGCTGTTGAACAGGTAACCTTGCAGAAAGCTGGTGGCAAACCATGTAGAGCCATTCCAGGAATGGCTAGTGGTCTGCTAAATCATCCAGCAGTGGCTTGGCATACTCAGACATATTCTTTCATGTTGGTAGCCATGTCTTAGGCTTCATTTGCTTCTGTTTGCAGATAAACTGCCCAGAGAACAAGTTTAATATCCTTTGCCTGTGCTTCAGAGTGAAGTGTACATACATACCTCCTAATGAAGAAGATGCCTAAACAGTATGTGTGGAATTCACCTCTCCTAACTTAATCTGTGTAAAATTCAGATGACTAGTAGTAGCCTGTATTTCCTTTGAATTCAGTAGAGAAAGAGTACAGAAATTTGTCCGAAAAAAGCTACATAGATTGTATTACTGAAGTGGTGTCTATAGAGAGCCTGGAGTGTTGGTTGGCCAATTCTAAATGGCTGAACTTAGGTAAAATGATTCCTTTCTTGTGTATGTGGGTTTTGCACATATGGAACCTTCCACAGTTTTTCTTTTATTTTTCTTTGACTTGATCATGTGTTTACAGTTCTAATCTGCCTTGCCTGTAGCTCTAAGGAGATATGTATTCTTTAATATGGACTATATTACTTTGGTGCCCTATCATGATATGATATCATGATTGATAAACTAACCAAAAATGCACTAATAATACAGTAGAAGTTGTCAATAAATAAGATTGCTTGGTTTGTGTTGCCCTAAAACACAAGGATATTATTACTTTCAAGGCTGTTCCCAGAATGTGAATTTTTTCCTCGGTTTTTCCAACAATGTGTTCTGTTCCAATTGTTGTGGACTCTAGAAGATTTTACCACCTGAAGGAACTTCTTAACAGTTAATCTGGTTGAATAGGACTTAGGTGGCAAAGTTAATAACCATATCAGAAACTACAGCACTCTGCTTTCTTCCTGATAACATTTAGTGAAGACACTCACTCCTTAGCTTTCCAAACCAATGCGTATTTTGTAGAGACCCGATGAAATTATCTCCTCTCATGTTCCACTCTGTAAACCCAAACATGTTAGTTCTTGCCAGAGATGGAGAGAGGGAGGGTGGAGTTTTAAATTCTTTAAATATATGTAGCAGTTCTGATGTCAGAAAAGTCGACAAAACTCCAGGTCTTTTCTTTTGATAAGTTGCTAATTGTTTAAAGTTGTGAAAATGTTTATGAGGTTCCATATCATTTTCAAGTTAGACAGAGGCTGCACTGCAGAAGCTAGTAAACCAAATCTCCACAGGCCAATTTATTGTCATGCTAGTCTTTTAAAACATCTTCTCATTATCTGGAAAACAGCAAGGATCCAAGGATTGTTAGGAAAAAATCCAAAAGGGAACAACATATACATTTCAGTACTAGCCCAACAATTCATGTGATCTAGAGGTCTCTAACTAGTAAGATAATATTATTTATGTATGTTTATGGTTTACTCCAGCGTTGCAGTGCCCTGTGGGAAAACGAACTAGGGGAGAAATTTTTTTTTCTGAGTAGAAGCCATCAAGTGGGCCAAGATTAGATAATGAGGCCTTCAACAGCCAGTAATGGAATAACATTAAGTCTTTTGAGTTCACTAGGCAGTTGGATGTGCTAATGGAGGAACCATGCTGGGAAAGCATATATTTTAGTCAGATTTTCTTAAGAGGGGGTGATTGCACATTATGATATGAATAGCTATGCTAAATGCATGGAATTTTTCTGCCAGAAAATTAAGGCCCCCTCTACCAGATAATGGCTCACTGGAGGAATGTAATAGTGGTGAAGTAAAATCTGAAAACAGATGATTTCCTATTTAATAGTCCATTGACTTTCCTCCTAAAGCCATTTTTTCCACCATGATGGCTTTGGTCTTTATTTTTGTTTAGTAATCAAGTTCAAGCTGTTCTGAAAGGATTTCAGAAGATACTTCTTTTTTGTTAGAAAAAGGTTTAATTCATTAAAGTATTATATTTTTCAGGTCAGGTGTAGTTACTGATTTCAGTTGCATTTTCACTAGTGTGCCTGAATAGATACTGCATAATACATGAAATTGTTTTATTCAGTTTTGCCATCCATAAATGCCACCCTGTCTTCAGTGTGTTTCAATATCTTCTGGTATCCATTCATGTCTCCATACATTTAATATTTTCTGGATAGTTCTAGTATATATTCTGCTATAGAGGTTTTCATAAATTTTTTTTGTGTTTAATTATTAAGCTTTTAGAAGGAGAAATGCATTACCGTTGTTTCTGACTCCTGGTTATTTGTGTTTATAGTGTACTGTGAGCAGATGTGTTATTTCCAAAAATGAAACAAACAAAACAGATTAAGAGGTTTTTCTTTGTAGTGCTAACTGTCCTCACTCTTCTGCTGATATTTCTGACTAGACAAATATCTTTCCTGTTTCACTCTCAAGTAAAGTCCTACTTTTCTAGGAACTGCTATTCTGCAAAAAATTTCCATTCTATCATTCAGTAAAAAATGCTTGGAGTAAAAGACATAAATAAACTGCATGTATCAAACAGTATAAAAAGGTAGATGTCCAGAATGACTGGAGTAGAATGCTTCTATCCATTGTACACCACGCTAAACATGCTGCCCTCATTTATTTGAAAACATACCCATGAATTGTTAACTGAAATTTCACTGGAAAATCAGAATGATTTTCCTTGATTTACAGTGTAGGGAAAATTATGATTAAGCAACTGTAGTTTTGAGAAATATGTATAGCAGGGGAGGCCTTGTATCTAGAGCAACATAAAAAATAAATAATGAGACTTTAATAAACATAAATCTATAGAATCATAGAATCACCAAATGGTTTGGGTTGGAAGGGATCCTCAAAAGTAATCTAGTCCAACCTTACTGCCACAGTCAGAGACATCTTTCACTAGATCAGGTTGTTCAAAGCACTGTCCAACCTGACCTTGGACACTTCCAATGATGGGGCATCCAGAACTTCCTGGGGAAATGAGTTCCAGTGTCTCACCAGCCTCATCATAAAGAATTACTTCCTTACATACAGTCTAAATTATTCAGTTGTCTTAAAATCTGATGTAAGAAACGTCATTTCTAAAAATTAAACATTCACAGGTATACTGAATTTCAAAGTCTAATAGTAATTTACTATTACTAAAGTAAATACTTGAGTGGGAAGGGTTGTAAAGTACAAAGTACTTTCAGAAATGCAAGATGTGTACCACTTTGTGCTCCATGCAGTTTCAATTCTGGTACCTGGGTGTGTCCAATACCTTTCCTTCTGGTGACTGCAGAACTGTAAACTGGACCAATGAGAGCAAGAAGTAGTAGTTGTGCAGCTCCTTTTTTGACAGTGAATTCTCACTAGAGCAAAATAACTGCAGTGCATAGGATTTACATTACACAACAAGAGAAAATATAATCTGCATGAGTTTCTTATGATTTTCAGTGCTTTATTTGAGATGCTTCTCTATCTTGAGCTTCTAAACCCACTATAATGATTATCTCCTTTGATACCTCTATTATTTTCTCCTACCCCCCTCCCTCTCATATATTTCTCATGCTGATATTTAATTTTAGTTTTAGGCTACACCTACTTTAAAAAATGAAATTTGAATACTTGGAGTAGTTTTTTTGAGCACTATCATATGTGCAGAGCTAGTAATGTCTGGCTTTTTGATGGTGTTTATTCAATGATTTCTTGTAGCACTAAAGGTAATAGAGGTGAACTGTTTTCATAAAGAAAAATATTCAGTGATGCCAAAACGGCACAGAGTAACTGCTCAGAGATTAATTTTGTCTTTAAGCAGCAAAGGTATTTATTCCGTGCAATGTTGGGGAGCTAGCCAATTTGCACCAGACAAACTAGCTCCGAGGTTTTCAGTGAAAAATTAGGTGTTTTATACAATTTTCGTGAGAGGTTACACAACATCTTTACATACATACTCATTTGATTTTGACACCTAATCATTCCATTCACAATAGGTGGGATCTAGGTGGAGTAGACCTTTCATTTTTCTTTGTTCAGCGATTTCCTGACTTGATGGTCTCCTTATCTCCTTTCTCAACACAAACAGAGCATCACCCAGAGCATTGTACCAAACTCATCCTGACTAATCTTTTTATTTTAAGACCTCGTTCTGTTTCATCAGTAGGCAGTAGATTTCTTACTAGAAGTAAATCTTCAGGTACATTACTTCTGGTTTTATGACCATAGTCTTAGCTTTTGGTTGTTGTGAAAACTAGTGATTTTACTTTTTTTACACATTAGTGTGAATCCAGGATGTAGAAATGAGTTGTGCTTTCACAATGGCTTGATGAAACTTATAAAAAATTCCCAAACAAAGAATTAATTAGAGTGAATTTACTACTTTATTTACATTTTTTGAAAAATTTATCTTTCTTTTGTTTGGATTAGTGATTTGGTTTCTTTTAGGCATTATGATTGTTTTGTTTTTTTTATGTTAATATGATGATGCTCATGAAACTGCTCTGTTCTCTTTTCTACATATTGGTATTTCAGAAAATGCCTAGAATAATGGTGGATTTAAGTTCTAAGCATTCACTCAGTATTGCATTGCATGAAATTAGCTTCATACACTTAAGTGAAGGAATTAAAGATAAAACATTCTGATACAGTCTGTATACTACTCCTCCCCGGAGATTTGAGTTTCACCATGTTTTTGAATTTAAATGCCTACATTACTACTAATTGCTTTGATTTTTTTTCACATTCCTGTTCTTTATAAACAAGAAGGAATTGTTAAAAAAGGCAGATGTTTCTCTTGAGATAAAGAGAAGATAAAGAAATAAACAAGACTGAGAGTGAACTTTACACTCTGCTGGTAGATTGGCAGCTAGGAATGACAGAATTCTGTTCTAGGCATTTCCTGTAGTGTGTTGCCTATTAACAGTATTGCTTTGACTGCCACAGTAAATATCCCTATAGCTGTTAACAGATCACCAGAGATGATCTGAGTTTTCACCAGGATGACCAGTCACTGAAATAGATTTCTAATGCCTCAGTGACTCCCTTTCATCTGAGTGAGCAAAAATTCTCACAGGAAATCCATATCTAGGTATTAATAGTAATAATAGTAGGAATAAAGCTCCAAACTGTTTCACCTCAAAGAAGCCTGAGAAAGATCTTTTGTAAATGAAGCATTTAAATTCATTCTCATTGAGGAATTTTCTTCTACCTGGGAATATTTTAGGTAAAATAAAAACACGCAGTGCTAAAAGTACTTGGAAAAACATGGAAGTGAAATCATCTTAGGGAAGAAGGTGCTTTCTGTAATTAAATTACTAACATGAAAAAATCCCTATAAACTTGTCCATCCTGAAACTGAAAACACAGCATATTGTTTATAAAAGTTTATTATACTGACAGGAATTTCCTATTTATGAGTCTGTTGAGCTTACATAATTCTTGGTGGAAGTTCAGACAGAGAATTGTCTATAGTAGTAAAAACATTGACTAGTGTGTGTTTGTCACTATATATATTCACAGCTTGGATTCTGCATGAACTGAAATTTCTTTGCCCTATAGGAAGTTTTAGATTTTATAGAATCATAGAATTGTTTAGGTTGGAAAAGACCTTTAAGATCATTGAATCCAGATGACTCAACCACTTCCCTGGGCAGCCTGTTCCAATGCTTGACTGCCCTTTCAGGGAAGAATTTTTTCCTGATATCCAATCTAAACCTCCCCTGGCACAACCTGAGGCTGTTTCCACTCATCTTGACTTGCTACTTGGGAGAAGACACTGATACTACCTCACTACAACCTCGTTTCAGGTAGTTGTAGAGAGTGATAACGTCTCTCCTGAGCCTCCTTTCGTGAAGGCTAAACAAACCCAGTTCCATCAGCTGATCCTCATAAATTCTGTGCTGTAGACCCTTTGCCAGCTTCACTGACCTGCTTTGGACAGGCTCCAGCACCTCCGTGGCTTTTTTGTAGTGAGGGGCCCAAAACTGAACACAGGATTCAATGTGCAGCCTCACCAGTGGTGAGTACAGGAGGATGATCACTTCCCTAGCCCTGCTGGCCACAATATTTTGGATACAAGCTATTGGTCTTCTTGGCCCACCTGGGCACACTGCTGGCTCATATTCAGCTAGCTATCAACAAACACACCAGGGCCTTTTCCACCAGGCTGCTGTCCAGCCACTGTTCCTCAAACCTGTAGCATAGCATGGGGTTGTGACCAAAGTGCAGGTCCTGGCACTGCTCCTTGTTGAACCTCATAAAACTGGCCTTGGCCCATTGATCCAGACTGTCCAGATCCCTCTGCAGTCCCTTTCTATCCTCAAGCAGATCAGTACTCCTGCCCAACTTGGTGTGGTCTGCAAACTTACTGAGGGTGCACTCAACCCCCTTGTCCAGGCTGTCGATAAAGATATTAAACAGAACTGGCTCCAACATGGAAACCTGGAGAACACTGCTTGTGATTGATCACCAGCTGGATGCAACTCCATTTACTACCACTCTTTGGGCTCGGCCATCCAACCTTATGAACAACCTTGTGAACAGCACACCCATCCAAACCAAGAGCAGCCAGTTACTCTAGGAGAAGGCTGTAGGAAATGAAGTCAAAGGCTTTACTAAGGTCCAGGTAGGCAACATTCACAGCCTTTTCCTCATCTACTGGGCATGTCACCTTGTCATAGAAGGAGATCAGGTTAATTGAGCAGGACCTGCCTTTCATAAACCCATGCTGGCTGGGCCTCATCACCTGGTTGTCCACATGATGGCACTGAGGATGACCTGCTCCATAACCTTCCCCAGCACCAAGGCCAGGCTGACAGCCCTGTACTTCCCTGGATCCTCCTTCTGGCTCTTCTTGTAGATGGGCATCACATTTCCTAACTTCCACTCAACTTGGACCTCCCCAGTTAGCCAGGACTGCTGATAAATGGAGAGTGGCTTGGTGAGCTCCTCTACCAGCTCCCTCAGTACCCTTAGGTGGATCCCATCCAGCCCTATAGGCTTATGTGTGCCTGGGTGGTGTAGCAGGTCACTGACCATTTCCCCTTGGATATGGGGGCTTCATTCTGCTCCCCATTCCTGTCTTCCAGCTCAGGGGGCTGGGTACCCAGAGAACAACTGGTCTTACTATGAAAGACTCAGGCAAAGAAGGCATTCAGCACCTCAGCCTTTCCCTCATCATTTGCCACTGTGTCTTCCCCCGCATCCAGTAAGGAATGGAGATTCTCCTTAGCTCCACTTTTGTTGCTAATGTATTTATAGAAACATTTTTATTGCCTTTCACAGCAGTAGCCAGATTAAGTTTTAGCTGGCTTCTGGCCCTTCTAATTTTCTCCCTGCAAAACCTCATGACATCCTTGTAGTCCTCCTGAGTTGCCTGCCCCTTATTCCAAAGGTCATAAACACTTTTTTCCCCCTGAATTCCAGCCAAAGCTCTCTGTTCAGCTAGGCTGGTGTTCTTTGCAGGCTTGTCTTTTAGCACACGGGGATGTACTTCTCCTGCACATTTAAGATTTCCTTCTTCTTGAATGTCCAGCCTTCCTGGGACTGCTTTGCCCTTCAGCACTGCCTCCCAAGGGACTCTATCAACCAGTCTCCTATACAGACCAAAG
Source organism: Falco cherrug (assembly GCF_023634085.1). Taxonomy (NCBI): domain Eukaryota; kingdom Metazoa; phylum Chordata; class Aves; order Falconiformes; family Falconidae; genus Falco; species Falco cherrug. The sequence continues at coordinate 69,741,060 of NC_073702.1, read as the reverse complement.
TCTGCCCTCCGGAAGTCCAAGATAGCAGTTCTGCTGATCCCACTTCTTACTTCTCCAAGAATTAGAATCTGTTTTGTTTCATGATCCCTATACCCGAGAGGGCCTTCTACCATCCCATCATGCATAAGTTCTTCTCTGTTTGCAAACAACAGGTCCGGTGGGGTGCCTTCATTAGCTGGCTCCCTCACCAGCTGTGTCAGAAGTTATCTTCCACACACTGCAGGAACTTCCTAGTCTGTTTCCTGTCTGCTGTATTTTACTTCCAGAAAACATCTGGTAAATTGAAGTCCCTCATGAGAACCAGGGCTAGCAATTGTGAGGCTTCTCCCAGATGCTTATAGAATTTTCATCTGTCCTCTTCATCCTGGTTGGGTGGTCTGTAACAGACTCTCACCATGATATCTGCCTTGCTGGCCTTCCCCCTGATTCTTGTCCATAAATACTCAACCCTATCATCACCATTGTTAAGGTCTAGACAATGAAAACACTGCCTAACACACGGGGCTACCCCACTAACTCTTCTTCCTTGCCTGTGGCTTCTGAAGAATTTATAGCCATCTATTGCAGCACTCAGTTGTGCAAGTCATCCCTCCATGTTTCTGTGATGGCAACTATGTCATAGTTTTCCTGCTGCTCGATGGCTTCCGGCTCCTCCCATTTGTTGTCCATGCTGGGTGCATTGGTGTAGATGCACTTCAGTTGGGCTATTGATCCTGCCACTTTTTTGAGGGTAGGAGCCCTAATTCCTATGTGACCATTCTCAGGTGCTTCCATGGTTTCTAACACATCAATAACGCTTGTGTCCTTGCTGTTGCATGGATCTCCATCCCCTGCTTCCACTGAGATGCAGACTGAAAGACCTCACTAGCACAGTGTCCCTCAAACTCCAGCGAGCCTGGTTTTATCCCTTCCCCTCTTCAAATCTAGTGTAAAGCTCTTTCAGTAAGCCTTGTTAACTCCTGTGCAAACATCTTTTCCCCTCTTCGAGGCAGGTGTACCCTGTCTGTTGCCAGCAGGTCTGATGTTGTGTAAGCTGACCCATGATCCAAACCCCTAAATTCTGCCAGTGACACCAGGCTCAGAGCCAGGCATTGATCTGCTGCTCTTCCTGTTTGTTCCCTCATCATTCCCTGCAACTGGAAGGATAGAGGAGAACACTACTTGTGCTCCTAATCCCCTAAACAGTTGTCCCAAAGCTCTGAGGTGTCTCTTGATTGCCCCTGGACTTCTTGTTGGAATTTCATCACTCTTACCTGAAAAATCAATAATGGATAATAATCTGAGGGCTGTACCGGCGTAGGAAGCTTTCTCTTCACATCTTCAACTAGGCTCCAGGGAGGCAGCAGACTTCCCTAAGAAGTGGGTCAGACCTGCATATTGAGCTTTATGTTCCCTTCAGAAGGCAGTCTCCTATGACAGTGACCCATTATGAACCATTGTACTTCTGGCAATACATAAATGTGCTTCTGAATTCCAAAAAAGACATAAAAGATGGATGTATTTCTTATGTTCTGCTTAGACAACTATGAGTTAGCATTGAAGCAGTACAATGGATATACTGTTTTTGCTGCCAGTGGTGTGAACCTGGCTGCTTGACTGATTTTACTTTCATTCCACTGTTGCAATAATATAAGTAGTACCTTGAACACTAGCAGTCAGGAAGCCTTGTTTCCTATGGATTTGTGTCTCCTAAGTGTGTAAGGCAGTAACAGTTTTAACTGATTTTTTTTTTAAACAGAGATAGGGCATCTCTCCTTTGTGAATTTTCAGGAAGTCTGATGAGGCAACCTTTTCCTCAGTGAGTTATTTAGCCAGACTGCCTCGTTCATCCACGACTCATATTTGTGAAACCTCTATGCTAGTATCACATCTGGAAAAATGTGGAGCCCCCTTTTCTAACACATTACACTCCACTGCTGTTGCTCTTTCACTCTTCAACCTACTGCCTGATGGCTGATCACAGAAGAGTTGGATAAGAGTGTTCATCCATATTTTCTCATTTTTATTCTTTTTTGGGGTTTTGAATAGTTATGCCAGATATTTTTAATGTTATATATAAAGCCATGAAAACTTTAACACTGTCTATACTGATGGCTATTTCTTGAACATAGCTAGTATAGTATATTAAGAGAGAAGTGAGGTAGAAGTGGAAAGAGACTGATTACATAGATGTTAAATATTTATATTGTAAAACTGTCTTTCCCCACACAAAAAAATTAATCACTAACAATAACAACAACAACAACAACAACAACAATAATAATAATAATAATAATAATAATAATAATAATAATAATAATAATAATAATAATAATAATAACTCCAAAGCCTTAGCAGACTATATGCATGTTATCATTGGCTTAGTTAAGCGCTTGTGCTAGTGTTTTCAATATTCTTCCATGTACAAAAATCTCTCTCCTGACTTGAAAATAGCCTTTTTATAGCATTGTGTGTTTCCTAGCATCCACCAGATGTTTAGTGCTAGTATTGCTTTATATGTTCACTCACAACGTTGCAAGTGATCCTAATCCCAACTCAGCCATGGTATGTATAACTATCATACATACTGACTATAGTTTCAGTCCTTGGCAAATTTGCTGTAACTGATAGTAACGGTGCTGTAGTTGTTTGTCTATGATACAAATCTTGAGGAATAATTTGTTTCTTACAGGCTATTAACCACTAGAAACATATATTTAAAAGTTCAGAACATTTAGAAATAAGAGTTAAATACCATTTCTGTACATAAAAGTAAACTTTGTACTTTCTGTTACTGTTTATTGCTTAATTTATGATATTTCATACAGCAGTTAATGGTCAGAAGGGCCACCCCTCACTTTAAAATTTGGGTTTTCTTAATGAAAATACCACCACCACTCTGAATGCAAACATACAAAAAAAAAAAAAAAAAAAAAGTGTTTCTACTTGATGTATTTGACTTACTGTTTAATTCCCACTGGTTATGAAACTGTTTTCTTCGATAAGTGTAACATGTACCATCCAGCTCCCTTGCTTGCTGTGAACTTGCCCTTCAGTATGTGATTGATGAATATAAAATTGAATCACAAAAAAACCAAGAAAGGTCCTATAAACTTGACTATAGAGACATGATCTATAGGTGCAGTCTCAGAAATATAACTGAAACTGGAATTTTCAAAACCTGACTTTGAATAGGACTGGACTGCTTCCCGGCATGCCATGATTTGAAGAAATTTGCCTTTGCAGGATCAGATTTGTTATCTTCAGATATTTGTATACGTATAACCTCACAATCATTTGGTCACTAAACTAATAATTTACTCTCTCGTAAAGAATCTGGCAATGACTGAAACCAGAGAGGAGAGGAGTAAAAGTTAGTGAATAGGCAAAACAATGCCAATTTGAAGCATACACATTTTAAATCTTTAAAATGTGCTTTAACAAAAATTTGAAACCCAATGGTGGTTTATTTTTAAGAAGTCATTTATACATTAAATGTATATTAGAATATGGGTCCATTTTTGTGAGATTAATTTGTATGTAATATTCAGTTTTTACCCCATATTTCTGAGTCACATATTTTGAAAATCATAATTTATATTTGACAGAATAACTTGAGCAAAAAAATCTTAAAGCATGGTGGATTTCCAGAATGTAAGAATAAAATATTGAGACCTGGCAAAACTAGAACAACAATTGCATGTTGTAGTTTTTAAGATATTCTTCTGAAATCAATTCTGTATAATTACTCTGGTTCCTGTATACTAGAATATGGCTTATGGCTATGGATAAGGTCTAAATATATACTTGGTTGTTTAGGCAGAATTCCGCCAATGTCAACAAGCCCACAATTTTAAATGATCTTGCCTTGGTAGATATTTATAAAACCTTCTGTGATTGTCTTTCATTTGTGCTATAGGCTGTAAAACTAAACCACTAGTTAGTTTATGAGTTTTCAGAAGAGTTTTTAAAAATTATTTTTGCCACACCATAAAGAAAATATTATTAAAATATAATTTTACCTGTGAGATGGGAAACAAGAAGCAAAGGGTGATTGGCTGTTGCTTTTATGACAGTACAGGTAGATTTTTAGTGTAAAATATGTATTATTCATACGTGGAATTTTCATTTGTTTAGTTCATTATAAATACTAAATTAGAAATTACTAAGGCAAGTCAGCTATCCCCTATAGACACAACCCCCCTTAAGACAGTGCACAAAGCTGTTATTCAAAACTATAAATAACTGCGTGTAAATCTAACAGAACCATAGAATCGGGTTTTTTTAATAGACTGGTAGGCTTTGTTCATAGATTTTATATTTGAAAAATGAAATAGCTGAAGCTACGCACTTGACTATCTTTTTCAAAAGGATAAAGGTTTAATTTCATGCATTCCTATGGCATATAGAATAATAGAAATATTTGGGTTGAAAGATCATCTGGCTCCAACCCCCCTGCCGTGGGGAAGGACACCTTCCACTATACCAGGTTGCTCAAAGCCCCATCCAGCCTGGCCTTGAACACTTCCAGAGATGGGGCATCCACAGCTTCTCTCTGGGCAACCTGTCCCAGTGCCTGACCACTCACATAGTGAAGAATCTCTTCCTTATATCTAATCCAATCCAATCTAATCCAATCCAATCTAATCTAATCTAATCTCTGGATCGAGTCTAAAACATTGTCTACCATGTTTCAGCAAAAAGTATTACAACTGCCTTTGTTGTAGCAGAGTTCTGTATGATTAAATGATGCACCTTTTTCAATACATTTTTAGATAGCTGTCTGGTACAGATATAAATACATGTTAAATGCAAAATGTTGTTCAGAGAACAGCAGAAATTCTGTTCTTATGTCTAACAATGTAAATATAAAAAAATCCACTATTGTATAATCAGGAAAGTTTATCCAACAAATTGAGCACGGTTAAGATAACAGTTATGTGCGCCTGGCAGATTTATAAAGGAAATTTCTCTTTGCTGGAGTTGTTCTTTTAAAAAATCAGTTAAAAATAATAAAAAAATGTTAAAAACATCTTTGGAGTAATATTTTTCCATCTAATATATGAACAATATATTTAAATAATGATAGGAAAGTAGAAAACTTTTAACAGACAAAACTGCAATTGAATATTGGAATTTTAATTTTTCTCCTGTGTTCTGTTCTGATTAGGAGTAATGAATGCTGGAGGGGGAAGAGAACAGCGCCGCGCCCCGCCCCCCCCCCCCCCCCCCCCCCATCTGTGTAGCTTTTATTTTTTTACGATATTGTTTTTCTTATTCTTCTTTGCTCAGAATTAACCATTTCACTTTGAGCCATTACAAGAAAAGGATTTCTTTATTAATTACAGCACTTTCTACTCCATGGACAGATTCAAGAAATAACTGTTGTATGCTGAATAACCCCTTATGACAACAATGTCCAAAGACATCCAGTCCTCATTAAATATAGTTCTGCTTGGCTGCTCTGCACTTTTAGTAGGAAATGAAGAACAACCGTGTGAAATACACTATTGGTTGCTTTGTAGCAATATGTCAGTGATATTCCAGTCGTTAATGGAAGTCGGTGAAAAGAGATAATTTCTATAAGTAGTGGTTTATTTTTTAAGCTTTAAAAAGAACTAGCTGCATCATGTCCTCATGAATTGGTTGAAGCTATTTTTTGATAATAAATCGGTGGTTCATATAGGTATACAAATAAGGAATGAAGTATGACAGCATAGAGTGTAAACATCCTTAATTGCTTGTGTAGACAGCAGGAGAAGTACAGGAAGTTTATGGTGGTGACTGAAGCAGCTTCAAATGAAGACAAGAGATTTTTAACTGCTGAAAATCAATAAGAGCACTGAAGGTAGTAAATAGTCAATATACAGAAATTATTCTGGTATTTTTGAACAGTAAGTTTAAGCGGAATTTATAATTATGCAAATGTTCAGTATTTGTATTGTTTTATACTTAGCCTGGTGGTTTACATTTGGCACTGTTAAACCCAGTTAGCTTTTGACTTACAATGCTGTAGATGTCCTCTTATTTTCTTTCCTTAACTGAAGGAAGAAAAAGGTGAATTTGCAAGACCTGGAAATTGATAACATTTCTGTGCCAAATCCTATCATACTAACTGCTTTTTCTCTTATGTTGTTTTAGCTTTTATTCGTGTTCATCTACATTGAACACAGTTGTTCTCAGGCAAGAATAGAATGACTACATCTCAACTGTTCTTATGTTGCACTTGGAAACCAAACTTTGGTTTTAGGTGTTTAGGAGGTCAGGGTCTAATAACTTAATTTTTTCATCCACACCTAGACATCTAGTAATTTTTTACCTGCTCCTTTATACTCCAGCAGGCCTTTCCTCTGCCAGTCAAAGGAGAACATGAGTTTTTGCTATATCCTGGGTAAATGGAGGCAAAATTATCAAAAGGAATGAGTTGCCTGTCTCTTTACAAATGAGTGGCTGAGGCCTTCTAACGAGGAGAGGTTTCCAGGCTTTAGATGCCTGTGTTATGGAGGTTCCACACTTCTCAAATATTTAAGTCTTTAAAAAGAAGAGTTTCTTTTTATCCTGAGCAATTGCTACTGGCTAGCTGAATTAGACTGCTGGCTAAGATGAATCATGTTCTGAAATATCTCTTTTTCTGTGCATTGCATACGCTTAAGGCATGTGAGTTCTATTTGGAGGTCCAGGTGACTAAAAATTCAAAATAACAATACTGAGTATTAGAATAAAGAGCTTTTCCCATGGGTTCTAAAATTTTAGAAGTTCAGCAAGTTGCTTGGCTCACCTTGAGAGAAGTATTTAAAAGGATGCAATGAATTAGTCAAGTGGCACGTCTAGATAATTGAATCTATTGAATTCAGGAAGTGTAAAATCTGTTTCAACTTCATCTAGGAACTGATGAAAATAAAAATGGAGGAAAGCAATTACATTAAAGAAATCTTACCTATTAACTTGAAAATGATAGCCTGTGTATAAGCTTGGAAGGATTCTTAGTTATTTCTTCATGATGCTCTCATTGTCAGTACCATTAATGAATGATACTAAAATAAATCAGTGAGATTTCACAGAGAAGTGCAGGTGAGGCAGCTGCATGTTACAGAAGACCTTACAGTAAAATCACACTGAATTTTCATATGCATTCCAAATATACAGCAAACACAGAAGAAATAATAAGGTATTCACTCTTGAATCCTCATAGTGAATTGCAATGTTGAGCATTACTGAATGAAAGATAAAACTGGAAGATAATTAAGTCCTATTTTGCTTTATTTATGATTTGGCCAGGTGAGAGAAGCATTCTGTCTGAGAATGTAGCTATGATTTCTGCAATGAGTTTGAATAAATTTCAATTTCTCATTTCTCTTATTCCTGTGAGGGAGTAGAAACATTTTGATTTATAAAATATTCAAATATGTGTGTAAGGAAAGAGGTAGCAATACATCCAAAAAGTATTTAGGATCTTTGTTCAAATTTCAGTGGAAAAAGCTTGCAAAGAGATTTTACAAAGTGAATGTGAGTGGAGAAGTTATAGCATGTACTAAACCCTCTAGAATAATGTCTTTGTTGTCTCCTGCCTTTTCAACTTGCTTTCATATCAGCTTGCAACTTTCTGAACACGCAGCCTATGTGACTAGATATTTTCAGGGTCTAAGAGGTAGTCTCCTTGGAGATCAGTCCTCAGGTGGACAGTTAGTAACCTTGGTTTATGATGTTTAATGGCATCGGAACACACTTTAAAAATGGTTCTCTTTTTTGACAACCCTCTATTAGCAGCCAGCAATTAAATGTATTAAAAACCCTTGTTGTTCACACTCTTTCGGCACAGAACACTAAGGGATGTATATATTATAATTACAATTATCCATTCTCCTCATTGTCCTGCTAGGGAATGCAACTGTAATTCTGGCAGCCAGACTACATAGTTGGCTTGCTGTCCTTGGACTGCAGATGTCTAATTGCAGGCAACCATTTCATTTCAAATGGCTCATTAAAGCAGAAGCCATTTAGCATTGCTAACATGAATCTGCTTCCATGATTATGCATTTAATTAGAAAAGTGCAAGATTTTTCCTTTGTAATCTGGATTTACAAAATTCTCCTATGTAATCTGTTTTGGAGGAACTTGAATGGCTTAATTCGTTCTCTCTTTTACAGTGCTTAATATCTGTTTATCTGTGAACTTTATAAGCTAGATATAACCACATTGTATGCATTTGTGTTCCACAAGTATTGCATGTTTGTGTCGTTTATCCAGTTTGAATTTTCCTTCATCTGAAAATCAATTATTCTGCTACTTTATTTGTACCTGTAGCTAAAACAAGTCTATGTATTTCATATGCAAGCATCTCTGTTGACCTCACCCTGAGGAGCTACTAGTAAAGTAGTAACATTAGCTTAACCCTTCTGATCCCTTCTCATTTCTTTTAGCATTATAGATAAGAAGGTTTCCAGTATATGCAAGAAAGATAATCTTGTCCTTCTTTTCTTGAGCTCTGTACCTTATGTATTGTCCATTTGTGCATGTGTGTTGATATCAGACTTTTTGCTTAGCATAGCTGGGACCCATTTAATGTGCATTATTGATATAGTTCCTTCCTTCTCTATATGTTGTATATATTTGACTATTTACTTTTTGTAATTGTAATCCTCAATGGTTAACTGTTTTTGTAGTGTTTCAGTTAGTAAATGTAATCTGGGGGTTTGCTGAAGGTATTTACCTCCCCCCCCTCCCCCCCCCTCCCCCCCCCCCCCCTTTTTCTTTTTCTTTTTCTTTTTTTTTTTTCCATTGCAAATTATGGACTGTCGAATTTTGATATTTGGACAGACAAGCACATTTACACTGCAAGCAGAGATAATGGACTCTCATTCTCCACCCTTCCTCCCTACCCAATCCCTTGAGAAATTTTTTTCTTTTGTGTTTTACCCTCATGCATTTTAGTCATCAATCATTTGTTCTAAAGAGCTCTAGCACCTGTGAATCTGTACAGTATCCCATTCTTGAGACAGTTACCTGTCACATTTATGTTTCTATGTGATTCTAGTGGCAAGTTCCTTCTAGATAAGGGCTAGGGAGGTGTGCTTAAGTAAACATGTGAAAGAATGTCAAAGGAAACAAGCCTCTATACAGGTGCTTATTTCCAAATATCACTAAACTTTCTCAATAGAATACTGGACACTGTTTTGGATTACAGGACAAGACTGGTACAATCTGAACTGCTGGCTTCAGAATAGGGCAGGCCAGGACAGTAAAATACATTTAGCACATGTGAAGAAGCTTCCTGCTATCATACTTTGGCTGGGTGTGAGGAATATGAATGAGTTCACAGCTGATGAGGTAGTCAGTGTACATGCCAAGTCTGTGAAATACTCTCATCCTAAAAATGAAAATTATTATAAGCAAAGGTAGGATTATCAATGGACTTCACATTTGGTGGTTCAGCTTTCTTTTTCTCTCTTCTTTTTAAGAATGTAAAACAGCTTGAAAAAACAGTCTCTCAGCAGATCTTTTGTGCTAGTCATATACAAGAAAAATAGACCGGAGTCTCAGCATATATTCCCTCCTTTAGTAGCGGTGATAAAATAATCTCTCAGCTAGTTTGCTTCTTCATATTTTTTGCCTAATGCTAATCCTTTAAGAAAAAAGAACAGTGGACAACTGTCAGTTTTTGTGAGTTGGATTTGTTTAAGCAAGATAACAGCTCCCAGAAGAATGTGAGCATGTGGTAGAGCACTTTACAATCTTGCTTTGCCTCTTGGAAAGCTTTCTTCACTTGGCCTTGCTGCTGCTGTTTATTTCCCCGAGGAACATCTGTGAGAGGAACTGTATTTGTCTCTGAAGTACCACTTCCAGGGTTTATTTTTCCCACCTTTTATTTTTCAAGCAAAAGTCTACTTTCTAAATTTTTTCCATTGTGTTAATACTGTACACTGCTTAGTGGATTGTGGCAGAGATGGTGGGTTTCTCAGAATTTTAATATATAGCTAGTTAGGCAGGTGTAGTTTGTCCATGGAGAATCCAGTGATGATATTTTATCACCATTCCAACCTGGTAATTTTGTTCGGATTTTAACAAACTTATATAATGTTAAATGTTTATTTTGTTTACTTTGTGAAGAAAACGTAATTGACTGCACTTCCTTCTGATTTAAACTAAATGTATTTAAGTTGCATTTGGTTAGATAAAGTAATGACTGGGTTCATTCTAGTGGCAATTTTTATTATTTCCAGGGGAATATAGTAAAGAAAAACATTTTGTGATGAAGAGTTGTATGTGGAAATACTGTCCAAGGTCTAAGCTAAAAATGTTGATGGAAATCACAAAACTGACTCCTCTATCTAAGGCAGCCACTATCTCCAAGATTGCCCTACAACTAGAAACAGGCTAATGAAAGATATTCTGTATATTCTGTATCTTTAATGTTTCTCTAATTTCCTCTCAGCAATACTGTATGTCTTCTAACACTGGTTGAGCCAGCAAATGCTATCCCTTGTACAGTGGCACTAAAATGAAACATGGTTTTGCCTTTCTTCTGATACACTGGCGTCTTGGGTATTTACATTATTTTTATAAAACTAAGTAATTTTGTGATTATTCCATGTCATGTTAAATGAGAATGATCATATATAGGTGCTTTATTATTAGTTACAAATAAAATGTCATCTCTGGCAGTGGAGCTATGATGGAAGAGAATTTTAAACGACTCTAGAATATTTGTAGATTTTAATCAATCTTTATTAGTATACTTCCATTTTATTTATTATAGTTTATATTTTTTTGCCTCTCCTTTTTCTGAAGAGTTGGAAGTGGCATGAATCAGATTGCAAGGTTATACATGTAACTGAAATTAATCCATCTGTTGTTTCAAGCACCAGTTATACAATTTATCAGATATTCACACTTTTTCTTGAGTGTTTTTTTAATGGAAACTTCCTCTTTCTTAAAAAGGGCCACTTGAGTATCCCTAATACAGGTAGCTCTATACACAGAGCAAGTAGCAATTCCCTTTTTTCTTTTGCTTCAAAGTAATCCTTTTTTACCTCTTTGGAATCTCTTTTTAGATAGAAATACACATTTTCTTCTAAGAGAAACACTGGATTTGTATCTCTTTGAGCTCCATTTCCTGATTCCCAGGCTCTTGCTGGGGACCCTAAGAACAGTCAGCTCACCAATTTACAGTGAATGGGATTAACAGTTTTCTCCCAGAATGAAAAGCAAGGTTTCTCAAGTATAAGATACATCATTCTCTTAGGGTATCTAGACTAAACCTTTTCTCTTACATTTCTTTAAGAGCTTGTCTTTTAAAAAATTTTAAGTCTCCTTACTGAAGGATTTGCACTGTGTCTTGTTTCTTCCTAGTATTTAACACAGACAAAATGTGATACAGCACTCGTAAGGCCTAATACATTTTCATTTTGTGTGTTAATGATGTCCATCAATCCAATATTTTGTTTATTTTTAAAATGTAATGCAAGTCCTTGATTGCGACTACTATTTTCTGATTCTCTGACTTCCATTTTCTATTCTTCTGTTTCTCTGGTAACTTATAGCAGCCTTGTGGCTGTGATATCCTACTGCCTATTGATTTAAGGACTCTAATTGAAAACTATTCAGCAAACACAGTTTTCAATTTACTGTTTTGCCCAACTATGTTTAGGAGCCAGGGGCTCATTTGCAGCAGTTGATGGTTAAAGATTTAAAAGTAAAGCTGCATGTCATCTAGGTATACTTCAGTAATATGCAGTGTTTTCACCAAGGACTTGTCATACATCTTACATAGCCTGCAGGCTAGAAGTGTGTGTGCATCTGTGTCTGCATGTGTAACCACAGGAAAGGAAAAGGCAAAGAATCAATGATCTCAAAATTAATTAAAATCAGGAAGACTTTCCCCCTGCTGACAGGATATTTAGGATGAAAATAATTAAATGAGCTATTGTGACAAATGCAATATCGATTGCTCACCAAGAGCAGCTCCTTGAAGACTTAGATGAAGATTGATAACTGTTTTTTAGCAGTTAGAGCCAAAGGCAACCGTTCCCATCTCCAGTTTGTGTGCCTGTGTGCAGTCTGACAAATGGCTTTCAACCCAACCCACTATTGACCACTATAAAAAGCTATTATCTACCATAAATAAATGACAAATACATGCTGCTTCTCTCTTCTTCTTCATGTCTGTGTAGTTGAAAATGCCTTGCTTGTGATTTTTCCGTTCCTCACACTTTAAAAGTAGTAGCTGCCATTCTTTCATGGCAGAAAGACATTTTGTTTCAGGTCAGAGGTGGATTTTGTCTTTCTTTCAGTAAACAGGGTCAGGAATTGCAGCCTGGAATTAGAGTTAAAGTGAAGATAAGGTTAATATTTTCATAATAATAATAAAATAGAATAAACTTGAATATGGCACCAGATTTTCTCAAGTGGCCAGTGGAATTTAGCTACAGTATGGCTACAACAGCAAGTGAAGAGGCCCATTGAGGGCACCTCATAAAGCAAAGCTGTTGGTGCCAAAACTATTCTTGTTTCACATTATTATATTTTCAGTTGTTTTGCTTCAGCCTATCTCTAGTCCGTTCCTCTGGATAAAGCCAATTAGGAAATGGAACACATAAAGTACAGCCCTAGATCACATTTTTCAGTCAATTTACCTCAAAAGAGCCTAGTTCATGCACTATGAGACTATGCTTCATGATGTGAATCAGAACACTGGTATGTGGGAATAACCAGGAAAGCCACTTAAAAAGCTTGCTGCTGATGAAAAATGAAATCTGTGGTAGACCTTTCAAAATACAAAATTGTTATGAGAACAAATCTTAATGAAAGGAAATTGAATAAGCAAGTGTTGTTTTTGTTTTGGTGACAGACTAAACCACAAAAATAGACAGAAAATGCTATAGATAGAAAGGAAAGTAAATGTTATAGACTTAATACTTGTTTAAAATGTCAAAACAAGCCTGTTGAAAGCATTTGCCTTTGAATCACATTAATTTATGTAAGTATTTATGGACACAGACTCTTATACATCAACTTGTTTGTGGAAACACACTTACAAGAGGAAAACAGCTCCACATCATCTAGAAAGTAAGCAGTTTTTTGCAAGATGTATTAAGTAGTTACGAGAACTGAGAAGTGCTTAACAAATGCTTCCTATATATGCCTTGGCAGTCTTGTCCTGCTAATGGCTGTGGCGTCAAACTTAGCTGTTCCTCTGTCAGTGTTTGCGGTGAGCTAGAGCTCTGTGAGGTGAGATTCCTCACTTAATACACTGTATGGATAGACTGGTTCTTCTCGGATCTTTCAAGATAAAAGGCTCACAGAAATAATTCTCTTCCATCTCTTTCTTTCTGATGAATCTGCAAACAGTTGTACCTTTTTGAAACTTATAGACTCCTTGTGATTTTTAAAACTGGATATTTTTCCATTTTCAATTAATTTTTAGATAAGAATTTGTAAAGAAATCAGCTACTAAGAGATTGCAATATCAACCCTTTGAGCTTTAGATTAATGAGACCTTCCCTGTCTTGTTAAAATAGGAAGTTAAATAGATAATCATGTTAAAATGAAGAAACTACTATCTTGTAGACCTCATTTGTGTGCTGCCTGCTGCCTCAAACCATTTATGACCATTCATGAAAGGTTTTCCTAAAGAACCATAACATTTCCTGCATCCTGTGATATCTGCAAATTTCTTCATCAAGAGCAGAAGTTAACATAATGGATTAACTATTTCAGGAGAAATAATTTTTCTTCTATGAGTGTGTATCATTCCACCATCCATGAAAGTTTGTCTAGGAAGTAATAGATGAAAAAAATAAGATGAAAAACTGTTAATCTAATTGAATTGATTTCTGTTTAGGATTCTTTGCAAAATATCAGTTTCATTAAGAACATAACCTTAGGCACCTAGGTGAAATATGATCCGTTGTGATTTTCATTTTGTGGCACTATATTTTGAGTTTATTCACTTGGGGGGGGGGGGGTGGGGGTGGAAGGGGGCACACAAATGTTATGGTTTTTACTGTACCTTTTCCATACCTGATCAATAACTGTTCCCACTTAGTTTTACAGACAGAACTGGTGCATTGTGTTATATTAATGAGAGACAGTTCCAAATACAGCCTTCTTTCAATTTTTTAGAGTTCTGTCACACTGTAGCCACACAGTTGAACACTTTCTGAGCAGATGTATCTCTTGGGATAAATATTTTGAGAAAAATTCAGCTAAATCAGATTAGCTAGTTTTGGGTAGAAAAGTAGGCAGAAATGTTTCCAGCATTAATTTTTTTTTTTTGGTAACTTTTCCCCAGAAAACTGCAAGGATTCCCTATGATCAAGTAGAAGCTTGGAATGTTTTGTAAAGCAACAATGAATTTTATGTTACAGTCCTGGTTGCAGCTGGGATGGAGTTAATTTTCTTCTGACTCCACAAGTTAGCAGCTTTTTACTGCATCTGATACAAACACACTTCTGTAATCCTCATGGAGCAGGATCTTGATCTGTCCTAGCTGTACTGGATTTTGTATGTGTACCTGTGGGATCCTGTACAAAATACACTCTGTGGTTATATAAATTAAAACTTGCATGTGCACAAGAGAGGTAAAGCTTACATCCTTACAGCCATTATTTTCTATGGGGTAAACACTGATTTTGTAAAGATTTTTCTTTTTTTTTTAATTATTATTTTTAATTTAATATACATCTACATGTATTGCAAAAACATATAGAGGGTGTTTTATTCATTAGGTAAGCATTTTCCCATAGAAATGTCTGCATGCTTTATTATGTATAACAGACAGAACAAATTGTTTCCCTGTAACTATCCAAAGCACCAGTTACACTTAATACTTCATGAAAATAATTTCTTTAGAATATCAGCATACAGTATAGAGCCATATGTTATAAAAGTATCTTCATAAACTCTTACCAAAATCCATCTTTTCATAATAATTATATTTACTTTTCCATTTTAAAGTTGTCTCTTCAGAAAACTTCTCTTTATCACACTACTTGGCAGTCTTTGGAAGAAGCAGCCAAGAAGTCATAAAAACTAAGGGAGAATGCCTATTGCCTTGTAAAGAAACCTGACATTGCTTTGAATTCTGCTATAATTACATTCTTGTTTTTCAGTCCAATCTGATAGATACGGTGCTTCTTTGAGCTAATTTAGAGAAATGAGGGCATATAGAAATGGTGTAGTACAAGTGAGGATGCCACTAAAGGATAGCATATTGTGTACTGCTGAGATAGCTAAACTGAAGAAACAACTTTAGAATCAGAATGGTCAGAAATGAACTAAGTGATAGCAGCAAACTGAAAACTGTACTCTTTAAACTATTAACACTAATTTTTGATCATACTTTCTCTGACAATGCAGAAAAGAATAGAATTCTGTGAAATTTTCTTACAGGTGCAGATGAATACTGGTACTTTTATACTCTTTATCGAAATGGGATTATGTGAATGATCCTCGCTCAGAAACTGTAAAGAAGTGTCAAAGAAAATCTAAAGGCCTAAAGTAATTGATGAGGTTTATCACATTTGTATGTATTTTTCCTTCTAGTTCACCTGTCAAAGGCCATTTGGCCAGTAGACCTGTTTGTGAGTATGAATGAGAAAACCATAAAGTCTTGTGGTACTTAGGTTAAAGCAGAATGCTCTTGTATATTCCCTCTGTTTTGTTCCTTCATCTCTTCCCCTCTTTCTTCCCTATGTAGCCTGCAATTTCAGTTATGGAGAACCTTCTGAAATATAAGAGATTAACATCTCTAAAAATAAGATTAATAGTATGAAAATTATGTTTCCAAGTCTTGCTAAAGGAGACATATGCAAAAAAATTGTTAAAACTTCTGCCTCAGTTTGGACCCACCTTTATTTTTAAACATAGATTTAGATGTAGTGCAGAAATCCGACTGTTGTCTTGACAGATTGAGTCCTGATGGGGTATTGAAAGAGCTGGAAGTATATTCCATTTTGAGTTCCTTTTTTTGGCTCAGTAATTGTGATAATTACATACTATCGGTTGGGTTTATGATATAAATATCCTTTTGAAAATGCACTATGTTTAGAGAGAGAGCTCCAAAATTTCCAGAAAGGATCACTGGGTGAATTTGGATTTTGTGTATAGCTACAATTTTTTATTGGACATACCAAAATTCATATATGCATCCAAAAAAATCTGATCACTGCGGAGACTGTGGTTGGTTCTTATATTCACAAAAACGGCAGCTATGTCTAACAAGTGTCCTGGTTTTGGCTGGGACAGAGTTAATTTTATTCTTAGTAGATGACAGAGTGCTGTGTTTTGTGTTTAGTATGAGAATAAGGTTGATAACACACTGATGTTTTAGTTGTTGCTCAGTAGTACTTACTCTAAATCAAGGACTTTCCAGTTTCCCATGCTCAGGTGCACAAGAAGCTGGGAAGGAACAGGGCCAGGACAGCTGACCCGAACTACCCAAAGGGATATTCCATACCATAAAACATTATGCTCAGTATATAAACTGGGGGCAGTTGTCCAGGGCGTGCAGATCACTGCTCAGGGGGTGGCTGGCTATCGGTCAGTGGGTGGTCAACAATTGTACTGTGCATCACTTGGTTCTTTTGCTGTTTGGATTTTATATTCCTCTTGTTCTCTCCTCTTCATTAAAATTGTTGTTTTTGTTATTATTATATTTTAATTTATTTTAATTATTAAATCATTTTTACCTCAACACATGAGTTTTACCTTTTTCCCAATTCTCCTCGCCATCCTGCTGGGGGTGGGGGTGGGAGTGAGTGAGTGAGTGGCTGCGTGGTACTTAGTTGCCAGCTGAGTTAAACCTTAATACATGATAGCAAAAATATTTTCAGTTGTTCTTATTAGTAAATCTGTATTTCTTCTAGCACTGAATTACTACAAGTGGCTTAAAAGTTTTGAAAATTTTGTATACATAAAAACCACGCATATGATTATTCTTTGCCTTTACTTTTTTATCTGCCTACCCTTATTTTCTTTAAACTTTGAACTTCTATGTGCTTTGCTATTTAGGTATTTCAAAGTACCTAAAACTTCAAATAAGTTTTCAGTGTCAAGGTACCTCTCAGCATCAGTCATTGAGGTTCCCATTAAAAAATATTCAGTTTTTTCTGAAACATCACAATTTAAAGCGGTATTTTTTGTGATCTAATATATTTAGAATAATAGACGGGCTAAGATAGCTGTTTTTATGAGGGCATTTTTAGAAGATAACCTGGAAAAACAGTGTCACAAAACACAACACAGCTTTTCAATCATTGAATAAATTGACTTAGTATAGGCAGATTTTAATCAGAACAAAATGTGTCTAATGCAAATATGTTTGAATGTATTTAATTTTGTGTCTACTCTGATGGTGAAGCTGGAGTCAACAATTTGTGAGAATCCGATTTTTGGAAGTAGCATCATAACATGATGAAATTTATTCTGAAAGCAAATGTTAATGTAGAACTCCATTGAAATAAAAAGCCATTATACAGTGAACTGCAGTAGGTGGAGGCACAATCTCAAAGAAAAGAAAATGTAATGTTACAAGGTCACTTTGCTTTTTTTTGTAATCGTCTGAGCAATGATCTGCATATAACATACAAATTGAATAAAATTATACAAAAATGGCAAAAACCAAATAAGAATGTAAAAATAGATATGCTTCCAAAACTAAAAAAGAAAACACCACCCCAAAATACATAAAGTATCTGCTTTCTAAATCTAAACAAAAGACCGATTTTGTAAATCATAGGCCAGTTGTCTTTTAATACCTTTTCCTTTGGGTATTACTGATTTTAAGGAGGTGTTTGTCCAAAAGCAAAAAATGTACATATTTAAAATAGAGCCATAGGACATTATAAAGGATTTATAGAAGACTGATGTAAAGCTGATTTCTGTTTTGAAACAAACATATACTTTTTTATGGGCTAGTTATGTTTTACACTGCTTAACAATTTGTTTTCTCCTGCAAACATGAAATTTGGAAGGCTGCACAAGTAATAGTGTTTTTTGCTGAGGATATTAAAATCTGTATCATTAGTTTTTTCTAAGTGGAGAAAATTGTAAATGGAGCTTTGTGAAAGCAGGAGAACACAATGTGTTATAAAGACTCAACTATTTCATCTCTGTATTTCAAAGTCATCAATATACATTCATTTTTGTCATTTTACTTAAAATTTGAAGATGTGAAAGCTCTGAAATCCTCAAACACTGTGAAACTTTTACTGGATACAAAAATACAACGTATACAAAATCATTTGTTAGAATGCTTTTTTCTCAATTTTTGACCAGATTCACATTTAATCTCTGCATTATTCTAACTTTGTGCCTCTCACTTGCATTGTACTTTCTTGCTACATGGGGTACAAAGTTGTTCAGTGTGTATGCTGAGTACGCTTTTTCTGTAATTACTTATGAATTGCTCATGCAGAGGGACTTTTCATGTGGTGTGATAAGTCTTGAATACTGAGCTAATGTAATAGTAGCAGGTAGCTCTTTGTTACAGATGTGGTTGCTGGAGTTGCAGTGATCACAATCATATCGATTTTTGAGCAGGAGAACAGATAAAAGGAAATAGACTACCAAAGAGTCAATAATGACCCACTGTTCCTGGTAATTAGGTTTTTGCTATCTGTCCTTAAGGCATATAAAAGCATGTTGGTTTTTTTATTATTATTATTGCAAAAATATTATAGCACATACTGTAATTTCTAAAGTTCAGAAGAAAGGTTGAGAGAGTGCTTCAGAATAACTTCCACAATAGAGATTTTACTTTTTTTTAAAATGGATATATAGAAACCTAACATCATAACACTTTGTTCTTAATTGCATACTATAAGCACAGTTCTGCAAGTGCTTGTGTAGTCAGACAGCATTTGCTCTTGCAAGTAGTACAATGATAGTCATTTACTTCTTGACTTAGTAGAGTTTATGACATGATGGGACATTTGCAGGGTCTTAAGAATTCACGCTTTATGTGGTCTTGTTAGCCAGAAAATAGAAAATGGGAGAAATTATTTTTCTAAAAAATACCTCTCTAGAACTAGTTTTTTTGGCTTTTATTTTTGTCATACAGTTAACAGTGTTTATTCCAGGCAAATGTAGATGGCTGTATAGACTGAATGATTTCTATCAGGAACTTTCTTTTTCCTCTTTCTGTGATTGGAAAGAAGTAAACCACCCTGAACACTTGTACAGACAGGGTAGTGACAGATAACCTGTCCAATAAATAATTGATTTAAAAATAAGTGAGAATGAGAAGTTGATCAGCAAGTTCAGGAAATCAGTCACAGCTTAAACTTACATGAGAATAGCAAACCTTGGGTAGAGAGACTGGCTTTGAAACCAGACCTTTATCCATTGAAACTAAATCATTGAAGCAATAGATGCATGCTAAACATTCTCAGACTCTTTCTACTTATTCTTTTAACTGAAACATTCCCTTGCACTTAAGATTTAAGCTTTTGCTCCACAAGAACGTAGAGCATTATCTCAGCACTCTCCAAACTACCAGCTGCAACAAGGTCTTTTACCACCAGTTACCAACATACTCTTCACACTAGTCCCTCTGCTGCCTTCTCCTAGTCTCTCCTCATTCAGGGCACACGCTCTTTCTGCTTCTTCCTCAGCTGCTCTCTCTCCATTGACTCTCAACCACTTAACAGAACCAGCCACAGCTGCACTTTATCTACATTGGCCAATCCACTGCCCCTGAAGCTAGCCCACAGTTGTATATTATCAATGCTAATTAACCCAGCTTCATTCCTCCACAGAGCATTAACTGCATGTTCTGTTATAGTTAAGATTTAAGCTTGTGTTCCACAAGAATGATAAGGTGTCATTGTCAGAAAACATAATTCAAATATTTCCTAGGAACTTCTAAATCTTTAGCACTTTATTTGCTAAAATGAAATTCAGTTCCTGAATCAGAGTTCAAGCAGATGATAGGAATACTGCTGTTCTTATTTCAGAAAACCTGTATTGAACTTACAAGCTAACTGCATCTCCTGTGTTAATTGCTGGCAAAATTTTAAGTTGTCTGAAAATTTCACCTCCAGTAAGTTAAAATCAAGTTGCAGTAAGTGACTACCTGCCTAACTCCGTTTTCAGATACTTTGAGGTTCTTAGCACCATAAACACTCTATCAGGTTACATGATTATCTAAGATTTTGTGAGATGAAAAAAGTTCTACTATTTCAAACTTTTATGTTGGGAAATATATTTTTATTCTGTCTATAAAAAATGCAAATTCTTTCCTATGTAATGGCAAGAAATGTAGCAACAACATCATTATCCTTTGGAGTATTTTTCCTGTTCTTTTGTTCTCTTGGCATTTGGTCAAAATTTATAATTGTTTGATGTTCCACTTTGCCATTGCTCTGAGAACTGGAGATCAAACTATGAGGCATTGAGGCAAAAGATGAAATTGTTCTTTTCTTTTCTCTTTCTGTGTAAGAAAAAATTACACTTAAAAAATAATCACCTGGGCAGTTCTACTTTTCATAGATTAAAAAAAATAATAATTGATTGTTGGTTTTAAAACCTTTTTAAATAATATAAATAAAAAATATGCTTTGTTCAGATGTTAAAACAAGTATTTTGATGATGGGGAAAATAATTTCCATCTGTTTTATCTCTACTTAAAATCACATACACATCTCTGTAAACAAATACCCTGTTTAAAATTCACTAGGCAACTAAATGTTAAAAAATAATCTAAACAGCTATTCCTTAATGTGATGATTATTGAGCTGAAATACTATCATATTTTGAAAAAAAAAAGGAGTTTATGCTAACATGTTATTTGATTTTTTAAAAAAGTTACATCAATATTTTTTATAGCTTGCTGCTGCTCATATCTTGTTCCCAGTTTGAATGCATTTTTGGGTGTGAAAAAACCCCGCTCTACTCTTTGCTTAATTGAACCCCAGAGTGGAGTTTGGAATGTGTCAAGAAGTAAGAAAACACCAGCTTTAATAAGCATACAATGCAATTTAACAGTTCATAAAACAGTAAAATTTAATCCCAGGCTGAGAGATTTATTAAATCTCACTCAGCAAAATGGTTTTGTGGGATGTGTTAGCAAGTGAGAATTAAGTGAAATGATTTCAGGGGCAATAGATTTTATTACCGAAAGAGGGGAGGATCTAGTTTTGCATGCCATTTCTTCTTAATTTCATTCACTTGTTATAATTGCTTAGAGCAGGGGAGCTTTCCGTGAGTAGCAGTAGTATGCTGGGTCTCCAGAATCTGTGTGCATGCTACTACACGTCAGGCATCATCTAACTGAAATATCTTCTGAACAGCAGTTTTTTAAATGATTGTTAAAGATTTTTGAATCTAATACAACTTAAGCCTCTATCTGTCTGTATGATAAAATTACTTTCTCCCCTCCCATCATTTTTGCATGTATACTTGGTTTTCTGCATTCTTTAGCTTTCCTTTCTTTCCTGGTTTCTGTTCCACTAAACAGTTGTTCTCAGTCTCTGTTTTCATAGGTTAAAGAAATTATCTTCTTTCAATCTCTTTTCTAATACTTCTGCCAGTTAGAGGATTCCTAATTTTGCTTTATTCTTCCAGACAGTTGTTACATGCCTGTGAAGTAGTATGCTAGTTTATATCACCTGCTTATGTCCCACTTACATAAATGTTAATATATCATTCAACGTAAAAAAAAATGTTTTTTAAAAGTTAATTTCTTCCAATACTTTTTTCCTGTAGCCTCATATGACAAACTCCTTGAAGTCCCTGCTCAAACACTGAGTGTTCCCACAGCTATTTTACTTAATGCTGCACTAATATCCTTGTTACTATGAATTGCTGAAAATACTTTTTTTTCCATTATTGCTGCCCAGACTGTTCAAAACTGTAATATGAGTTTGTATGGTGTGCATATCGCATAGCTGTATGGGATACCCAAGAAAATGTTTAAGTGAGCTTATATTTTGGATTGATAAATGCTTTTTGGTTCCCTTGAAATCATTCTTAACCTAAGGTAGGTTAAGATAATATAAAAGCATTCATTTGCTTTTATGCTTTCCAATACAGTTGGAAATACTTAAGAAAAGGTAAGACATATTGTCTCTACTTCTGTAAGATTAACTGGGAAAGGTTTTTCTCTCTGTCTCCCTGCCTGGATGTTTTGCTGTATTGGTTTGCTATAGACTTTCTCTAAAACAAAGCTGGAATTTCTATACACCCTATGTCTTGGGTCACATTCATTAGACAGAGTTGTTCCTTGATATGGAATAGCATGGGCCAATTTAGCTTTACAACTAATCACTTCTCTGATTCTTCCTGAATGTTCTGAAGGACCTTTTCTCCTGAATCTAGTTCACAATACAATATGTAAACCTCTGTTGTAGTTTAACCCTGACTGGCAACTAAGCCCTATGCAGCTGCTGGCTCACTTCCTCTGCAGTGGGATGGGGGAGAGAACGGGAAGAGTAAAAGTGAGAAAACTCATGGATTGAGATAAAGACAGTTTAATAGGTAAAGTGAAAGCTGTACCCATAAGAAAAGCAAAGCAAAACAAGGAATTAATTCACTCCTTTCCATCAGCAGGCAGGTGCTCAGCCATCTCCAGGAAAGCAGAGTTCCATCACACTTAACAGTTACTTGGAAAGACAAAATGCCCTAATGCAGATGGCCCCCACCTTTTCTTCTTACCCCAGCTTATATACTCAGCATGGTGTTTAATGGTATGAAATATCTCTTTGGCTATTTGGGTCAGCTGTCCTGGCTGTGTCCCCTCCCAATTCCCTGTGCCCCTCCAGCCCTCTTGCTGGTGGGGCCTAGGAAACCCATAAGTCCTTGACTTAGCATAAACATTACCCAGAAACAGCCAAACCCATCAGTGTGCTGTCAATGTTGTTCTCACACCAAATCCAAAGCACAGCACCACCCCAGCTACTAAGAAGAAAATTAACTCTATACCAGCTGAAACCAGGACAACATCATTATTGAAAGCTGTGTTTCATCAAGCTGCATACTCATAACTGTATAGAATAAAAAAAAAGGAGGGGCTATGTGTATCATGCTTATCATTTTGAGTGAGGACAGGTATGATGACAATCACTTCGTGGTTGTAAAATTATTATTACATGATTTACCCTTCTATCTTTCTTTTCATGTATAATTCAAGACATGGTTTGATTTTACTGCAATGCAAAACTGCATTTTAAAAAATTCAGTTTCATCTCATAGCCTGTAAGAAGTAGTAAAGAGTAAATTTGAATCTATATTTACTTTCATATTCACATTCACATTTCTCTACAATATATGTATACAGAAAAGGGTTCTATATTCTTGTGCCTCTTACAGATCTGTATGGTCCCAAATAGTTCATATTATTGAACATACTTATGATATGAATATTTCTTTTGGACTATTTGTTAGGCTTCATTTGTCTTGATGTATATTTTTTTATTTGATTAAACGTAAACCTTTTTATTCTTGTCTGTTCAATCTAAACTTTTTTTCATCTTTGTGATAACTTCAACCGATTCTATCTTTTGTTATGCATATGACTGGAAAATTGTAGAAGTTCCGAAACATAATAATTTTTCACTTTATTATTGTAATAACTTATAGAAAATTATCTCTTATCTATATGTATAT
Organism: Falco cherrug; assembly: GCF_023634085.1. Classification (NCBI taxonomy): domain Eukaryota; kingdom Metazoa; phylum Chordata; class Aves; order Falconiformes; family Falconidae; genus Falco; species Falco cherrug. The sequence continues at coordinate 69,717,477 of NC_073702.1, read as the reverse complement.
ATAAAACATAGAAAATGTAAAATTTTTGCAACTGCATTTGAAACACTGACTTGTAACAATGGAGTATATATCTCATTAACCATAAACTGTAATTGCCGCGAATAAAATAACAGTAGATAGATCCATGGAATTTTCTAATTCCCCTAGTGCCCTATTTGAGAAATTACTTCTGAAAATGGGAAAATATTCTGAATATAGTCATTAAAATAACACCATACATGAATAGTTAGATGCTTTCTTTTCATCTTATATAAGCATTATTTGTTTAACATTAAACCTGAAAAAGTTAATGAAAAATTGCTTTCTTCAACATTAATCTCTTGGTCTGGACCTTCTTAAAAAAGGGCTCTGTAGTGCGGATTTGAAACTACCTGTAGTTTGGAGGTAGCTGATCAAGGATATGTGGTGAATCAAGGTTCAAGTAGGGTAATGTTAACACTATTGGCACCATGCTACATGAAAATTTTGAGAAAAAAAGTTCTTATGTCAGTAGTTATTGTTTTGTGGGTTAAAATCACATTGTCCTCACATAATTTAAGATCTGGACCTTAAAATTTTCTGAGCAGGAAACAGTTGAATGTATAATAAATAAACTACAGATTTTTATAAGTATATCTTAATTTTTATCTGTACACTAGCATAGTTTCTGTAGTTCATATACAGCAGTCTTTAAAGGCAATTTTGTCATTTTCCATCAAACAGGACAGTTTTAAGGAAAGTTGTAGACAATGTTAGTACTGAGAGCTCTTCTGCACTGTAGGTTGTCATCCCTTCCTGACTTATGAGTATTGTCAGACTTTTCTCACATCTTTGTTCTGTTCTTATCTATTTTCCCTGGGTTGTTTAAAAGAAAGTGGAGTCAGCTTCTATGATAAAACCAGTCTTCAAAGGAGAATAATAATAATAAAACTTGCACAGAGGCTTATTTCTGTTCACTGTGCTCACAATGGAAATAATCTAGAAAATAAGATGAATATGGGAAAAAATGAAAGGCAGATGGTGAGGAGTTTGGTAGAACAAAAAAAAGGAAGTGTTTTATTTGTTTATGGAATATGCTGTCTATTCAAGTTTTCAGAATTATTAACTACGTATTGTTTGTTAAATTATCAGTAAGGATAACTGAGAGAAAAATAAGTAATTATCAAAGGAGAAGTACTGTTAGCAGGCTAAGGAGATTTATTATGGGGCATTTTTGAAGGCTTTGAAAATGCATAAGTATGCCATTATAAATCCTAATTGTTCAGTGCATCTTAAATAATGTTATTTCTCCTTAAAAAGTTTATGCTGGAGAGCAAGGGGATTTGACTAGGCTGTCCTGTTCATTGTACTTCCAGTATCCTCTGCTTGTTCAGGCTGTTAGATCAAAGAAACAGAGCTGCTGTTCTTACCCTCTGAATTGTGCTACATCATCTCTGCCCGTCATAAAGCTAAGTAGAAATAGTCTGGATATATTGGGAGTTGAAAACAGAAAACTCCAACAACCTGCTTTTGCATCTAGTATTCTATTCAAGGCATTATTGTGGTGTAGGAAATACAGAATTTATAAGGGCCAACAGAAAATTCAGTCCTTCTGGAACATGCCCTGCCTCGTGTACTTACACTCCTTTTGCCAAATAGGAACTCACCATTCTCATTATGCTCTAAACTCTCGCAAGGAGAGGTACCATTAATACAAGCTTAGCAAGAGAATCTTTTTGCAGTATGAATTGGTCATGGTAACACTCTGTTAAACCAGTGACCACAGTTGGTCTGAACTAGGTTTATTTCAGAAGATACTGTGATCTGAGATGGCTGTGTAGCTAACAAATTCAGTCACTAACAAATGATATTACATGATGAAATAAATTTCAGAATAAAGACTTCATATGTATTATTTTTACTATGTTCACATGTTTTCAAGGATTTTGTTATACTAAAAAAATGTGAAAAGTGTTCTTTCACTTTTATGCATTTATCTGGATACTTTTGTCATGGTCACCTAGGAAACAAATGCAGATACACATTTGCAAGCATTTGCATTTGGTTTCATATAATTTTTGATGCAACTAATGAAGTCACACTTGAAAAGAATTTAAGCTTCATTTTAATTATTGCAAAATATATTTCAGAATACATCAGTGACCCTCAGACACTAGGCAAAGCCCTCTGAACAGTTTGGCCTTTTAAATGTAGTTGGACTTATTTCATAAGTGCAAAATTTGACTGACTAGAGATAGGAAGACAGAAATAATCTTGAAGAGATAATGAGCTGCATATGAAAAATATTATCTATACTACTTAATGTAGTAGTACTTATTCAGATAATATGCAGGTAAAGACAGCATAAGAACTAAAAAGTGGAACAGCATATGCACACTTTACTAATCAATGGAAAAAGCTTATGATGCAGTATTTCAAGTGAACTGTGTAGTGTCTTCCCTTGAAATTTTTGGTGAGTCATTTCAGTTTAACACAGCTGACTAGAGAATCAGAATACTATGTTTCAAGATATTTTTTTTTACTTCAGTTTTATTTTTCATAGAACATTTTGTTAAAGAACTCTTGAGGTTTCTTTTAAAGATTTTTAGCAAAATATTTGGTTTGGCATAAAATTTTGGACATATTTAATTTGTGATATCTTTGTAAACTGATACTAATGACAGTAGTGACTGGTAAATGCAGATTCAGATCTCTACCTTGTGATAGGACAGGGCCTGTTGACTGAGTTATAGAATATGAATAGCGTCATATTCTTTCTCATTTGCTTTGTCTTTGTTGAAGAAATACATTTTGACAGCTTTTCTGAATCAAATATTTAAAAATTTTATTGCAGAAAATCCAGTCCTATCAAACTGTCTAGAGAGTTTCAACTTGGATTATAGAAGAGTTGTTTTTGAATTTAATTCTGAGACAAATTTGGAAGTTTTACTCCTTCTTTGACACACATAAAGGATTTCATTACTCCCCCCCCCCCCCAGCCCTTTCTTGCAGAGGTAAAGGGACATTAATTTGCTTTTACTGGACATGACTTGAATGAATAAAGTTAAGTTCAAACACAAAATACAGATCACTAAACAAGTATGTATCATACTTACAAGGAGGTCATCTTTAATAATCCCTTACACTTACCATAAAAGCATTTTGCAAATAGTTCAGCAGTCTAATGCTCATAAAGGTAATCCTTATATTGTTAAGGATGTCATTTAGTTAGATATGTAAAACATCTTTATTTTTTATACTCTTGTTTGTCCCTCTTTTTTGATTCCTTTCCTGTGGAAAAAGTTCCCCACAGTCACCGAAAAAAGTTGGCAGAGTAAAGAAGGCAATTATGGAACTTGTGTGTCACAAGTTTGTAATACAAGAGTTATCTGGTCTAGGGAAAATACACTACTGAATTGCAAATAACTTATTCTTGTCTGAAATCCGTACTAGATCAAATACTAAAGAAGAAAAAGTAAATTTATTAAGCTTCTCTTTTCTATTGACTTATTTCATATGTCACTCAGTGTAGAAAATTTCTTGGTGTTTTCAAGTACTTCACAGAGCATCTTTTAAGTTGAAGACCATATTTCTTCATAGACTTTTATTAGTAATAAATTTAATTAAGGGGAAAAACAATCACATTGGTTTGATTTAACATTTAATTGAAAACCTGAGGGTTTTTTCCTGCTTTCAAGCTGTTTTTAATCATCCATATATGAGTAATTGAAAGTTCTTCCAGATCATGCCTACATAACAATTCTTTTTTTTTGTTAACTGTCGATTACAGAGAACTATAATTTTTTATAGTAAAAGCTGAAATGTTTTTTTTTTGTTGTTTGAGAAGTGTACTAATTCTGATCTAGCTCATGAAGAAACAATTACCCTAAAAATCATTCATCTTAAATTAATGTTAAACTTGATTACATGATAAAAATCATGTTTCCTAAAAATAAAGCACATATTTTTTCAATTTAGAAATAAATCAGGAGCACAGAGATATAAACCAGGGAGGAGTGGTTTACTGGTACGTGAAATCCTCATATAGTTTGATGGAGGTAAATGGAAATGTCATACAAAAACATTGCTGTGCAGATAAGGTGCACACACAAGTCATGATCTGATGTCAGTAAATGTGGAATATGCAAATTTTTTTAACTTAATAGTTAATTAAGCACAGGTATTCCTAAAGCAGTTAGCACATTTGTTGAGGCAGATGCCAAATGGCATCAACGAACTCTTATGTACTGTAAGTCAGAAGATTGTTATGAAGACCATGATTCTTCTGTTCCATTAGGCTTGCTCAGATTTTATCTATACATCAGTGTGAGCCCTTTCACTTTTTTTTGGAATGTCTTAAGATACAGACCTAGATGTCAGATTGCAGCTGTAATGCATAAACATCCATTTAGTTTCAGGATTTTCAGCTGATTCTGGTCTGGCCTACCAGCCATGCTGAAGGTCACTAAAAATAATACCTTCTTTACGTTATAAGAAGGGCAGAAAAACTTGGCAGAGAAGCAGTTTGTCAGTTTCATTACATGGGGAAGATTTCTTCTTGGCTGAGATCCAGACTATAGCAGTTTTTTTCTGCATCAGCTTCACACGTACAGGTTACAAACCAGTAAAAAACACTGCCGACCTCCTGCCCCAGCTCCAAGCCTCCAAGACTCAAACATTCCTTACAATGCCAATTGAGGACCAGCAAGCATGTGACAAAAATCACAGCATATATCTGCTAGGGTTTACCATGTGCCTTTGACACCTTTGGGTGTGGCTGGGGACAGAGAGGAAAAAGACCACCTTTTACTTGGAGGAGGGCCAGGGAGAAATAATAGGCTCTTTCTCTAATGCTAGAAAGGAGTCATTTTCTAGCTTCTTTGTATTGAGTCTAGCTCCATGAGAGCCCTTTCACAATGAGATTAGAGTACTTGCATGCAATTTGTTAGACAGTAGTTAGCAAGTAATTTAGCAAGACTCAAAAGTGATTATACATAAACATAAGTGAAAAATAGAGGCAAACACAACACCCACAGTAAGACAGGAGGTAAAGGAATGACAGAACAGTGTTGAGAAGAAATGTGTAGTATCTAACTGAGTTTGGGATAAAAATCAAACACAGTTTGGTACTTCCTCTCTATTTGAGATATACTGTGACTGAAATCATGTCTCTGATTAAGCTGTTACCTGTGAGTGCTAAAAGCTTTCTTGTTACTTGACAGTCAACTGAAAAACAGACTTGTGGTCATAGACATCTGTTACCTGACACCTTAATCACCTAACCCAGTCTTGTTCTATTTCAATTTGATGAAAAATTTTTGTAGCATCTGTAGTTGTAGTAAATTTTTCTTTTGTAGTTGTAGAAATAAAAATGACAGTATCATAAGCAGTATTTTAGATTTTATCTGTATCCAAGCAAGTCATCATGAATACTAAGTAGGATTGTGAAAACAAAAAACCCCACAACCCATGGTTCAGAAACTGTACCAAGACATGTTTGTGAAATGCAACGTGATTAACTAAAACAGTACCAATATAATTTTTCAATAAGATTATTTTCTTCTATTATGGGTACTTCAGTGAATGGAAACATTGTAGCATGTTTCTACCTGAAATTCAGGAAACATTGCTTCTGAAGTGTCCAGACTGCTAATCTCTCTTTACATAAAATAAAGAATCTTAATTAATTAGGGACATTTCCTCCCAAACAGTCTCTTGCTGAAACCTGTACCACAAGGCATAGTTCCAAAAGTGTGATTTAAGGAAGAGAAAGCAGTATGGACAAAGGCAGTGAGACATAAAGCTTAGCAAGCATAACAAATGAGGGTGTAGAGCTAGGCCAACAACTATCTGTCTCTCAGAGGAAAGGTGAAGTGACCAACCAAGAGAAGAGCCCAACCTGCAAATTCAAGTATATACATTATAGCTTTTCCTGAGTTCTGTGCTGTTGAGTTCACTTGCAATAAAATCAATGGTTGCACCCAGTGAGATGAGTACAATATTGAATCACTAAACCAACGTATTTTTGAGTATATGGTTCTCTCTGTCTTTATTCAGTGCAAATGTTAAAGCCTACATTTAACTTTAATCTTCTTATACAAGGCGGATTGTGGAATCTCATCCTATGTAAAAAAGGGATTTACCTTGTAGCATCTAAAAATCAAACAGGGCACTCAACTTCTAGCCAGTGATTAATTTATGTTGTGCACATTTAAGAGTATATTCTGTTTGAGATTTGTTTCCAATGAAGCAATATTCATCAGTCAAATGTGAAGAATATTATCAGAATTTGAATTACTTCTAAAACTGCAATGGCTTTTTTTTAAAAAAAACCTGTCTTGTTGACTTGACTGCCTTGTCATGTGTAGTGGGCCTGGCTGAGCCCCACAGCAGCCCTCATGGTGCTGCGCTTGTACTGGTAGCTGGAAAGGCGGTGGTAACACACCGGTGCTTTGGCTGCTGCTGAGCAGCGCTGGCACAGCATCAGGGCTGTGTCTCCAACCTTCCCTGCCCCCTCTGACCAGTAAGTTGGGGGTGGGCAAGATGTTGGAAGAGGGGGGACATAGCCAGGACAACTGACCCAAAGTGACCAATGGGATATTCCATACCATATGACATCTGCTCAGATAGAAAAGCTAAGAGAAAGAAGGAGGAAGAAGGGGGCATTGGTTATGTACATTTGTCTTCTGGTGCAACTGCTAGATGTACTGAAGCCCTGCTCCCCAGGAAGTAGCCGAACATTACCTACTGATGGGAAGTAGAGAATAAAATAATTTGTTTTCCTTTGCTTCTGCATGCATGACTTTTGCTATTGCTTCATTAATCTGCCTTTATCTTTGACCCACAAGTTTTTTTCCATGTTATTCCCCCTTTCCCTGCCCCGCGCCCCCCCCACCCCCCCACCCCCTTTCTGCTGTGGAGGGGAGTGATAGAGTGGCTTGGGGGGCACCTGGCATTCAGCCATTGTCAACCCACCACATCATCCTACAGATTTCCAGCTCAGTGGCTTATGAAATTTGACAGAAAACCATGTTGCTTTGCATCTGGCATAATGTTCATTTGATTCCTGCTGATGAGTCTTAGCAGTTCTGAGTCCAAATATATATCAAATTAATCAGTTAATGTTGATTTTGAACTTCTGGTTGCTTCTTCATGGGCTGCTTTTGATAAAGTCTCACAGCAATTTCAATTTTCCTTTGTTGGTGCAAGGACTACAGTTTTAGCAGTAAAGATGTTTTTTAAAAAGTTTGCATTTCTGAGCCAGATTAATGACTTGTAATTATTGTGTAGTTTATTTAAAAAACCTGTTGTCTAGACTCTAACTACTACCAAGTACTGCTTCTAGAATATTAAGCTTTGTATGATGCTTACTCAGCATGTCATTCTAACTTTTTGGTATTTCACTGCCTCCTTGTCAATATTAGCTTGCCTTAAAAGCGCTTTAATGCCTTGAAGATAATGAACAATTTGGCAGCAAAAATATTTTCTGACTGATTTGGAGCCCCTGTGTAAACTACTTGGTGTCTGAGATCATTGAAACCTATTATACTGGATATTTTAAAATTAGGATTTATTTCTGTTTGGATTTTGAAATCTCTCCTTGGGAGAACCATTTAAATGTAAACCTATATTTTCCTTTTTAACGTAGCTTATGGGCTATAATGGTAGAACATTTTTGCATTTTTATGTTTAGTTTTATTGTAAAGAGCCTTGGGATGCATTTGCATGAAAGGCACTATATAAGCTCATTTTGTATTGCATTGTATTGTATTGTGACAAGTGCAATAATCTCCAGGTTTCCTATCCATTAAAGAACTAATTTCACAGCTCACTAATTACGTGAATGAGAAGGGGAAATAGGTCCTTTTTCTCTAAGGTATGCTGAGCAGATGGCATAGCATACATTTCCACCAGCTGAATCTAAGGTCCTCTCTTGCATTTGGTTCCGAGGCTTGCCTCTGTTTATCAAATAGAACAGGAGAGAGATGTCAGTTTCTTGTACAGCATGACAGTGGGTACTGAGAGACTGTCTCTGTCCTTTGCTAACACAACGTTAGTTAGCACATACCAGGTCTAAACAACCTATTTATTTAGGATGGGACATGAAAACTACTAAAATGAATGTGCATTTTAATGCAATTCTAATTTGCTTCTGATTTATAGAGGACACTGGTTAGATCTGTCATAGGGATTTAAACTGACAGCCATAAAAAAGTTATTAATGAATCAACTGAGTACCTTTGGAACTGTATCTAGTCTGAAATTACAGACTAGAAACAGAAATACACTGTTTCCTTAGCCTGTGCACTTTCTTCATAGCTAAGATTTTACTACCTTGATAATCTTTTTTTTTTTCTTTCGCTTCACTCATAGAAATAACTGACTTGAATCAAACATACATACAGCAGTTTTTATAGCACCCTAACGCACTGCTTTTTTGAAGTAACATGAGTCGTCAAAGATACCAGTGTTCTCCTGTGATCCTGAAAAGTCGGTATTTGGGCCCTTATTTGCAGCAGGAGAAAATCTGAGGTTGGAGATCCTTATTTAGGAATCGGCAATAAGGCTGCCTTTTACAGTTCCATGCAAGCAATCAGACCATTTTCTTCCTTTAACATAAGTAGTGCTAATTTTTCTTTCCTTCTTTCACTGCTGGGCTGTCACATGTGCTTGTTTTGTGTTCATGGTTCTGATTTCATTCTAATTTCAGACGGATGCAGCGCTAATGTATGATGCAGTTCATGTGGTGTCAGTGGCTGTCCAGCAGTTCCCACAGATGACTGTCAGTTCACTACAGTGTAATCGCCACAAACCATGGCGCTTTGGGACCCGCTTTATGAGTCTCATTAAGGAGGTAAGTCACTAATAAAGTGTGATGCTTTGTTACTTTCCTTTCTGCCAACTCCCGTTTTCTTTTGTTTCAACTCTACTTGAATTCTGCCTTTTCTTTTCAGAAGATGGAAATCTCTGAATTTGTTGTGTGTAAAGAGTTTAGCAGGCAAGGCAGCTTTTTTATTTGAAAGCAGGTTTTCCTGAGGTATTAGTTGGAACAGAGAAACATAAAAAAGGTGAAATGACTGCATTCAAAAGAAAACTTTTGCTTGTAGATAACTGGGGGGTGGGGTGGGAAGTTTGTGTGCGGAACATTTGTGGCATAAAATCCCAGACCCCTGAAACACCAAACAATAGACTGACTATGAAAAATCCAGCAACCTAATACTGGTGTAAGTTCAATGGGGCCAAGAATGAAGTTTACTCCCTGGTTTTAATTTTCCCTTTTTTATCCCCTCTGGTGAATTAATATATGTGGCCTTGGCCTTTTAATAAGCTGTTTAGATAGATGGTGATTTAAAGTAAAGCTAGGAGATTTAAGGTGCTAAATGTGAACACTGTAGAGTATTCAAGTCTCTTGTACTGTAAGTAACTCCTAATACAGTATTTTTCATTCTAGATATGAAAAACATTATGATAAAAAGAACTATTTGCAGTGGAATATAATCCTGTTTTTAATATTGGTTCATTTTAGGATGATAATTTTGTTTTCCACATTCCCTCCTCTACTTTAGTATAGTTTCAGAACTAGGTAGACTTTGAGTTATAAGAAAATGAGGATGTTGTACTTCATTAAAAGTAAGGTATCAGCTCTGGAAGACTGGCCCAGTTTTTGCTGTCTCTGTGGTTTTAGGGGACTCAGCATCTTGTAAAAGTAAGCCTTGATTTGAATTAAATTTCCTGACAGAAAAATGAAATCTAGCATTCATGGAAGAGATTGAGGTTTGGGGTGTGTGGCTGGGGAGGGGGGTGGGGGTGGGCAAGTGGGGGGCATGCAGGGAAGCAGAAGGGGAAATGCATGCATGACTCATGGAGGAATGAAACCAAAACAGTCTTTTATCTCATTTAGTTAAAAGAGTTTATTAGCTAACAATGAAAGTTGTTTAAAAAATGGTGAAGACTGAAGAGAGGTTAATTTAATGAGCAAAAAGTGAATACAAATTATGTTTTTAAAAAATCAACCACAAGGTAGATTATATAGATAGAATTAATAATTAGTATTCCCATTTTGGCAGAAGTAAAATTTGTTCGTTTTGGGCAAAAATAAGGAAGAGGTATTGATTTATAGAAATTGTTTTTTCTTTCTCCATAGGCCCACTGGGAAGGCCTCACAGGCAGGATAACTTTCAACAAAACCAATGGCTTAAGGACAGATTTTGATTTAGATGTTATCAGCCTCAAGGAAGAAGGTCTTGAAAAGGTGTGTAAGATGTTTACCTCCAAAGTGATGGGAAACAAAAGAAAAACCCATCCCCTAAAATCAGTAGTGTTTTCAATAAAATTTCATGTGTTACATAAAACAATATACCTGCTCTCATCTTGATATCTGGTTTCAAAGACTTCTAGTAAAAGCTGTTGTACTGATGTCTGACAATTAGTGTCCTTTTAACTGTGTGCTTCTAGCCACATTCTCACACTCAAGAGTACTGGGGAAGACTGAATAGCTGGGCCTGGAGTCATGCGTTATTATACTTTGTCTTCAATCTATATTGACTTTAATTTTAGTTGTGATTCCAATCCCATTTTCTACCATCATGTGTGAACCTGTTGGTATGTGTATTTGCATTTTCTTTACATCTTACTAATTTAAGAATAATTACCTCTATCAGAATGAAACAAAATAGCTTCATTTTGGCAATCTTCTGTGTTTCAAGAGGGAACTTTGATTCTTTCCTTGGAAAACACGTTTTTGTCTGTAAGTGGTACTGAAATATTAAGGATAGGTAGTCTGACAGATTTGTGTTTTCTGGCATGAATTTTTGCTGTAATGATGGAATGGAAGACCAAAGGAATGAGAAATCCCCTTTCCGTGTAGCCTAATATTGTCTGTATTTGAAATAAAGGCCTTTGGAAACACGTACAGATATCTGGCCTGCCTACATGACACCATGATGATCTGAAATCGGATCATCTTCCCTCTCTTCTCCAGCCATGCTGCCATGGAGAGGCAATGTAGGAAGCTGCAGTATCTCACATTATTGTGATCAGCAGACAAAGATTTTGCAATTTGCATCTACGTTACAGTTTGTGTTTAGCTGTGGTGTTCAGTGTTCTATAAGCACTGTGTTTTCCTTTATCTTCAGATAAAGTTTTATCAGCTATGGCTCCAGGGTGATATTGTGGCCAGAAATAAAAAGAGAAATTAAGGAAGGGACCATGCTACAGGGTCGTACTTTTTTTCTGAAAATCGTTGAGTGGAGAAGCTAGCATAAACAATGTATTTCTCCAGATCTTTCCCCCTCAGTACTAGTTTCCCCCCAATACTTGAAATATTAATATTCTCTTGCTAGAAAGATTTCAAAAAAGTTCGGAAGCCATGAACTTGCTTTGAACCACTTACATAGGTAACAATATTTTTGAAAATGTCCAGTGGCAAACCTGCGATTAAAGGACTATACCATATTTTAAAATATTCAGCAATCCACTGACAGTAAGGATTCTTCCTAGGAAGTATTCCAAGAAGGCAGCTCTGGGAACTTAAGGGGGAAAAAATATATATGTATAGTAGTAATTAATTTGAAAAGCAAATTAGCTTTATGAATGAGTGGAATAGGTGCAATGCAATCTGTCTTCCTTACTGAAAACATAAATGGAAGAACTGATGACATGGGAATAGCTAAATTAAGTCAGTAGTGGCTGAAGAGTCTGCATCTAAGTTCTTACTGTTGAAAATGAGGAAAGAAGTCTCTCTAATCTAGGATGGCTTTTAGAACATTGGGTAGCATTTGAGAATCATCAAGCAACATGGGTTTTCTGGAAAATAAAATCTCAGTTGACAATTGGGAGATATGTACCCCACTGAAAACAAAGAAATAAATCAGGAAGGTGTACAGAGATTAGAAATATGGGAAGAAAATAAAATTTAACAGGAAATACAGTAATCTAAACCACATAATAGAAAAAAGGAACTTGCTAAACAGTAATAATCAAAGGTATGTAAGAGACAACAGGAATGATTGTAAAATTCTATGGATAATGAGGAAACACTAGCATGTGCTTGAACTGTGTATACAGAAATCCACAGAAAAGGAAGATACTTTTCTACTGCCTTCATAGCTTATTTTGGCCATTTGGTAAAGGGATGTGATAATATTAGTTTTTCACCAAAATATGCTAACAATCTTTAGAAAGAGCAGTAAGAATTAGTTACTATGTATTAGAAAAGTATATGAGTTAGGAAAGTGTTAGCAAAGAATGATGAGGAATGCTCTACAGATTCAGTTTCCATAGAGTGTAGTGATATGATGTTAGGAAAATTAAGTTGCATGCACATTAGATTGAATTGCTTAGTAAATATTTTGAATGTATAGGGTATTTTACTAAGAAAGAGAAATCAATGCTGAAAAATAAATGTTTTTCTGTGAAGAAAACTTGGTTACTCTGAAGGATTACAAATCCTATTTTTGAATCCAGGGTGAGTCATTAAACTGTAGAGCAGGACACTTCCTAGCAGAAAGAGTACATTTTAGCCAGTTTTTTTTTTTTTTTAATTTATTTAAAAGAGCTGTCTTAGATGTTTTGGTGGTTTTTTTTTACCCACAAGATTGTCTTCTGTTAAACCTATGATGAATCCCTCTCCCGTCTCTCAGTCCCATACCTACATCACACACTTTTCCTCCAACTTTCTGCTACTCTCACTTCCTGTCCCTTCCCTTTTTCCCTGCTCTCCTTTTCTTCCCTCTCTCCCTTCCCCCCTCCCTGTCCATTCCTCTTTCCATCTAATCCCTGTCCACTTGTCCCTCTTCACCTCTTTGCTCTTTCCACTTCCTTTCTATTATCTTCTTTCTTCAGGAGTCTTTCCCCATCTGTGACCTTCTCTTGTATGTTCCTGATGTGTTTTTCCAAACCACCATCCTGTCAAGCTTCTCTGTCTATGTAGTTAGAGTTCCTGAGGTTTTGTTCTATCTATGTATTTATTGATTCATTTTGTGGTATGAGAGGAAATAGGGAGATGGAATGCAATCTGTAATGGTCTTGTGACAGAATGGGATATCTTGAGGAGAAAAATATTCATGGAGTAGACAAAAGAGAGTTATTGTGAAGTATTTTTGGAAGACCTACTTTTTGAGATTTTGTAAAAAAATGTCCTATATAAATTGCCTGGTTGGTGTAATGAGAAAGAAATCATGTATTTTATGTGCAGTGACTGCTGAAGTCAGTGATAATAGAAAGATTGCTCACTGATTTAAAAAAGATGCCATGTGTGATCTTAGATATTACATGATACCTGTTCCTGAAACTGTTGAATGAGAGGTGATAATCAAGTATCAGTCAATAAGAAGTATGCTTTTCCAAATAAAAATTAATGTCTGACAAAAATGATAGCTTCTTGTAAGATGAAGATGACAAAACTAATAGATGATTGAAGTGTTGCTAATGTAGTATACAACAAAATTTGCTGACAATCACTCTGGACACACTGAAACTATTTATGTTTGAACACAGTGAAAATCCCAAACTTTGGCAATCCAGTATAATAAGCAAATTATCATTTAAATTACAATCAATCAGTATTTACACTGAAGCTGCATTGTGAGGAAAATTATTTTATACTTTAGGGAGATAACAGATACCTGAGTTTAATACCACTTTTGATATGCAAATTTGTCACTGAAGAAGAATCACATTTCTTGAATAGAGATGTTAAGAACTGACTTGAAATATTGCTCAGGAACCTACATACAGAATGAATATAAATGACCCAAAATGAGTTGTGATTCATTGTCCAACATATCAATGTAAGATCTTGCTTTATTTAGTATCTTCATTAATGACCTGGGAAAAAACAGCAAGTGGCATAAACAAAGGGTTTGATAAAATTTAAAGAAAAAAGTGTTTTTTCTCTAATCGGTCTACGGAAGCCAGAAATATTGGTATTAATATGATATTTGGCAAAAGAGGCAAAATAAATGAAGCAATTCACAAATGGGATATAGACATAAATAAGGAAGAAATATTACTCCCACTAGAATAGAAATTATTTTCTTGATGTAATCACCACTATTACTAATTAATCTACAAAATATAATAAAGAAAAGATAGCAAACTGTAGACACATTTATGAATTCTTTGAGGATTGAATACAGCTTTGATTTTGGCTGTATAGTTAGACAGTTGGTACACTGCAGAAGGGCAGTGATCCTTCCTGATGCAATGCTTGTGGCACTTTACTGTATTATTTATGTACACTTTTGATTGTCTCAGAGCCAAAACGCCATTATTTTTCTTAGGAAAATTTTGAAGGAGATTAAAAAAGAAAACTTGAAAAAATACTTGCTTACTCATAAATTGCTTTTACCCAAACATGCTTAAGTAAGAAGCTGCTTTAATCATTGAATCATCATAGAATGATTTGGGTTGGAAGGGACCTTAAAAATCTAGTTCAGCTGCTACTGCCATGGGCAGGGACATCTTCCACTAGACCAGGTTGCTCGAGGCTCCATCCAACCAGGCTCTGAACACTTCTAGGGTTAGGACATCCACAACTGCTCTGAGCAACCTGTTTAGTGGCTCACTACCCAGAAGTAAAGAATGTCTTCCAAATATCTAATATAAACCTGTCCTCTTTCAGTGTAAAACATTACCCCTTGTTCTATCACTACATGCCCTTTTGGGGGATAACATCTCATGAGACTGATGCTCAGTAAACTGCTCTAGAGTACATGTAAACAGTGAATTTTAAGTTTCAGGAGCATGCAATGCTTTGGTTTTGGGGTGATGGTGAATTTTGTACTGGTTTTGGCTGGGATAGAGTTAAATTTCTTTATAGTAGCTTGTATGGGGCTATATTTTGGATTTGTACTAAAAAAGTGTTGATAACACACTGATGTTTCAGTTATTGCTCAGCAATGCTTACACAGCATAAAACCCTTTTCTTCTTCTCAGCCTGCCCTGCCAGTGATGGGGCTGGGGGGGCACAAGGAGCTGTGAGGGAACACAGTCGGGACAGCTGACCCCAGCTGGCCAAAGGGATATCCCAGACCATATGACATCACACTCAGCAGTAAAACTGCAGGGCAGAGGTTGGTGGGGGTTGTTGCTGGTTAGCGACTAGCTGGGCATTAGTTGGTTGGTAGTGAGAAATTGTTTCCTTTTGCTTCACGTTTTCTTGGGTTTTATTTTCTTCTTTTGATTTCCCCCCCCTTACAATCTTTTAATATATATATTTTTATTATTAAACTTTTTTTATCTCAACCCATGGGTTTTCTCACTTTTAGCCTTTCAATTCTCCTCCCATCCTACTGGGAAGGAACGAGTGCTTAATTGCTGGCTGGCAGTAAAACATGACAATTATATTGGATTGGTCTTGATAAGGGTAGTTGCTTTGAAGAAAGTCTGAGTGTTACTAAGAAAAGACTACCAATATGATATTTTTTTTTAAATAAATAACTTGCTGAATTGTGATTGGCTAGAAACATATCTTTACTATGTGGCAGATTGCATTTTGATTTTACAGAGGAAACATGCATTTTAGACACACTGTAGGAGATAAACTAGGATCATGCCGTATTGTTGAAAATAAATGGGTTGAGGTGGCTACCACTTCTTAAAATACTGAAATTGACATAGCTATTCTAAATATTTACCTGTGAACTTTTTATTTGTATGCAACTTTAATTTATACTACAATCATTAAAAATTTCTAAGCCTGGATATGCCTTTCAAGTTACATTTATGCTTAACTTTATAGATCAGTTCAGAAATAGATTGTGTTAATGGCCAATAACCTTGAAAAAAGGAGAATATTGATAAGGTTTGCAAAGCTTTATGTCCTTAAATGTATTGCTAAATGTCACAAAAATCCAACTAATACTTCCCAAAGAGACTAGTAACTGAGTTGAAGTCCAGTATAGTTTCCTTCTTAAATTCCTACTTGCTGAGCAGGCTATATAAATTTTATGCAAAGAATTACTGTAATCAGTGCTCTCCATCCTAGATAGCAGTCCAAGAATGTATCATAATTATCTTTAGTTATTCTACTATATAAAACTATAAAAGGTTTAAACCCCAAATTATACATACATATATATACCTATACAAAACTGTGTAGTTTTCAGTACTCAGAAGTTGAATTATTATTTATTCTGATTTAACAGGTCTCATATTTTAGCTTAGTTTTTATTATTTGGTAAGTACTTTTTTCCTAGAGTATTATTGCTTCATAAATCATGCCAATTACATTTTACTATGAAATTAATA
Organism: Falco cherrug; assembly: GCF_023634085.1. Taxonomy (NCBI): domain Eukaryota; kingdom Metazoa; phylum Chordata; class Aves; order Falconiformes; family Falconidae; genus Falco; species Falco cherrug. The sequence continues at coordinate 69,701,268 of NC_073702.1, read as the reverse complement.
TTTTTGGAAATAAGTGCAATTGTAATGATCTTTTTTTGGAGACCGAATGCAGAGAATACTTGAACGTGAAAGAAAAAAGTAATTTTAAATTTGTGTGACCATTCACCAAACTTCATTATTTGCTGATTTCTGTCTTTTGGTAATGACTGATTTTTAAACACTTCTAGTAAGATTTAGTTTTGAAAATGTACTATTATAGAGTAGTCAGTATTATGAGTGTTATTTAAGAATTTTTCTTCAGTGGTATAGGACTGATTAGCCATTTGGAAACCTCAGGGTGTACCTGGTTAAAACTGCATGGCAAACTAATAATAAAAGACTCTAAAGAGATGATGTCTTCATAGACACTGGCAATTTTCTAATCAATACAGATTCTGAGAAAATGATGACTCTACAGTCAGATTTTCAGCACATATTTCCTAGTTTTGCTCTTTATCTATCTTTCAGTAATGACTGTCTCAGTGGTCATAATCTCCAACAAAATGGAAAAGATTAATTTACTGTTCGTTTCCTATTAGTAAGTCTGATAGGACTTACTAATTACAGGTTTACAGGTTTAGAACTTGTTCCATCCAGTTATGTAAAGAAGTTATGTTGCCTTGCCACCATTGTCTTAGAATAGATGATGCAATTTAATTAAGGCATTGCAAATTAAAACCAGATTTATTTTTTTTTAAATTACCAAATCACCAACACCCCCCATCCCCTACCCCAAACCCAACTAAAAAATAATTGTGGTTTGTTAAAGCAACAATGAAATAATGGAAATGTCTGCCCAAATCTTCTGCAGGACTGAAGTAATTGGATAGTTACCTAACAGTTAAATACATGGAAGCTTGGATGCAAGTATTTAATTACTGAAGTGTAGTTGGGAAACTGTATTCCATGTTCTTGAAGAGCACCCTGATTGTTATGTTACAGAATATTCTATGATATTTGATGATGAGTCTTTTAGTAGCTTTTGTTGGGATTGTTTGAACTTGAATAATCTGATTCTTGACTAAGCTAATTCTTTGTATCACAGAGATTCTTTGTCTCCCTGTGGAGCACAGTGTCAGCTTTGTGGGAACTCCTGGTCTGGGTCCTGTGCTATGGATAAGTGTTAATGTGTTCAAATTGGCATGCTCACTCCAGAAAAGTCTAGCCATTTAGGGGACCTGAATAAAAGAATAGGGGGTAAAGGGCTTAACAGCCTCCCTGTGACTGTATTTGCAGTGTGAATATTCTCTCTAAGGTGTATATTAGAGTATCAATTTGTTTCACTTTTTAGGAAAACTGGGAAGTTTGTTGGAAATAAATGTAATGCAGTAGAAGTAAATTGTTTGAATTGCAGTTATATGTAGTAGGCTACCTTGATTTGCTTTTTCTACATATTTAGTATTTAAACTTTTCTATTGAAAAACACAGTAGCAATTCTATTCTAATCAAAAGACTACTTTAAAACTAAAACACTGCTTAAAAAAATAGAAAAGAATGAATTTGCTGCACTGTTTATGCAGTTTTCACTGGAAGAAGTGTGATTTAGGAGCTATATATATCAGTAGTATATCAGAATCTGTGGCATGTCATTCAGTTTGAGCTCATTAATAAAGATAATAATGTCTTATTTGGAACATATAACTTTTGTTCCATTTCTTAGATTTCTGGTTCATAAAAATAGCAATACAAGTACAATTAACCTCATCTATAAATATATTGCGATAATTTATCAAGGAAGAAGTTCCTTTTTAAAGTAATGCTGTTGATAATTCTTATAAGTCTATATGGATGTAGTTAGATAAACCCCAAACTCTAACAGCTAATACATTTGCTTGTGGCTGTGGCTACGTTAAAAAGGGAGGAAGTGTTTTACTAACTATGTATTAGCTTTTATCAATATATTTTATCAATATATCAAATAAATAAATTTGAATTGAGAACTTGAATGAAGTACATGATTAAATGATTTTAGCATTTGAAATTGATCAAATAAGATTATGATGGTCCCTTAGAAATTTTTCTGCTACTTGTGTACCTGAAGTTGAATCTTATAGAGATTAGTCCAGCTTCAATTATGTGAAAAAATAGCAGGGACAGGCTCAAGTTCTGGTCTTTGTCATTCCTTGTTGCTTTATTCTAGTCCAGTATTTCTTTGAAATACTATGATTGCCATAATTAACAGAACATTGCAACTAAAAGTTCTTAATCTGTTTAGTTTCTTAATTGTGGACAAACTGCAAGGCTGAACATTTTGGGTTTCCTAAAAATACTTTCAGGTCACCAAATGAAACAGTATTAAAAGAGTAAATGAAAAAAAGTTTTTTTTTGGTAGAGGTTTGTTTCAGTACTTTGAAATGATGTATTAGATGTTATTTTCCAATTATATTTCTGAGACACACGTTGTCCTTTTGCCCCTTCATGATTCTTTCATCGGTTTACAAGCTACTGAATTGCCAAAATTCAAGAATCACAGCCATTCAAAGGAGTGACTTCTTGGAACAGAAGAAAGATAAAATATTTATTTCTGTGGAACAGAAAATTGCAGAAAAGGAACAAATTTGACTTTTCTTTATTACAACTTCTGTTGATTCATGCTCTGCTGTATTCTCAGTTTCAGAAATGAAACTTTTTATTTAACCCGTACCACACTGCATCCTGAACTTACTTGGCAGCCATACTGCAACAAATCACTTAAAACTATACAAACAGTTTCTCAGGAATCAGTTGAAAATTTTTAAAATATATATATATATATATATGTGTTTATATGTACTTGAATACATACAAACATACATATATATAGCCAAAACTCACAGAATTTAAAATTTTCTGGCTAGATTTAGTTTTACAATATTATAGAATCATAGACTCTTTGAGGTTGGAAAAAACTTTTAAGATCTTTACATTATATTATGTATATTTTTTAACATTTGAAATTATATATAAAATCCTGCCTAAAACCAAAAAAAGAAACATTTTTGGGGTTTTTTTTAGGCAGTAATACAAATATTCTGATGTGAAAAAATAGATTATTGTACTTACCGCTTGCCCATTTTAGTTGTATAGTGATGAAATTGCAGATAAATGATGTAATCATAAGCCCCATTACTTATTGTTTAGTATGTGAGATGTCCTTGACTTGAACCTTAAAGCATAATCCTGGACCTCCTTACTTAGATAAAAATCCTCTTGACTTTACTGGAATAAGAATTTCAAGGTATAAAATGTCTGTAAATCAATTAAGTTATTACACTTAACCCACTTTCAGCTTTTTCCGTTACATTTTCCCCAAAACATCTTTTTGCTCTGCTCTTCTATCTGATTACAGAAAAGGGTAAATCCTGTAGAGACAACGCTCTCTGCTCTGCAAATGAATTTCAACATAAGTGCTAAGTTGTCTTCAGATGTGGTTTATCTTAGAGAATGAAAGTTAAATTGAAAATTAGGTATTCAGAGTAGCTTCAGACATTCTGTGCAACATTTTTCCACTTAATGTCACACTTCATGAAATACACTTTGAGGTATTGTGAATCATATTTTAAACAAGCAGTCTTTAAATGTAATGACAGCCAATAATATAACAGGATTTATAATAAATATTACCTTTTTTTTTTTTTTCCTGTAACAATCTGGTTTCCCTTATAATGTTCTTTTCTAGATGTGGATATGGAAATCTTACACTGTAATTTATTGTTTTGTAGGTTGGAACTTGGGATCCATTGAGTGGCCTTAACATGACAGAGACTCAGAAAGGAAAACCAGCAAACATCACAGATTCCCTGTCCAATCGCTCTTTAATTGTTACCACCATCTTGGTAAGCAATTATATTTGCTTTTCCAGAAATACAGTTGTGCAGGAAAGCTAATAGAATATGATATACTAATTACAACAGTAATGAACAGTCTGTAGTATATGTTACACTTAGAAATTACTCTGTCATGAATGAATTCCAGTTGCCAAGCTAGCCATGGATATTTGTTCTCATCTAAATTGTAAGTAAGTTATCATGATTTTAGAATTATATTCGTTGATTAATATTTTCACTTTCCTTATTATTGGCTAAATTGTTTGGTTCCTTCACAAAGCTGTTTAGTTCAGCACCATATGAGAGGGCAAAAGGTGTTTGTTTAAGTGTTTGGGCTATTAGCCAGGAAAATTTATTGCTTTCATTTGTTAATCTTAACACCATGATATTACCTCGAAGGAAAGTACAACATATTTAACATTTATTTTCATCATCGTTATTACTTAATTATTAAGTTGAAATTTTTGATCATACAGAAATTTAATTAAGCTATCATTTGAACTAGATCAGAAGAAACATTTTAAGTAACTTCTTTTTCATTTCCATTGTTGACAAATTCACAGTGGTGAATGAGGTATTTTTTACTTATAGTTACATATATTTAATTATGTAAAATTGATGTTCACTGATTTCCACACTATAATTTTGGAATAGTAATTTGAATTTCAACACAAATGAAAAACTTTTTGAAAGTGTGTCTGCTGTGTTTGTCTGCTGCCAGTGTTATTGTGAATTCGCATATATTAAAAAAAAATATTCTTTTTTACTTTTATTCTTTTATTCTTTAATAAGGTTTATATACCAACATATATTTTGATATTTCAGGCTAGAATGGATTTTCTTAGGTACATAGATACATATGCCAGTGTGCTTCTAACCTTTTATATAACATAAGCCATATAATTTTGTCCAGTGGGTAACTTTTTTGTTACTTGTAAGGTCTGGTTTTATTTGAAGATTTATAAATTATATAAAATCTTCTGAATTACTTTATTTCACTGATTCCACTAATTTAAAAATACATACCTGATATATAAGTGGAACATGAATGACTCACTCTTTCAGACATAAGTTCTTATGCTAAGGCCAGCATAATTTTACCACAACAATCCCTTGTACTGTTAATTACCGTTTATAAACATATAATCTCTTGGGTTCCTTTTAATAAAATGTAAATGGACATCTTATAGTCTCTTAAAGGAAAAGCATGTTTTTCTAGGGTATTCGTATGTCTTTTATCTTCCCACTGCTCTTCACAAGTTTTCAACTTTTGTATATACAAGAACTACTGGATTACCAAGTACTGCTTCTTAGTAATTCCAGTTTACTGCCCCTATACTCCTGTTACATTTTATGTGGATATCCTGCCTAGGATTTTTCTTGGAACATTCCACTGATATATAACTATATTTCACATTTTTTTCTATTTGCTTCCTAGAATCACTGCTTTCCAGAGTATAATCTTATTTCTATTAGTGACCAGTTCCCTTCATTGCTCAGTACTCAACCAGCCTTTTTATCATCTGCACACTTCATTAGCAATCATTGTATACTTGATTCCAGATCAGTGCTAACAATACTGTGACAAGGATCAATCTCTGCAAGATTACATAGAAAACACTCTAATAATTTGGGGTTTTCAAGCTTATTTATGTTTTAACATCTATCTATTGATGAGATCTGAGGTCATATACTGTATATATCATATTGATTTTGTATAGTGATACTTACATTTACATCATTTTGTTTGAAAGGTAAGCTGCACAAATGTAAATAGCAGTGCTGTGAATGAGAACTGATTTTGGACTGATAAAGCTCACAAAAGTAGATTCCTGAGATTTATAATAGCAGCTGCTTTCTATAACCAAGAATACCCTTTCTCTTAAGGGATAATTTTTGTTTAGTGGTGATGCATAAACATCTGTCTTCATTGCACATATCTACATAAACTAATAAATAAAAGAAATATGAGGACTTTAAATTGATGTTACAAGTTGCTCACTTGTAACTGCCTTTTATACTTCAGTTATTGTTCAGTGAAGGTTTTGGTAATTGCAATAACTCTTTTCAGCTATGACAGCATTGTAAGAGTAGTACTCAATAATGAAATGAACCAAAAATTGTTGTGGTGCAGAAAGCACATGTACTAGCCTGTTTTTGTAGTTCTATCTTTTTGTGCTTAATAAATAAATTTCTGTTGGACAGAAAGCATATTACTGAATATTCAGTCTAGAAAATACTGCTTTAAAAGAAGGCAGCTCATTCAAGCTCTCTACATAATTTTTCTATGCTGTTGTTTTCACTTTAACAATTCTCTGCAGTAGTCTATTGTATACTGCCAGCTGTGGAGTCTTGATCAGTATTCTCTGCAGTTTGCTTTAACACTCACTTCTTTTTTAGAGATCCCAGTCTTTATTTTTCATTCTGTCTTCTGAAATTCTGAACGATACCTTTTTCCTCCTTTATATTGTAATCATTAAGATCTTTACAACTGGGAGTATACTCTGCTTTTCCAGTGGTGGCTGAGTCTAACAAAGATGAAAATATATTGATAGGCAAATTAATAATAAGTGAACTGCAATTCATAAATTCATCTACTGCAAGTAAGGATGAAACTATGTGGTCTTTTCTATCTCAGGCTCTTCATAGTTCATGCTATAGCTAACCATCTGAAAGATTATTCCTTGGTTTATGAGCAAATCAGTAGCTCTATTCTAAAAAGGGGTCAGGGTTGCCAGGACTTCATCACTTCTCAGAAGTATACTGGCATGTAGTTTTCGTGCAGAAGCATGTCTGGTTTCCAAGTTCTGGTCCCGTAGCAGCCCAAATTGCCAGCTGAACATGTGTAGTGAAGCGATAGTCAGATTTTTATGGGGGGAAACATTTGAAAAATAATAATAAAAGATAGATTTTTTGTATCTTTTATAACCATAGCAACTTTGGATATCTCAATCTTTTTGACACTATTATTTTATTTTATTTTAATGCCATCTGCATTGAAACTTCAGAATTCCTTCTACAATTGAAATTCTACATTCTATTTTTTAAAAAAAAACAACAAACAACCAACAAAAATCCTTTCAAGTTCATTATAAGGATTTCTTATAATTTGGTCCTCCTAAATTGACTTTGTTATGCAAGCTATCAGAACTCTGATTTTATTTTTTTTCTTTTGATCACAGGTATAAGTATCCGAATATTTTTTTCTTGTACATATTCTAGCATTACTGTGGAAGCTGTTTAAATCTGGAATTAAATTTTCATATTTATAAATGTATGTGCATAGTGTTTGTTTATTTATGCTAGAGCGCAAACCAGCCTGTACGTATGATACAAGTTCATTTGTCCTGTTCTGCTGAAATAAATGTTGCTTTCCTTTCCTTATAGCTCTTACGTACTTTTCTGTATCCACTTATATCAATGTTCTGAAAGAACTCACAGTTGTCAATTTTTTTTCAAGAAATGGGCGAAAGTTATGAAAAGTGTGTGATAATCTCAAATTTAGGAGTTTTTTGTTACTTCACTTTTGAAATATGAAATTGCATTTTATACTATAATTCACTGAAAAAAATGCTTTGAATATTTTAGAAGATAGAGTGGATTTTCAAAACAGTTTCAAAATGTAATATCACTACACTGTATTTTGTTAATAAATGCTGCTTTTTCAAATGGGTAGAAATCTGATGTTGTATAAATTCCATCTTGTATTCAAAATAAAGATATAAAATCAAGAAAAGCCCAATTTCTTAGCATCTTTGATTTTTTAATTTTTTTTTCAGGTATGCCACTTTTTATATTGCATACTTTCTCTTCATTTCTTTTGGAACCAAAAGATATTGACAGCATGAGTTTTTAACGGCCAAATTTTAAATTAATATATCCAAAAAAAAAACCTTTATTTTTTTGTCTTTGTAAAGATGGGTCACTCATCTCTTGTACACAGAATTGCTGATTTGTAATTTTTTTAAATTTTTGTTTTTATGGTATATTTTGAGGAAAGATACTGATGCAGGCATTTTCTTGTAGTTACCATTACATCATTCTAGGATGATTCAAGCAATACCTGCATTTAGAGATAATAATAATATTTGGTTCCTGCTAATGTTACAGCCCTAAATAATTATTTTTCTCTCATAAAATATTTTTGAAATTTATGTACTGCCACAGAATAATCAAATCTGTTTTTGTCTAGCAGAAAATCTGTAAACTTGATGGTTTCCTGTTTTTAGTTTACTCAGATGTGATTATATTTTCTTCAGAAACTAAAGGAATATGCAAGTCCTTACTTTCCAATTTTAGTATTTTTCTTACCCACCTTTTATATACTTTCTTGTCATGGTCAGTGTGTGCCTAAATGCCTCTCCCAGGTTTCTCATACCCATTTCAATATCCAGACTCTGTCCTTCCTGAACTTCATTTCCCTTGTGCCTCAATTCCACTCCTCTGTCTTCAGCCACCAGTGCAGACTGTAAACTGACTGTGATTCTTGAAAATGTAGAAGAAATGTAAAGAAACCTACTTTAATGTGTTTCAGGAACTTTTCTGCTGAGAAAGGTAAATTAACTTGCTTTATAGTTTACGGTGCTCAAAATACGGAGTTTAATTAATGGAGAGTTGAAGCTGAAAATCACTCTTATCCCGAGATCCAACATGATGTCTGTGTGCTTCTAATAACCTTAGAGGCCTTCAGACTTGCAAGGTATTCAGAGATGTTCTGGGCCACAGTGCTTGTTTGTATTTCAAACATAAAAGTGATGCTTATTAGAAAAAAATTATGAGGTTTGAATGGATTCATAGTGTATGAATGAGTACAGTGGGATCAGCACAAGTTAAAGTTTGACTCAGTAGAAAAAGGTCAATAAAACTACTTTTCTCCTGCTTGGTGGAAGCAGAAGGAAGGCAGGCCATTTATTCATATCTCTGGATAAAGACTGAGAAGCACTTTCTTTGTGTTCCAGGTTTACAACATCATCCCAAACAACTGCTCTGAAATAATTCTCTAGTGTTTCAATTCTCTTTTAATAAAATGTTAGTAATAAACCTACACATTTACATAGTGGCAAGGATCAGTTTATAACTCCAGGATTTGCACTTAACAGTAAAGGCCATCAGACTAGGAAGATGCTTGCTGTATTTATTGCTTGTCTTGCGTTTGCATTTTTTTGTTTGTTTGATTTTCCTCACAGTCTTTAAAAACTTAAGACACATCACAAGGAAAGAATGTTTTGCTTTCCATTATGGTAAAAAGTAACAATGTCTTTGCTATTCTTCACATATCATGAAGACAGTATGATTCAGTTCAGCTGAAAATAGATTAGAAGAGTCCGCAGTGTTGTGGTAGTCTAATACTTTCATGTTCTGTGGTTTATTGAGTCAAGTTATTTTGCTTGAAATAGGCATCCACTCAAATCTGTTTTGCCTTACTGGAGTGGAAACCTAGTACATGTTCTTGGGATGCAGGTGAATTAATTTAAAGTCAAGGCAAAGTTAAAACTACATGGGGTGGGAATAAAGAAAACTTTGTTTTAGGAGCCTGACAAAATGAGGAGTGAAACTGCAGGAAAGAACAACTGTGGCTGAGTTCTTGAGGCTGTGATTTATCAAAGCATAGTTATGATTACACATTTTGTGACTCAAAAGGTCACAAAATACTAGGGAACCTTCCAGGAAATATCATAAAAGATGTCAAATAAGGGTATTCATAATTAATTTCTACTATAGGTAGTACAGTGGAGGAAGGCAACTTGGGTGGTTTTTTGTGTCTGGCCTTAGTTTCTCCTATTAGAATATACTGGCTTAAATGACTATTGATATGTCTAATATATTACATTGTTTTGATGATTGTACCTAGTGGATTGCTTCACCTCTCCCACTTGAATTTGGACTGCCAACTGTGAAACCCTACTGTGTATTCGTTACATCTGACATAGATGCTAATTAGATATGGCACCCTTTTAACTTCAGTATCCTTGGTGAACTGAAGCTAATGATCAAAATTCTCTGTTCTAACAGCAGCATATTTTGAAGGTGGTTTTCCTCTTTTCATCATCATCACTCCGTTTTCTTTTGTTTTGATTTTTTCAATGCTGATAGTAATATGAAAGTTCTAAAGTATTTACAAAATGCATATGTCCATTTTGAAAGTATTAATGAACAATCCATGTATTTGATAACTCTCCATAAAAATTAAAATTAGAATAATTTGAAATTTAAAATTTATTTTTGTAATTTTGAGTAATATCTTTGTAGTTGAAATATAGTACAGCTCAGAAGAACAATTAAAGTAAGAATTTCTTGTCCAAATCCAAAAGAAAATGTATAGATCAAGAGAACCAAATACAAAAAACTGTATTAGCAAATTTTCTACATGCCCACATTTGTATAGAATAAGTGGGTTTTCATTTGTGTTAGTTGTCCATTTTAAACAATGAAACAAGTCTGTAAAAGTACAATATTAATTCAACACGTAGAAACATAAGACAATTTTTATTGTGTAGGGAAGCTTTTAAGTTTGCGATGCAACTTATGCATTAAAAAGAAATACAGATAAATTTTGCAGGTAGAACACATGAAAATGTGTAATGGAAAATTGTTATATTAACATCCCTAATGAGAAAAGTCTTTGGAGATGGTATACTTGCTGTGTATCATAGAAATGATGCAACTTAGAAATTTATTATGAAAAAAACAATACAAACATACAATCAGAAGAAAACATTTTGATTGTTTAATCTGGTCTTTAACACAATACAATTGAAACAACTTCTCCTTGTTGTTTCTTTTTGAAATCTGTCCAATTTTTATCTTACTTGATTTTTGGATTTCAGAAAGCTATTTATATAAAATAAAGACTTTATGTAATCTCTCTACTCCTTAATGTACCCTCTTTTTCACATCCAGACTGGTGCTACCACCTCTGATAATAGCATATGATAAGTTACTATCATCTGATTATTTTGACTTCACTGTCACTGGAAAGAATCACAGTGATTAAGTTCATGAAAACAGCAGTCATCTGTCACTTGGGGGTCATATTATTCTTGAACAAGTTTTGTAATTTTTTTTTCATACTGAATAAATAATTTCCAAGGATTTATTTTCTATTTAAAGATATATTTTTTAATCTATGTGCTACTTTATTCTTCATTGTGACCACATCTTTATTTGCAGTAGTTTTAGTTTACTGTATTTGCAGTAAATTTTCTCAGAAAAATTATTGCTTATATTTACTACTTTATCTGTGTTCTCACTTTTAGTACTTATCTGGCTTGGGGTGGGGCTTTTCTGTATTGAATGTCATTGAAGAAATTTTAGTCTCACGAGATATTAAATGACTATTTTGATCTTAAAGTGTTGTAGCAAGCTGACCTGTTGATGGAATTAAGTAAATAATTGCTCCTAACAGGGTTTGTCAGGGTAAATTTATTTCTTAAAGCTATGATTTTCATTATTCTTTCACAAAGCTTTCCTTTAAAATGTTAAAATATACACTATTTTCTTGAGTCTGTCTTACCAAAATCTTTGCACAATATCTCTTTCTTGTTACTGTTTACCCAATAGTTGTGTTATTGGGAAAAAAAAAAAACCAAACAACAAAAAACACCCAGATATTTTTGTCCTTACAGGTTGATGTAGGAAAATGTGTCAGTGTTTTAAAAAAGAAAGAAAAAAAAAAATGATACATTGGAAAGAATCACAAATATATACTGAGTAGATACCTAGAAAGATTTTAACACTTTGCTTTTCAGAAGGATGACTTAATGTAAGGATTGTGGAAGTATTACAAGAATATTAATAGCTCATTGATTAGTCTCCTCAGAAAAAGCTTTTTCTCCATAACAAAATATTATAATTATTAAATAGTAGCATAAAGGCTATTGTAGCCCTGATCCCAGCTGGTCAGAGTAAAGAATTATCAAAGAGTGTGGAGCTGCAGCTATGAATTCCAGAAAGTGTTTGAAAATTTTTAACAAAATGTAAAAAAGCATCTGTAGAACACATAATATGATTGAGGATTACTGTAATGTTCTTACAGGAAACTATGCAAGAATGTGTGGATGAGCTGGATGGCTCAGTTAAGAAATTGTGCTGTCCTTTAAAGCAGACATAAAAACATGAATTGGCAATTATTCTGCCTCCATGATATGGCACATATTTAAATTCTGCCCTCATAGTTCAGGATTGTTTGGAATGAAAGATAGAAACAAAACTATTGTCAAGAATCTTGTCAAGATTCCATATAGACTGGGGGATGTGTGACCGTAAATATCTGAACAACTGAGAGATCTGTGTACATTAGCATTCCAAGCTACATAGGAATTTCATAATGCTTACAGAGGCATATATAGAATATTATACTCAGGAAGCACAAGTCTGAGTCTTTGTACATCTGAAACAGGGATTTTCTCATCTTCAGAAATAAATCTTAGGATTTAAAGTGTAGCTAAACAATTTTATTCAATATTTAATCTCAGTTTAATGTGGGGTAATGTATTTGAATTAACTGCTGTTGTTAAAGAACTTCCAGATGTTTGGGAAAATTCCAAAATTGCAGAACCTCACAGCTGAAATGGACAATTTTTCAGTTGTCATGATTTCACTTTCTGGATGGTGAATGTTTTTTTCACATCAGAAACAGTTGCCACAGGTAGCTGTTTCCTTGGCATTTTTTGGAAGAAGTGATTGAGCATAGCTTTTTCTTCTAGCAAAAGTCCAAATTCTAGATAATCTACTGTGGCACTTACATATACTTACTATTATAAAGTGTCTCCTAATTTCTAACCTTTATTTCTTTTGCCAGAGTTTAGGGTCTGTAATTTCTCTGCCCTCTACAGAAAATAACTTTTCTGGCTCCTGTTTGCAACAACTTTGTATGTGTTGAAGGCTTTTACCTCTTCCCTCTCAGTCTGTTCTTTCTTAAGAGAAACAACGTATATTCTTTCACTCTTCCTATTTTGTAGACCTTGGTTCATGTTTCTCCTGAACTGCACTATTCAAAACTGAATGGAATACAGTAACTGAAACATTAGTAGTGTCAAAACCAAAAAATGATAGAGTAATTTAGATGGGAAGGGACCGCTGTAGGTCCTCCAGTTCTGGACTACGACTTAAGGCAGATCCAAGTAGGTCAGGGCTTTTTTCCTCAGTTAATGGTGTGGTATTGTTGAGTCCAGTACATGATCCCCTAAAATATCTAGAACTTAATTTGATAGAGTTGTTACCTAATCAGCTCTTTTCCTGCTGAATTTCTGCAATTTATTATTCATCCGAAGTATGGAAATATCCCCTAATGCTTTTTGAATACCATTATTTTTAATTACTCTTCAATTTTCTGAAACTTACCATTTTGAATTCTGATCCTACCCCATTGTAGAGTGAATACACATCCAATTGTCATCTTTTCTGTTTAATAAAAAGGAGAAAGATTTAAAAGTACTCTATAAAGAAATATCACTTATTGTAACTCTCCAGATTGATAATGAATCTCTTTCAATGAAGTGCACATTCTGGACAGTCAGATTTTGTTCATACTTTTAGGGACAACAGGATGACTTTGCTTATAACATGATGTGATGGCTTTCCTCAACTTCTTCCCTTCTCTGTATTCTTTTAGCTTTAGATTCTCACAAATTAAACAGTTTTATAATTTGCTTAGGATAAAAATACTGTTTTTCTCAAAGTTGCATTAATCAGCTTACAATTTCATAGCCCTCCTTTGTCCAATTGGTGAAGTTTCTTCTATTGGGAAGAGTTTAAAGATAAGCCTTTTACACTCTCCTTGAAGCTTCCATGAATTCTTAAAGGTAATTACTAATGGATTGAAAATTGCTAAAACTGGTTCTTCTGTGAATTCTTCAGGTCCAAACCTCCCAAAAATACTTAAAGTTTGATGACTCACTGAAGTTGTCTTTCTGTACTTTAGCCTAAATGCTTTTACATGTGTTTCTTGTTTTAATGCTATATATTATTTGAGCCACGTTACCTTTTTCAGAGAGGATAGGCACATGAAAATCATCAAACTGATTCTTTGTAATGTCATTTCATGGGTTTTTGTTTGTTTTGGGCAAACGATGAACTAGTTTCTAGAATTTTCTTTTATTCTTCCTTCTAGAATGTCACTTTATATCCTTAATATTGCCAGTTGTACAAAATTTGGCATTTTTACATTTGTTCCCGTATAAGTTTTATTTGTGTGTGTTTGCTTTTCTGTCTTTTCACTTCCTCTGAACTTCATTTTCTGAGTTTCAGTTCATTGAAGAATTCATGTTTGAGTCTTGTTGTTTCTTTTTTCTACACTGTCTTTTGTCTTAGTATAGCTTCTGCTTGGCCAGTAGAGTGCTTTCTTTAAGGAATTCTTATTTTACCTGAAAAACTGTTTTCCTTACAGTTGTTGTCTATGAGGTATTTAGTATCAATTGTTGAGTTTATTAACACTGTTTTCAATACATAGTTGTTCTGTCACTGTCTCTGCTTCACAAGTGTTATTCAATGATTCTTGTCATTTAAATCACTTTCAGCTTTCATGTTTTCAGTCAAGCCTTTGTTCTTGTCAGTACTACATCTAGAAGAGTTCTCCTGGAGTCATTGGCCTATCTACTGTTTGAAAAGTTTCTGTCAAAGCATCCTAGTAGCTTCTCTGGACAATTTATTTAATGATACATTCACTGTTAATTGTATGAAGATCAGTGGTGTACTTTTAAAAATACGGCCATGACCTTATTAATTTTAATAGATGTATATTAAAATAGAATCTCAGCAGTCTTGATTCAGTAGTTTGTTTTACTCAGAAAATATTTTTTAAGAAGCAGCGGGTGAACAGATATATTCTGAACACACTTCCTTTGAAAGGAAGAGATCTCCCTGCTTTCTCCTTTGCATTTTTGGTTAAAGTTCCAGTTTTATGCAGATATGGTGCTTAAATCATGTGATACCTCAAGACAGATGTTTACATCAGGAATGCTAAAAAATCCTAATTAAAGCTGCCTGTAGAATGAAGTGCCTTTAACCCCGCTGGGTGCTGATGTGGACATTTAGGGCTATATGAATTTTGTTAAGTTACCCTGGAGAGTTTATCTGATTATTCATTGAGATTTGTACTCGGTACAGTAATTGCATTTACTGTCATTTGTCTTACTTTACTTGGTGCTTATCTTTTTATTATGGTAAAAATGAAAAAAAGCTTGTCTAAAATGTGAGCAAAGACTGAGTTGTGTGTTTAACCTATAAAATACAATTCAAATATTGGTGCCATATTGTACTGGAAAACTCTACCAATTGTTTTTTATCTTTCTCCCTTCAGCTTTGTCTTTAAGGAAGGCTATAGTATATTGAGAAACAGATGTAAAAATCTTACATATTTTGCTAAATGTTTTTTCCCATAATTATGAATATTCTGCCAATCATTTTAATTTGTTTGCTGTTTTGTTTGTACACTACTTTATACAAAAAAGTCAATTGTTGTTTAAATTATAAGAAAAGAAATGTTTAAAGGGAATAAATCCAGTTTTCATGGAATGTATATCATAGGATTTTCTTTTTGAGTTAACTTGTTTCTGGTTCTACTGCAGTCTTGTAAGTGGCAGCCTATAACTTGAAACAAAGCAGTAGGTGCTTTCACTGACTTGGCCTCAGCCCGTGGGTTTTCTGTACTTTACTGAGCAAAACATTCTGAAAACCATTAAAACACTTGTGTAAAGAAAAGTGTAAAACCCAATTCTTAAAGAATTTGATTGATGTTTGGAGTTTTAATTACTTTTTTCAGTTGCCAAAGCACATTGTTACTGCATTTTAAGAAGCTTACAATATCCATCAAAACAATGCATTTGATATCAATGTGAAATGTAACTGCTAAGGAGCACATTTAAATTTAGCATTTATATGAATCCCTTGAAGATATGTCTGTGGTTAGGGTGTAATTTTTTCAAACAAAAATGAGAAGGAGGGTCTTTTGACTAACTTCATTTTGAAGATAAATAAGGACTTGAGACAGCTATAACCAAAAGCTAAAAGGATTCTACTTTTCACTTTAGCTCTTTGTACACAGAGTGGTTTCATGGCAGTGTACTACTTAAAGGTTAAAAGAAAAGAAAGGTGTAGGGGCACTCATTATCTATTCTGCTTTTTTAATGATTACAGGAAGAGCCATATGTTATGTTCAAGAAGTCTGACAAACCCTTGTATGGAAACGATCGATTTGAAGGTTATTGCATCGACCTCCTCAGGGAGCTGTCTACTATCCTTGGATTTTCCTATGAGATTAGGCTGGTGGAAGATGGAAAATATGGAGCCCAGGAAGATGCTAGCGGACAGTGGAATGGAATGGTTCGTGAACTAATTGATCATGTAAGTTAACTTTTGGAAGCTTTCTAATATCCATTTAGATTTTGATTCTGTCTATACAAATTATAAAACTTTTATGATAGTATAAGTACTGTATTGGAAAATGCAAAGTACTGTATTGGAAAATGCAGATGTTTAAAGAAGTAATGCAAGTAAATTCACATCAATTATTTATTTAGTGTAGAATTGGTGTGTTAAATGAAGACTATTTTACATCTCTGTTTTGCCTGTAGTCGGGGTTTGTTTCTGCCAAACTGGTTTAGCCCTTCTGTGGCATATGCCTAAGTCAAAATATGGAATAGGTAGTATTCAGAATTTATTTCTGAGAACAAATTTTTTTTTTTTTGTGACAAAACATAAATCTGCATTAATCAATAATCAGGTCTTCTTATAGTGGATATGAGACTTTGTTGTAGAAAAATTTCTGTGTATGTAGTGTAAAAAATTATTTGATATACACAATGAAGAGGAACATATTTCTTGAAACATTAACAATAAAGTGCAAGCAGTAAGACAAAAATATCAACATATACTAAAGGAGCTAGATAATGCGATGTGTGTCAAAGAGATACCATTGCTATTACTTGAAAATGAGTAAGGCAGGCATAATTTTGTGTCCTTCAAAGCATACTTTTCCATTTGGTCATGACAGTTGAATTCAATCTCTTAGAAACATTTCAATTTGAAAATTATGTCATTCTCCCTTTTTGCACATATTTGGGTGAATTGCTTGATATAGAGACATTTGATCAAAGAACAAAATAAAACATGTTCTGCACATTGCCGTCATTTAAAATAGGAGGAAGGGGAGACTATTTTATAGTTAATTCAAGTGAAACCTCCTAATGATGGCAGAAACTGAATGAATAGCTTGAAGACAAATATTCACTAATATTGTTTCACTTTAAGATTTCAGCAGATGGGCAGAAAATGTTCTAATCAAAATATGCGTATTACTAGGAGGGTTGTTATCTTTGTGCTTTCCTAGTAAATAATAATCTGCTATTGCTGTTACAGCAGATGTTGATTATGCCTATCTTCACACTTTTAAGAAGAATGCATGGAAGTATTATATTTATATTATCTTTCAATGTGTGTATGTATTATACCTAGCACACATACATAGAAAGCAAACAGATATTTAGCTAGATTCTCTGTCCATCTCTATAGATGTGTATTTTCACATATGTATCAATGCATAGGTATGCATAGCTCTTAGATGTGATGGTTGTTAGGTGGTATCATCATCTGGAACTAAATTTCCATGATTGGGGTAGATATTGTGGAAGCATTTCTTATATAATTTTTCAGAAGCAAAGAAAAATCACATTTTATATGGTTTTGTTATTTAGCATAAAGCTTTCTTGAGCCAGCACTAGTATGTCCTCCTAAGCTTTTCACTAAGGTAATCTTGAAATAAAATGTCTATCAATTAGTTGCAGTATTAAGTACGTGGAACAGGAGCTTTTCCAATCCTTTCCTCTTGGTAACACAGAATGGAACACGTGCTTCTTTTTCCTATAGATAACATATATCCGGACTTACAATTTATTTTGCCTTTTGCAATGATGTTTACTTAGGAATTAAAAATGTTTAGATACTCTGTTAGTGTATCACAGAAGATGTAGCCTAACTTCTTAACCTGGATCATAACTTTTACTAGTGCCTCTCTGTTTATCAATTGTTGAAATTTTCGCTTAATGTTTTCTCTGTTTTTATCTATTGAACACATGCAATTTATTTATGCATCTGTGCCCTTTATTTACATGCATGTTATTGGTACATTTTATTAGCCAGCAACACTTCAGACCTCAGAACTGATGCACAGGAAATCAGAGAATTCCAGATAGACAGCTAACACATTTGATGTAGTTAATACTTCACATGGCTCATTAGCTTAGACTTTCAGTCTTTTGCCTTAGAAAATATTTTTTAAAGTGTCAAAGAGGTTTTATTTTGTATAAAGTAGTTTATTAAACTCAATTACTATATCTTTTGGAAGGTAAAATTATTCTGCCTACACCTTTCAGACTGAGTTTCTAATTAAAATAGAGAACAGAATAAAGACAGAGTTCTGAAAGTTGTCATAGTAATTACATGTATTTGAAAAATATTTTTGAAAATTATTTTATTTTTACCTTCTTGTTATATTTTAGCTGTCAGTCACTTAAGTTCAGAAAAAAGGATACTATGCTGCAGTGTGTATCTTTGCAAAGGTAGTTCGTAGAATTTGTAATTCAAGAATAAATAAAAAGGAGAATTTTAGTATACTATGTATGTAGAAAGGAAGATCCACTATTTATATAAAGATGAAAAGTACCAAACAGAATCTAATTTTTTAAATAAACTGTTTAAATCTGTGCATAGTCACTTTACATAACTACTTGGACTCAAAAGTGTAACTGAAATGAAGACGGTTCTGAACTGAGCTCCACATATCATGTCAATCTCAGGGTTGAAATTCTGCAGTGTGGACAGAGCCTGAAGCCTTTATGTCAGGCTTTGTGTGTTTTCAGTCTCCTTTCTTATAGTTTACCCATATTTCTTCTTTCTTTGACTTTTTTACTCAGTGTTCACATATGCCATCATTCTCATACTGGTCTCCAAAGAATTAGTAGTTTCCTTTTAAATAAAAGGTAAATACCAAAAGTGAAAAATGAGTTCAGTGATTCCTCCCCTTTGACAACTGAATGATAATGAATTCTTGCTGGAAAAAGACAGTGGTCTCTAGAGCTGCAATTGGAAGAGAAATATTCACTAGCACAGCAAATATAGGAGAGATTTCCCTATGAAAACATTTTAAATTGGATTTTGCCAGTTAAGGAATCTGATTTCTTTGCCCCAATTTTCATTCAGTATTTTACCCCACTTTTTACCCCACTGTCTGGGTAATTCAAGAAAATGTTGTTAGATATTTGGGGGAGGGGGAACTAAAATCCAGGTAGCTCCATCATTTATGGATGTATTCTTCATGAAGAAGTATTCCTTCTAGTGACTTGCTGCCTTTGGTTCAAGGAAGTTATTATAAAAAAAAACATTTTTGCATTAGAAATTATTTTGTCAGGAGTTTTTCGATCAGTTATGATAAGTGTATTTCTCTTATTGTTTTGGGTTTGCATGGCAAGGTTTTTGTAGTGGGCGGGCTACAGGGGTGGCTTCTGTGAGGAGCTGCCAGAAGCTTCCCCCATGTCCAATGGAGCCAATGCCAGCCAGCTCTGAGATGGATCCTCCACTGGCCAAAGCCATGCCTATCAGCAATGGTGATACCACTTCTGGTATAGCATGTTAAGAAGGTGGGGAGGGGGAGGGTGGAAATCTGCACCAGCAGAAGAGAGGAGTGAGACCATGTGAGAGAAACAACTCTGCAGACACCAAGGTTGGTGCAGAAGGAGGGGCAGGAGGTGCTCCAGGCACCAGAGCAGAGATGCCCCTGAAGCCTGTGGTGAAGGCCATGGTGAGGCAGGCTGGGCCCCTGCAGCCCATGGAGGTTAACGGTGGAGCAGATACCCACCTGCAGCCTGTGGAGAGCTCCGTGCTGGAGCAGGTGGATGCCCAAAGGAGGCTGTGACCTGTAGGAAGCCTGTGCTGAAGCAGGTTTGCTAGCAGGATTTGTGGCCCTGTGGGGGACACTGCTGAAGCAGTCTGTTCCTGAAGGACTCTGTGAAAGGGACTATCGTGGTTTAACCCCAGCTGGTAATTAAGCCCCACACAGCTTCTTACTCACTCCCCCTCACCCAGAGGGGCAGGAAAGAGAGTTCGAAAGGAAGGTAAAACTTGAGGGTTGAGATAAGAACAATTTAATAATCAAAACAGAATAAAAATGAAAGAACAATAATAACAGTGATGACAATAACAGTTCTAATAAAAAGAAGAGGGAAAGATTAAAATCCAGAGGGAAAGGAAGAAAGGAAGACATGATGCACAATGCAACTGCTCACCGCCTGCTGACAGATGCCCAGCCTGTCCCCAGGCAATGATCTGCCCGCCCCAGCCAACCACCCAGGTATATATACCAGGCATGACATCTCATGATGTGGAATAACCCTTTGGCTAGTTGCCTCAGCTGACCTGGCTCTGTCCCCTCCCAATTCCTTGTGCTCCTCCAATGTTTTCGCTAACAAGGCAAACTGAAAAGTCTCATATCAAAACCAAATCACAGCACAGCACCAGCTCCTAAGAAGATAATGAACTCCATCCCAGCTGAAACCAGGCCAGGGACCCATGCTGGAGGAGTATGTCAAGAAATGCAGCCTGTGGGAAGGACTCAAGTTGGAGAAATTCATGGTCTCCCATGGGAGGGACACCCTGCTGGAGCATGGAGGAAGAAGCAGCAGAAACAATGTGTGATGAGCTGACCAAACCCCACTTCCTGTTCCCCTGCACTGCCTGGGGGGAGGTAGAGAAATTGGGAATTAAGTTCGACCTTGGAAGAAGAGAGGGGTAGGGGGAGGGTGTTCTTTCTGATTTGAATGGTAATAATTTAAGCTAAATTCCCCAAGTTGAGTCTGTTTTGCCTATGATAGTAATTGCGGAGTGATGTCCCTGGCCTTATCTCAACCCACAGGTCTTTCATTATCATTTTCTCTTCCTTGTCTGGTTGAGGAGGTGAGGGATAGAGTGGCTTTGGTGGGCACCCAGCATTCAGCCAGGGTCAAACCACCATAGTACACTACATAGGAAAAGGAAACAAAATCTATTCGACATTTTAATTAAAAGAAGTGAAGATGAAATTAAAACTTTAAGATCAGATGTTGAGTTTAGGATCATATGTTGACCCCCATTCGGTCTGAGGTCTTAAGAGATTTTCCTTTTGAAGACTTTTGTAAAGTTTTGTTGTTGTCATGGAACATTTTGACTTTAATAAAATAAAATAATTCTAGAAACAAGTTTTTTATCAGCTATCTTAGAAATACTTCTGCCCTTGCTACTGTGTCATGTCAATTGTGAGATACCAGGCAATGATACACATATTTTACATTTTTCTTTACTTGAATAAACAAGTGAAGGGCTCTTGTTAGAGAAAAAAATAATAATTTCATTTTGATGCTATTCTCTCTGTCTTAATTCTCCATACTTGTGGTATTATTTTTTAGCTCTTTAGAACAGATACTACTCACAGTATATTAAAATACATGTCAGGCTCTGCAAAATAATTTTCAAGTCTAATGTTAACACTTTTCTTGTCTCAAAAAGAATCAATTTTAGAATAAGATATCCTTCCACCAGCATCTGTTGAGCATCTGTGTTGAGCACATTAAATATGCCTTCTATTTTTCCCCATATAAATGCTAGTATTCTAAACGCCTGGTAATCCCAGGCAGATTTTCTTTATTTAGAGAACTACTATCTTCAATTTATGTTCATTAACATACATAAAGTAAAATATACTTTATATAAGTAAAATATACTTTATATATAATATTAAAATATAATTTTGATGTCTGCCTTCTCTGCATGTCAAATTCTTCACTGAGTTAATATTATGGCAAACTTGTTAATTTTGACTCATTAAAAAAGTTTGTGAAAGTATGGAATTTGAGAAGGTAAACAATGTGATAGTTTTTCTTAAACAAGGGCAGCATGTGTAATAGATGTGAAAAGTAATTTGTTGACAGTGCCTACCCTTACTCTCAGTGTTACTACATAAACAAGATACTAATAATTACAGATGTTCTCAAAAAGGATGGAGGATTTTGATAGGAAATCCTTTATTTCCAATATATTTTTAGAACCTATTTGACATCTTATGTCAGGCCTCATAAAATCAAATTAATCCAGAGCACTGTTCCATGGATTAGAATGTTGTACCTCAGAGGGGAAGACAGACTGTGAGAGACTAAACTCAGGATCAAATGCATAAATGAATGTTTTGGTAAAAGGTGCCTATTAGAGCGCTAGATATGTAGGCTTCTGTTTTAGCCCATAGAGATCTACTGAAAACAATCATACCAGAGCTGAGAAAGAAATTTAACTTAAGTTCTAAAGCTGTGTCCAATGGAGTCATTCAGGTTAGATGCTCCATGATCTCAAGCATGTCTGCATAAGGCAGCAAATATGACAGAGGACATCTGTCCTTTTCTAGAGCAGCCCATCTGAGGATAGTTTGGCTATACAAGGTATCTCTTATGCAGTAGACATATTCAGGAACACAAAACGCTTTTCTAGAACTTGGTCAGCTGAATTGCTCTTTAGACTCCATCACCTGTATTGATTAGATCTTTAGTGGCTGTGATGGGAATTTGAAGTGCTGTGGATTAAGCCAGAAGCCTACACATAAGGGTCTGGTGCCGCTTGACCTTCCTTAAGCTGTCCAAGGCATCCACGTAGTGCTGGCAGATCTAAGATCTGTGGGACACCCTTTCATTGATGGAGCAGCAGCTAGAGGCATGGGGATACCGTAGAAACTGTCAGAAGCTCTAATAAAAATCAGAAAAGGGCCCGGAATACAAGCCCAGGCATCTGCCTTTTGGTGTTGTCTCACACTTAGGTCTTGCTTGAAGCAGCTGTGAGATTACAGTCTGTCTTTACAAAATTACATTTGTACTGCACTTGCTGCAGCATTCATTGAGTGCTCATCTTAATTTTTTCTTTAAATTGATCTCAGTAAATGTGAGTAGATAAATTCCTCTCTTAATGAAGTATACTAAGACTTCTCCAAATGCTGATCCTTGTTTATGCAAGTAAGCATAACTGTTTTCTTATGGAATTATGCTGTTTTCCAATTACTTGTTTTTTATTATTCCTGTCACCTCTCATGTTTGTATGAGAAACCGGAAAAAATAGGGATTACTGTGAGAAACTGTAATGTGAAGAACAACTGAGAAACTTCAGCCATTAAGAACGAAAATAATAATTTTGCCAACAGTGCCTTCATAACAGGGTTGGGTTTTTTTTTTGTGTGTGTGTTCCTAATTTTTCTGTACTTTTAAATGGATAATTTAAGCTGCCTGGATAGAACTCTTGTCTTTCATCTGGTTGTATAGTTTGATGAAATATTATTTTATATAAGTTAATTAGATAAGAGAAATTATCTTCCAAATCTTGGTTTAAATTAATAATCTTCTTTCTTAGATAAAACATCATGAGGTTTTTTCATTTGTCCTTTAGAAGTAAACACATATATTAATCATAAAAATGAAAAAAACACCCAATGAGCTTGCAGGTACTTCGGTTTCACATTCCAAAATAGGCTTAATAAGGTCTGGGGTTTTTATTTTTAAGTACATGATTTCTGTTGATGGGATGTTTAACGTGATGCATAATATTACTCATGAACACAAATTATATTCACCGACAAAAAGTTATTTTTCACTTCTTATGGCAAGGCATATTCAAGCTATTCAGGCTAAGGGAAATATGTAAGAAAGCAGAGAAAGAATATAAATACTACTGTTCAAGGAGGCAGGTGTTTTACACGGATTATAATGAGTAATAGGAAAGAGCGAGTGATCATGTGAGTGTAATAGATATAACAGGTTTATAAGCTTATGTTAGGGGAATTTCCATGGGACTCACTTCCCTTTTAGTAGGACTCCAGCCCACTAATGCAACAGGAGTTCTGGTGGGACTCAAATCCACCTCCCCTCTAGAGGCCCTCAAACCCCCTAGAGCACCTCTGTTTCTGCTGGGCTCAAACCCACACTTGTGCCTTAGGGGTCCAACACTGACTGAAGACAGAGACACAGGCAAAATGTAGAATTAGAAAGGATTTTTTCTTAAGCAATGCACATACGATGCCCCAGCCTAATGCTTGGGGACATTGATATTGAGGAAGACAGGGCATTTTTTTATAACATATGTTATATATAACATATATTACAATGTAGTTGTATAGACTAATCAAATCACCTCTGTTAAGGTGTAGGCTAATCAGTTACCATTGCTTATGTAATTAGTGTGTACTTATCCTGTGCAGGTTCAGTGTGTGCTTGTCCCGTGTGTTAATCTTCATTGTTCTGAACCTGTGTAGTTGGAGTGGTTTTCTACTGTCTTCTGGTCAGTTGCTGTTCTGAGAACCTTGAGTTCATCCCTAGGCTTGGGTCACGATATTTTTCCATTGTCTGAGGGTCTTTGCGATCTGCTGGTGTTCGTTCTTAACATTTTACATGTATATTTTTGAAATGAAGGTGGAAACCGTTAGGACTCCTTCAGAGGAAGGGTTTCGAGGTTAGAAGTAAGGCTAAAGAAAACTTGTTTTGTAAACTGTGAAATTTTAGGTAAAGCATCATCAAATAAATTATATTACAGGGAAATATTTTAATTTTATGTCCTTAATACATTGAGGAAATCTCAGCTCAGTATACAAGATATAACATATACTAAATTCTGAGCACTCAGAAACCACTCGTTGGGTTTTAGTTTGGATTAATATTGAGAGAAAGATAGAATCTCAGCTCAGCAGAAACTGTAATATTTTTACTGTGTTTGAATGGTTTTCACCTGCAGAATCCATAAATCTATCTTGATTTTGGAGTTTCCAAGTATTTTCTGCTCATATTTCATTACGAAATATCTTGTTCAGCTCTCACGCTCTTTATAATAATTACTCCTTTTCTTGTATGATTTTACATGGGATACATTGAGCAGTTTTGCATTACAAAAATGGAATGTTAATTGTAATTTTTTACATAATACAGAGTTTATATACATATATATACATATACAGTATATATACAAAATTTAGGCTACGTATTTCACAAACTATGTGAGAAAGGGATAATTTTATTTCAAAACTTAGGTCTACACTAGCATCTGCAACTGAATCTCGTTGTCATTTGATGAAAATTTTAATTATGCTTAATTTTTTATATATATAATATAAATTTGAACTCTGATCCTGTGGGGAGATGATGTTTTGAGGGTTAATTTTCTCTAAAAACCACGTAGAGTTTTGGCAAGTCTGCCGTGTAGGTATAGTTTTTGCTTCAACCAGCAGCTCTGGTGAATATACATAGGTGGTAAGCTGAATGTCTACTCATTTCTGCTAACGTTTTTAATGTTATTTTCTAGTATCTTGGCATTTTATTTTATTTTTACCTTCTCTCTTAAAAAAACCCAACAAAAAAAACAATTCCCTTTTTCTGTACTCTCTGTGTGTTTTAAATACTATTAGTTGGTATTTTAGTTTTCTTGTCCTTATCTGCTTGTATTTTCAACTTTCTTATATTTTGTTTATAATGTATATTTTTCCTGATTTATCATTTAGCTGTTTGAAGGCCATCTGTTGTGAGTGTATTTTTATTTCTTAGTTTACATTTATTTACCTTGCAGATTAAGCATTACTGTTCTATGCTGAAGCATTCTTCTTTGAATTTCCAGTAATCATTATTAGTTAATTTTGTTATGTTGGCAGTTTTCCAGCACAACGTGCTCTTCAAAGAAAGCTACTAATTCACATTATTTAATATTGTGAAACAGTATTCCAACACTTTCCAGTTATTCTGTGTAATGATGAAGTATCCCGAATTCTTTAACTGTTAAGTGCTTGTATTGTATTTTTCATGTGTATGGTTACTTTTTTAAAGATTCATATTATCTTCCAGTTATTATTGTTTGCATGCTTTCTTTTCCTCATTAAAGTAGCATTTCATTTCTGTGTGAAATCTGTCCTGGGGACTATAAGATAACTTATTATGATAATTTATAATATGCCAGAAAATATCACTTGTGCTTTTTGTGCCTTTCAGTCTAATTGTTAATTGATTAATCCACAACTTCAAGTGCTCTGACCTTTTATTTCCAATGTCATTTGTCCCAAGCTGAATATGCAGCAGCAGGTGTCTCCCTGACAAGCAACTAACCGTGTCTCTTTTGCTGCTGCTTGAGCTTCTGTCTTTCTCTTCAACCAAACTGAATACTTTCGTAGGCTTACAGAACCTCTCTGCAAATTCTTACCTTGTATGTCTGAATTTATCAATGTGATTCACTCAGATATGCTGTACTAGGTATCTGGCTGTATATGATATTCCCATGGAAAAATGTACAAACAGATCCTAACTCAGAGTAAATGTTGTGCAGGAAATAAGGTTCAGATAGAGTGCAGCAGAGAGTATTGCAGGAAGCCATGAAAAAATGCCAGGGAAGTCCAGAACCTCAGTAATCTAAAGTGTGAAAGGAATCATAAACCAGAAGCTTAGGTCAAGTGTGCAAAACATATGTATTAATTCAGTAAGGAACACAGCAGAAGTGCATATATGAATTCCCTATTAAATTACAGGCAAGGGGTATGGTAATGATTTCGAGTACAGGACAGACTGAAGATGTAGTATTCAACAAATGAGCAGTCGAGAGTGAGCAATTATTTTCCAAAGAGCAGGGAACTTCCACACAGTCTGCATTTAGTTGAGCAAAGCCCGGCGATATTTCTAATATTACAGTGAGACACACAAAATATTAATGTAGGCACTTTCTCTTAATAGTCATAAATGTTATTACATGATCTTCTGAGCTGATCACATCCTATGTTTCTTAAAAAAAAATGGATGGAAAATTTAAAGTACATTTGACACCAGAAGTGGTAGGAGATTTTGACAGTAGGGTCATCTTAATAAGTAAACTGAGGTGTGTAGATTTTTTCTGATGAGCTGTACTTAAGAGGCTGTGTATCTGAATTTTGTTGAGGTTAGGGGTAAGTGAATATTACCTTCCTGTTTATTTAACTACAATATGCCCAAGTAATGTTTCCTACAGTTAGGGTATTATGGTTTTCTAATTTTAATTTTCACAATTTTAACCACTACTAATGAACCTTTTTCTTTTAAAATCCCTTTTCTTTTGCTAAGTGAAAATAACCTTTCTTTTTTCTCCATTTCTGTTTTTTCCCTTTTTCATTTTACCAGTCTTATCAATTCCTACTAGTGAACTGACAAAGAACTGAACTTAGCTTTTGGAGCAACATCCGTACTTTGTCTTTTGACATTCTGCTAGATAACTCAGGATTTTATTTAAAATATAGATGAAATTCAGAATGTTCAAAATTACTTTAGTAGCCAGGAATCCTCATGATAAATAGCATGTTTTGCTGTCTAAAATTTAGTTTGCAATTTCTATTCCTTGCCTTGACTATTTTCCTACCTGCCCACATTCATAAATAGAACATTTGCATACTTGCCTGCCCACCCTCCCATTATTTTTTTTTCCCCTTTTCTTTTTTAGGGGTAGCCAGTCACAAGTTCACAAGTTTCTGGAAATGGTGGGGAATCATTTCAAATATTCCTTGAGAAGTTACTGGTGAAAGAATGCTAGCACTGGGTAAAATCAAGTATGAATTTGGGACCAAATATTTAAGAGTCTGGGTGGAAGAATTAGTATACAAGTATTAACACTGAACATGTTTTAAGTCTAACGAGTATAATTGCCATTTATAGTTATTCGGTATTTAGACATGCCTGGCTAATGCACTTGGTTCTATAAAATGGTTAAGTTTCTGTTACAGGGTTACTGTTACCATAAAAATGGTACAGTGAATAATTGGAATTGTTTTTCACTGCGTTGCCAGTGAGGTGAATCAGTGCCCAATCAAGGCAGCAGCATGAAGTATATCAAACAAGACTCCAAAAGATAGCTCTTTGGCTCAAGCATCATTTATGCTTACAGCAATGATTAGGAACTGATTTGATCCATGGCCAGGGCTTTATTCATAAAAGTATTACATTTTTCATATCCTTTTACAGTTATCTGATCTTTACAATTACTTTTGTTGCTATAATGATAGTGAAGAAAGGTAGAAAATAACACAGGGATTATTATTTCTATGTATATGTCTGCTGAAGTGAAATATATGTGAAAATTAGAATTCTCTAATAACAGACTTAATCTCCATTGGGACTTTCTTTTTATTAGGTAAATTAATGTATCTACATTTTTATTCTGTCTCTTCTGGTTCAGAAAATGTTGGTCATTGGGGTTGACCCCATTTAGTAGAAATTAAGTTACCTGGAGAAAATTGATGATACAATTCTCTATTCAAATATGTGCTTTTCCTCAAAGGAGGATTTGCAATTTGGTTTTTCATGTCAAATCTTCAGCAAGTTATTTTTCAAGCTTATCAGGAATTTGCTCATTCAGACTGTTTCTACAATATCCATGCTTCAGTGTACAGTACTTGATCACTGCAAAGATCAAAATAAGTTCAGCTGTACAGGAAAAGTTGATTGGCACCAGTTTTCCCAATCTTTTTTTAGTCCTCCTTTCTGCCTACACAGATCTTATTTTAACCTCATTCCCCCCAGAAGTAATGATTAAGGAGTTTGATTGCATTCTTGGTAGATCAGGAATTCAGAAATTCTGCTCATAACTCTGAACATGGTACACTCTGGTGTACTTATGGTACCATGGTACACATGGTACAGTCTTCATAAGAAATGTTGCTACTTAACCTCTGCTTGGATTTTCTTCATTTGGAAATGGTAACAGAAGGATTTTGAAAGACTTGCATGAGACATATATCAACCAGAGGTGTATGCATGAGGCACAATTACCACAACCAAATGAATTCTTAATATCATTACTGAGGCTAAAAGTTTAAAAAGGAAAAAAAGTCTAAAAGCTCCGTGCTGCAAATTGCCTTTTGCTCATCTCCAGATACTTCCAACAAATCTCAAAGTGAACATTTCATGGAAGGTAGGGAGGAGGGACTGTGGAATCCTGGAGTACATCAACTTTCACCAAAACAGCATTTTGGTAAAAGAGTTTCAGGATGTGTTGATGGGAGATGTGTCCCTGGGAACGGTGCCCAAAACATAACATTGCTGTTTGGAGAAATGAAAGGTACTAATTCTGATCTGTTCTTACAGTGTCAATGGTAATTCAGTTGTTTAAGAAAACTATATGAAATTTGAAGATTAGAGTTAAAAAACAAAAAAGAAACTGCTAGCAGTGCAGCCTTACTTAAGTCCAAAATACACCAAATTAAACTGTGTGTGTATGTGTGTTTGTCTGTGTGTGTGTGTTGGGAAGAAAATCATGTTACTTTGTCACAATAGCCTGGAATTGATTTACACAATTTTTATTCTACTGTTTCCTGACCGCTGAGGGCCTGATTAGCAGTAATGTGTAGCAACTTCCAAAGATGAGTAACTTCCTGAGAATGTAAGTGTGAAACAAATATATACACACACACACATATGCATGCCAATGGCTGTACATAAGTGCTTGAAAAGGATGAGTGTATATTTTTGCATGAATGTGTGGAGCATGGTAGTCATAAAATACTAGTGGAAAATGAAAAAGTACAGATACTTGTTAGAATTTTTTTTACTCAGGATATTGGATAAATAAGGGACATACTGAAACAATGTTTTATATACAAAACCCATGTAATTCATCCATAGGATTTGCATTTTATTTTTATTAAAGATGGATGTTAATAAGTCTATCCTGGTATCTTCAGTATTTAAATAATGCCTGGAGTTCAGATAAGCTTTACTAAATTTAAATACATTTCACAAGTTAGCTTACATATAGCCTAGGCAGAGCAGAACTAGATTAGGATCTAGTGCATAAAACCACTGCTAACATTTTTCTTCCTTAGATTTGTGACAATATGTTGTGGTTTAACCCCAGCCAGCAACTAAGTACCACACAGCCACTCAGTGAGATGGGGAGAACTGGACAAACCCATGGACTAAGATAAGAACAATTAATAAAGTAAAAAAAAAAAGAGAGAAATAAACAACAACAAAAAAAACCCCAATCAACAATGACAATAAGAATTGTAATGAAGAGGAGAGGGAGAAAGAGAGATAAAACCCAAAAAGGAAAAGAAACAGGTCATGCAGAGTGTAATTGCCCACCACCCGCTGATTAACACCCAGCCAATCCCTGAGCACCGGTCAGCAGCTCCCAGCCAAACCTCCCCCCCCCCCCCCCCCCAGTTTATATATTGAGTATGACATTCTATGGTATGGAATATCCCTTTGGCTAGTTTGAGTCAGCTGTCCTGGCCCTGCTCCCTCCCAGCTTCTTGTGCCCCTCCTCACTGGCAGAGCATGGGAAACTGGAAAGTCTTTGGTTTAGAGTAAGTACTACTGAGCAACAACTAAAACATCAGTGTGTTATCAACCTTATTCTCACACTAAACCCAAAACACAGCACTCTTATCGTCTACTAAGAATAAAACTAACTCTATCCCAGCTGAAATGAGGACATTATTTTTGGGTAATAAAATATGTACTGTATTAGACATTCTTTTATAGTTAGGACACATGCAAAGCATTGCTTGATGTATGTTTTGAGAATATACACAATGTAAAAACACTTCTGTTTTTATTTCCTATATGATGGAGTTCTCTAAAAAGACCATTTTTTGTTATTGCTTATAATAATGATCAATTTTAATTAAAGCCTAAGATACTGGAATTTAATGATTCATTGAGAATTTCAGGGTGTGGGCTCTTTTAAGAAAAAAGTTTAGCCCTTGTGATGGCTGCATCAAAATGCAGCTGGAGGGGACAAGCACACAGGAGGTTGATTTTATTCATATTAATAAGTTTTATCCCCTCAATTAAATAAGCTTATGAAATGATAGATTTCAAAAAAATGTCGATGAGAATTGTAATCAGTAAGAGGTAACAATATCCTGCAGTGATCTTTGCTCATCCAAATGATACACAAAAACTTTATTAATAATTTTGGTTCCTTTGTACAGAATTGCAGATGACAAAGTGATACAGAAAAGTGGGAGCAAGTCAAATTTGACACGTTAACTTGATTGCATGATGAAATGAATTCACTGAAATAATCTGAAAAAAAACTCATATATTGGAGAACAGAATTTGTGTCAAAATTAAGAAGTGTAGGATTTTTTTGTCCTGAGTGCAGTAAACTGAAAATCTAGGTGACACAACTGGTCACCAACTGGAAAAAAACCCAACAGTTCCAAGGAGTTGTGGTAAATCTGGAAAGTATAATGAAAAAAAATGCTAACAACAAACAAGAAATCAATGTTTACCTTTGTATTTTATTTCCAGAAGCTGCACTGGAACATGGTGTCCAGTAATTTTCATATTTAGTAACCATCACTGGTATAAAAATAAAATTTTGGAAAAAAAAGAGTGTGATAACTGTGTAGAAGAGCTGTAAGATTTTAGTTGGTTTAGGTACTCATAATTTTTTTAATTATATATATATATATTTTTTTTTTTTTTAAGGGAGGAATTTCCCTTTCCTGAACTCTAAGCCACAATATCTACACTGTCGGTAAATGTTGTCTTTGGCAGTTTGCCCTTTCTGTGGATATGTTAATCTTGCTCTTCTAACCATTAGAAAAGCCCTTTGTGGAAAACTCTGCTGGAGTGAAGTGATAAGAATTAAGGCTGAGATTTTATTATTGCAAATTAATGTCATCCATCTTCCTGCTAAGTGTAGTTTCATGGTGCGCTGCCCTTAGCCCTCTTACATGCAATTTGTGTAACTGTTGGTTAAAACTAAGTTGGTGCAAAATAGTTTAGTGAAAGCATTCTATAAATGAGCAGATAGAAACTTTGTGACTATTTTGAATGGGTACTCATGTTACATCTTTTCAGCTATTAAATCTAATCCATGCTAGCATAGCTACAGGAGAATGGGCTAGAAAATATTTACTAACCTTAAATAAGAGGAAATAATGTAAAATAATTAATTATAGAGTTCCTGATGGGTTCAGTACTAGTGTTTTTCTCTGAATTAAATATTCAGAGAATAACAAAGGAGCAAATGGAAAACAATACTGAAAGTCAGTTATGGACATGGCTAGGCTGATTAAAAGATATGCCCAATCCTATTTAAAAGCCACCGTAGGAAGGATTCCAAATGTTTTTGTCTAGTTGAATGCAGCAAGTTTTTTTGTATTAGTGGACAACAGGCCAATTATTTTTTTTTGAGATCTGATTCTGAAAGGCAATGATCTTGTTGGTTACTAGATCAGGACCCTCCTTTAAAGACTGCAGCAACGTAGTTGACACCATCAATAGTTACCACAGCTGTTCAGGACTTTGCCAAGAAAAGTATTAGCCATGCTGACATAAAGATGTCTAAAGAAATGAAACAGCTATGGAATATTACTGAGTGTCAGTAAAATGAATCTGAGTAAATCACCAGTATTTCAGTAACTTTTTGTGCTAGTAAATACTGAGAAGCAGCTCAGCAGTTAGAAACAAAGACGTGACTTGAGCCAGTACCTATTCAAACTGTCATCATGTTACTTTATTGTGTTAAATTATTATGTTAATAAAATAAGAGCAGCTAAAATGGCACCTATATAGGATATTGTTAGCAATTAATCTTAAATTATACAAGTCAGGATCCCACAAATCAGAAGGCATGACATGTGAACTTGGCTATCTAGTTTGGACTTGTTTTGGACTTTATGGTATGTTACTTACATTTGGCGAAGGTAACAACTTCTAGTAGCAGCTTTCCAGGACCTGTGAGGAGGTTATCAAGAGGATACATCTAGGCTCTTCACAGTGGTTCCTGACAGGATGAAAAACGTCAATGGGCATAAACTGAAAACCTCCATAAGTTCTCTAGAACAAACTGCTACACTGCTTGTCTGTAGAAACTTCTTCGCTATGTGGACAGAGTAGCAGTGGAACAGGTTACCCACAGGCGTTATGTTGTTTTCATCCTTGGAAGTGTTCAAAACTGAGTAAAGTCCAGAGCAAGCTGGTCTGATCATGTAGCTTCTTTGAACAGGAGATTGGACTATAGACTTCTTGATGTCTCTTCCCACCTGAATTGTCCTATGATCTCATTAAAGGTACTAGAAAAGCATTAAAAACAATTTATGTCAAAATAATGTAAGTAGTAAGTTAAAATCAAAATAGCAATAAAGCCCTAATAAAATCTTAGTGGTTTCAAAAGGAAATGAAGATCTCATGTCAAGACCAAAAGCTTTTCACAGGGTGTAAAATTTTTTAGAATGTAGCAGCATGAACAAGGCAGTTAAAGACAGAGCACAAGCTTAAAAGCAAACTACAATCTTAGCTTTACAAATCAGTGTCAGGGAAATGCACTTCTGTGAACAGGAATAATGCATAAGCTCTCTGTGCATTAACAGCCCGTTAAATGGGTTTAAAGAGTTGAAGCTGGGCATTAGCCTTCCTCTGTTTAGCTTAGGGATGCATTTTCTCCAAAGGGAATGTAACTGAAATTCAGCTCTCAGTTTAACAATCCCAAAAGTTTGAGGTGGCTGAAGAAGTTTATATTGACTTAGGGTCTTAGGCTGAAGAGCAGACAAAATGGATTAGAAAGAAGCCTTATGCATTTTTCCTTTTGGAAAAGTAGCTTCCTTCATTTTGAAAAACAGTTGCAAGCAGTGAGTGCATTGCTGCCTCTATAGAAGTAAAATTACTAAAATCCATTTTCAGTGTATGTGTAATTTTGTGCCTATTACACAATCACAATATGATTGTACAGACTGTATAAACAACTGAGAATGGATATAGATTGTATGATTCCCTCTGCATTTTTAATATGAATATTCATGGCTGCTAAATCAATCCAAAATATTAGCAGCAAAATTCTTACCAGAAGACTCCATTTACATAGGTTAAAGAACTCCATTGTTATGGTGGAATATTCTGTAGTTGTAAAGTCTAATTAAAAATACCTATTAGTCGTTTTGTGGTTTCTGTGTATAGATTGTGTTTAAACTCTTCTTTCCTGTAAATGAAATAGGTGAAAGTTTTTCAGAAAAGAATCACTAAAACAACATTCAATCATTGTTTCTATTTCCTTTCCCTAATATTGTTAGTAGAAGCTATTAAATACTTTCAAAGCTCAATTTCCCCCAAAAGTAATGTGGCAGTTTCTCTGAGTTATATTTTATAGCATTAATGTTCACATACAAAATATCAATATCTGCAAATACCATTTTACTATATGCACTGTGGCCCGTGCACTATTCAACATCTGTGTGCAGATTTCTTGCTAAAGTTGTTTGTAGCTGCATGCATAGATTGAATTTGGGGTAAAACTTGTCTTTGAGGTTATGTGCCAAATTTCAGCCCTGTGCAACCGAAAAAAAATGTCCTCCCTTTTTTCTTTAAATGTTACCTTATGTAAAATAGTCAG
Organism: Falco cherrug; assembly: GCF_023634085.1. NCBI lineage: Eukaryota > Metazoa > Chordata > Aves > Falconiformes > Falconidae > Falco > Falco cherrug. Next base: position 69,667,090 of record NC_073702.1, on the reverse strand, counting down.
TCAACATGCTGATTGGAAGTAAAATGTAAATGAAGAAACAAAGGAGGAGTATTTTAGCATGCCATAGGAACTTCTGTCGCACAAATAAATCATGTATACCTTGAGTTGTTTGCTGTTAAGTGAGCATCCTACAACTGCACATGGCAGCACAGCAGGGAAACCTTTACACAACTGTGAAGACAGTATGAGCAGTCCTCATATGGCACAAAAAGATGAGGAGATGTGACAATCCCTGCTCAGAGTTCTGTACTAATGTAGAAAGTAGGCCATGCTGAGAGTGCATATACTAGTATGAAAGAAGAAAATATCATTACCTTTTAAGATGGAGTGTGAAGATGGAAGATTGAGTACTGTTGAGAAGGAAGGTACTGTTGAAAACGTAAAGTTCAAAATATCTGATGCACTTGGAGAAAGCTAAGTGGGAATAGCTGTCAATAGTTGACTTTGGAAAGTGTCCTGTCGAGCATGATCAACTCTGTTTCTTCCTCCCTCTTGTCTGGGCCATTCTCTTCCTTGCTAGAGAACCTCTCTTTGGAAAACTGTCAAGATGGATGCAGAATGTGAGTGCCGTTCTCCAGTTTATCATGCCATGTCTTTGAATAGTGGAGTGAATGCAGAATTGTGATTTCCTCACACTTGCCATAGTTAAAGTAAGAATTTATTGTGAGGAGTATTTTTCCCCAGTCTCTGCCATCTATGGCAATATGGCATTATTGTCTGCAGCGTGCTTCTTCATCACGTGGTATGGTTACAGTTCGTGTTGCTGTACAAGGCTTCCATTTTGCTCAGGACTGTGCTTTGCGTTGGAATGTCCTTGCTAGACTTACTTGTTTCTAAGCACTATTGTAACCTTTAGTTGGTGCAGAACTTTTCTCTGTAGCAGCTAGCTTATCCTCACCAGTCCTTGGATGCTGTCATAAAAAGACATTCACCTAAGTACCCTAAAGTCAAGAATAAGGGCTGTTGAAGATTATGTTTATATTATATATCTATATGTTTATATTATATATATATTATAAATTAATCTTTTTTCCTTTAAAAAATAGAATCATATATATATTCAGTTTAAAAAGTGGATTCATACATTATTGCCAAATGAAACTAATGTTTGTTATGGAACTTATCAGAAACCCATTCTAGGATGTACTCATTTGTTGATGTCAATAAATGTAGATTTCTAATATCCTAATTTTACATCATTCCTCTCAAATTCATCCTGAGAAATTAACTGAAGAGAATTCTCTTACCTAAATTTCTTCATTTTAGGAGGGTGTAGGAAACCCTGGTACTGCACTTCTTGAAACTTGGCCCCTTGTTTCTCTTACTTTCAAGTAGTGTAATTTCAGAATGAAACAATTACCAAAAGAATTGACTACTTTGGAGATAACATATATATCAAAATATATTTTGAAGATATCATATATAGCAAAAGTAGTTACATGTGGCAGTATTACATTTTTTTGTTAGTCATTCTAGAAGATTTTTGTTTCCTCAGTCACTAAAGATTGGATTTTATTTTTTGTTGAGGTGCTTAATTTTTGTTCTTATGGTGATATACTAGTTCAAGAATATTGAAGTAGAGTTATATAGCTCTGAAGAAAATCTTGAAATATCAAGATATGGACCTGTATTTTGGATCTGTGACTCCCAGGTTGGGATATCCAATTATCCTGTTCTGTCATATAAGGCATGCGTTATTTCTTTTTCAATTACTTTTCTGATTTCATCTCCAACTTCCCTAGGGCTTTCCCTCACTGGAGGTAGTTACATCTCACTTTACAATTCACTTCTACAGTTTTGTTTTCATCTAATGACCAGGGGTTGGATTTCCTATGGTATTTATTAAAATAAATAATTTGTTATTCATTAAGGCTCTATTAATGTTTTAAGACCAAAATGCACAACTGTGAATAGCCTTCCAAAATATCTATTTTCTCTGACTTTGGGCAGCTGCATCTTCTGACAGCCTCTAGATCAGGGGTCCTCAAACTTTTTAAACAGGGGGCTGGCGCGCGGATGAAGTGGCAGGCAGTCATCTGCGGCTGCTTGGTTCCCCCCCCAACCCCTGGTGGGGGGGGGGCAGGGGCCGGATTGAGGGCCCTGGGGGGCTGTATCCAGCCCATGGGCCATAGTTTGAGGACCACTGCTCTAGTGAGTTAGCTTCAGGCTCTTAGGGTAAGGACTGCTAGTTGCCTTGCAAACTAATAACTTTAGTCGTTATGTTCCTCAAACTTCTGCATGCTGACCTGTAACTTTTAATCCAAATTAAATTTAGTTTCTTTACTGTTTTCTTTCTGCATCATCTGGAATTTCATCAGTAATACAGAATTCTTAAAAATTCAGCAGCTGTGGAATAAAGCCTTGATGGTCTGATTAATACCTATAAATTCTGAATAGAGTGGAAATGAAGCATATGTCATGTTTTTGACCAGTAAACCCCTACCAAATTAAATGAACAGTGCCAACAGAATTTCACATTTTAACATAGAAGGACTTTACTAGAGCAGATCTAATGATATGATAAATGCTCATAACAATAGACTACAGTAGAACTTTGTGGAAGGTAAGACAACAAAAAACCCACATGTTGAAATGTTAGAACATTGTATGGGATTTTGAGTGTTACACAATATATGCAACACCAGCCAAGCAAAAGAGAGTATATAAATATATGAATTTATACAATTTTATTTGGTATAAAATATCTGTAACTTGATCTAGAACAAGCATTCTGGAAAAGGTGTTATTTGCAGCTATGTTACTTAGATAACAGTATTTCACACTAACTATACCATTTCTGTCATTACATACCTATATTTACATACAGTTTACAAGGAATTCTTAGTTTACAGCTTGCCAAGTTTTGTACTGCATAATTTCTCACTCTGGACTTTTCTCTTTCATATGTACACATGTACATTTACACACATGTACACATGCACACATACTCAGTATTCTTTCAAGAGCTGTTGACAGAGATGGAAAAGTACCTGTTGTAGATTTCTTGTCACTATGATTTTCATTAAGTTTCAACTAAAAAAAGAATAGAGACCTTTTACTTATCTCCTATGACTTATTGCTGTAATAACTAAAACTAAATGCAAATTTAAAAAATACTGCATGATTTAATTTTAAATGCTGCAAGTGATTTACAGTTATCTACAAGTTTCATAGTGATTTCTGCAAACTAGTAAGAACAGTTGTACTTAGAATTTACTCCCTGTAGCAACCTTTCATGTATAGCACTTCCCATTTAAAAATATTCTTCATTTTCTATCAATGCTTTTATGCTAAGAAAAGCAAAACTCCTTCCTGGAACTTTCTTTACACTTTTTCACATCTGCTTCACAAATATGTTAGCTTCTAAAGGGCACAGTGAAGGAGTGACAAAGAGAAGACATATGTCAATATGTTGATGTTTTTAAAAAAGTTTTAACAGATGTGATAATGGATGTTCTTGTTTTCTGCAAGATGTGATATTTTTCTTCACTTCTATCCCTGTGATAATGTTTTTCATTTTCTCTAAATGCTGACGTGTCAGTTTAGCAAACAGAAAGTAGAATAAATCTCTTTCCTTATAGGGAGAAGAGAGTTCTAAATTTCAGCCTACCTTGTACAAGAACAAACCTGCTTCATGTAAAGTTTGTGTTTTGACAATCTGATTATCTGCTTCAACCTGTGTCTTCTGACTTATAGCCTGTTTCTCTTTTGTATTTCTGTTAACAGAAAGCTGACCTTGCAGTTGCACCGTTGGCAATAACCTATGTTCGAGAGAAGGTCATCGACTTTTCCAAGCCCTTTATGACTCTTGGAATAAGTATTTTGTACCGCAAACCCAATGGTACAAACCCGGGCGTCTTCTCCTTCCTGAATCCTCTCTCCCCTGATATCTGGATGTATATTCTGCTGGCTTACTTGGGTGTCAGTTGTGTGCTCTTTGTCATAGCCAGGTAACATGTCAACTTTTGTGATTTTTTTGGCAATTGTTATAATCTTTTTCTTACTAATAATTGTCAAAAGTCACAAAAATTTTCTTACTTTCATACTCTTATATTTTAACTTCATGACGTACAGAAGAATAATTAATGATGAGGGTTATCACTTTTAATGTTCTCCAGTGCCATATTAAGTCTCCAGTTTTTTATGTCACTAAGCCTTGAGTAAGCTAGCTAGCTTTCTTCTTTTATTTACAAATTTAGAGACACTAGAAAGTTTACAAAATGTCTTCCCCCATTTATGCTGTGTTTAGAAAGGCAGGGGTTGGCATGTTTTATTTTGTTAACCTGATTTCATTTGACACTGTGGTGCTTAATCTCAAATTGAGTACTTAGCTGCCCATGTTAATCCTAGATGTCCAAACTGGGCCTCTACCTGTTACAAGAGATGTTACTTCATGTAGATTAATATCTTAGAAGTAGGGTAACTATATAGATTTTAATTATGTGCTAGGTAAAATCCCTGAGATACTTCACGTTAAGTTCCAGACTGGAATATACTTGGAAGCATGTTTAGTTGAGCTTTCAGAGTTAATGAACTCAATACAACAATTGTTAAATTATAAATTTATTTTATATATAAGGCTCACTTTTTAATCTGTTTTCTTCAACATAGGCAAGCAGAAAAACATCTTTTGTCAAAAATTCCCATTATATTTACCTTTTCCTGGTTAAGTAATTAGGACTGACTCCAGAGGTCACAGAAATACAGTCTTATATGTTGTAACGTTGACTTTTGCTGTGACAGCAAAAAAAATTCAGAACAGTAAATCAGTGATTCCCAGGAATGTAAATGTAATCTCTTTTGCAGATTCCTCTTAGTAGTCATTGTACGTATTTTTTTAAAATCAAATACATATGAACTATATTGGCTTTTATCTCTTCAATAAGATTTTTAAAAATGTTTGACTTGATGATGCAATCTCACTTCATCCCCAATATATTTATTATTTCATTCTGCGATACACAGTATATTCTTCCTATTTTTATTTTCTTATTTTTCTATAGTTGATATCAGGGTTCTCCATCTTTCTTTGATAATGTGCACTTTATTTTGGAGCAGTTGTACCATTCCTTTACTAAAGGGAGAGTCAATAGTTTTAGAAATTATTTTAAAAGTAATTTAGCAAGATCACCTGTGCATAAGGTATATGAGGCACTGAAGTAATAAAGATAACACTGAAGCATATTCTGTAATGAATAACTTTGCTTGCATGCCTTCTTTAAAAGTCTGCTTTAAAAAGCCAGACTTACATGGGAAGATTCTTGAGAGATCAGTAGATTGTATTGGACTATATAAACAAGTAAACTCATTTCTGAGGTGTTCCTGTGATACAGATACTTCTGAAAGCACAGTCAATCATAAATCACAAATGTTATTTTTTAAACACCTCATGTAAAATATTTATGTTTGTCCAACAGTTTTCACTCTATTGTTATAACTGAAGGACATTTTCAGCACGATGCAGTGTATTTGACAGGCAGCTCCCAGGAATGTCAGTAGGAGTTGTATGGCTGAGTTCCTACTTATGCTTTGAAAACTTGTCACCATATTTTGTATGAATGTTTTCTTGAAGTTTGTTTTTATTTTTTTTTTTGTTTGTTTGTTTAAGCTATTCAGTCATTTGATCTCACTAGCAGAACTGGAAAGACTATTTATTTTTAAACAGAAGTGCCACATAATAGACCGGTATTGTTGAACTTTTTTCACTTGTCTGTTTTTATGACCAATACCGTAAATTCCTTACGTAGTTGGAAGCATTACCTTCATTGTAAAGCAATATGAAATGCATTTTATACTAAGCAGAGGAGTTTCATTTTTTGTAGAGTTGTATAAAATACCTTTTTTACACCTAAATTTATATCAGCTTTCAAATGTAGAGATTTTCAATACCTCTTAACTTATACAACCAAATATTTGCTAACACATTTAGAAATAAAAGATCTAGGATTATGTAAGACAGTCTACAGATTTTAATCATAATGCAAAGTGACTTTATAGTATGTGATAGCATTTTCTAACACTATAGTTCATATAGGGAAACAGGTCTAAGTTAAAAATGTAATCTGCTGAATATTAAAGAGATAAAAGGACATTATTCGAAAGAGCCTTTTGCGAATATAATTCACAAAAGGTATCTGTCATGTAAAAGAAGATACTGCTAAATGAAGTGTAGTGAAGAGGACCTTGCAGTATGGTGCTGACTATGTATTTTCAGTATAGATTATAAATTAGGTATTGCACACCTGATGATGTGTTTTTCAGTCCTTCTGTCATGAAACTGTTGGATTGTATGCCACTAAATTAATAGGTTCCACCTGGAGTGTCTTACTAAGAAGATTTCTGTTTCATAACAATCCTTTCATAATGAATGTTGAACTACCAGTGTTTCATAATAATTACTATGTGTTTCATAATAAGGTGTATCTATGTTTGGAGCAGTACTTAGTATGTCTTTTATGATATGATGTTTTGTAATTATGGCTCATCAGAATATTCAGTGTAGAATATTTATTTTTAGATTCAAACCTCCTATTTTTGTCTCAAATGTTTTGTGATTTTATTGTTTTACCATGTCTTCCAAACATGTTGGAATGTAAGAGCTTGGTACATTGAAAATGGAAAGTACATTTCTGTTGTGGTACTTGGATTTCACCCATTTATTAGTATTATGGTCATATTTAGGGAAATATGAAGAAACTAGTAAAAGATGCAAGAATCTTTGAGAGAGAATTGCATAAATTCTTTCATAAAGTAACCGATAAGGCATAAATGGGAAAAGTGTAATATAAATCTTTTCCTTTATTTGAAAGAGCATTGGATTTTCCTTCCAATTTGAGAAACAGAAATAAAGAGCTGAAACCTTCACATACTTAACAAGATGAAAAGCTAGGAGAGATATTTTGTGTTAGCTGGAGGTCTTTTCTATGCCATTGCCTTCTTGTAGCTGCCCGCCCTGCGCCCCACCCCCCCCACCCCCCCCACCCCCCGCCCCAGTGAGTCACTGTTTATTTGGGCATTACAGATTTTGCACTGTCGATAGGAGGAATATAAATGAGTTACACACAGTGTTTTCTTTAATTGGCATTCTTTGTGGGGAATTATAGTAGGCTGTGTTTTCTCCATATATATGAAAACCTCTTAATCTTGTATGTTGTGATTGTTGAATCTGAGTAGATATGGTAGTTAGTTTCTGAAAGTTCCTTTCTTTATCATACAGGCTGATGACTGATAGATAAACCCAGTCTGCTTGACACTCAGCTTATTACTTTTCTGTGAACCGAGAAAGTCAGATAGCATTTTTTTCTCAGTGGCATGGTAATGGATCCGATTCTGGTGGTAGCTAGCAGTCTTTGTATCATGCTAGCAGTGTCTTGTGTCATCTAATGTCTTGTTAAGACATAGAATTTGGAAGATGGAATTCCAGTTCCAATATTTTCCCTTTATGCCTCTGCCTTTACTTGTTTCTTTGATTTAGAATCCCAGTTAAATTTATAATTTACATGCGATTAGAAGGAAAACTAAGACTGGAGTACAGTGCACCAGCTCTTTTTTGGAGTTCTGTCAGGTACAAAACATTTTCTGATTTATATAACAAAAAAACCCCCTCAATTAGTGGAATTTCTTTTCATTTTTGTCTGTTGGTGCAAACCATTGTTTCATTTCTAAGAAACATGCTGATTTCTTAGTGTTGTATGCCAACTTCAAAAACATGTTGTCCCTTCTTTTCCACTAGTCTGTGTATATAAAACAACTGTTTCCTATTTTTGGTATCTGCAAAATCGGATGTGTTGGTAACTGGAGGATGCTTCCCATTCTGTATAGTCAATATGAAAAAAATCAGTTTCATACTTTTAAAACTGCTAAATACGTTTAATTTACATAGGTCTTCCAATACATGATTTTCAAAATTAACCTTCAGCTGGCTTTCCTCATGATTGTATTATATTTTAAAGAGTCTCTTATGTATGATTTTAGACATTCATGTTTGCATGAATCTTTTCTAAAAACACAGACTGGAGGCTACACTCTTTAAATATTTTTTTGCCAATGATTTTCCACCTGATTTACTGGGTTTCTAGTCATTCCCTGAACATTGAAGTATTTCTCTGAGTAGTAAGGTCTGTTTGCTGTGAATGTGTCTGCCTGTCATAAAGCATAACTGGAAGAGATACGCCTGCTTAAGGATGATGCTTCACCTTTACGGATCAGCTGTGAAGCAGATAAACTACCCTGGACAAAATGGTCCACTAATGAGCTCTTATGCTTCTTATACCAAGCTGTCTGGAGTATCAGTGAGTATTGAGTAAATATACATTAAACTGTGCTCACTGCCCTAATTGATAATACTGAATCATGGGTTATCATTTTAAAGGACTTGATTCACCTTTACTTGTACCACATTCTGCATGTTAGGACTCCCTGCTTTTTCCTCACTTCAGCAAAATTACGCTATCCTACTTCTTATAAATCAAGCCCTTGTGCTGGTTTCAGCTGTCAAAGCATTTAGTATCAACTATTTTTCCATTTCCTTGTAAGCAGTGATAAAAGCACAATGAATACTGCCTCATCACCAAACTATATTTTTTCTCTTACCAGCTGGAATAAAACATAACAAAAGAAGACAAGAGTTTTAAAAATGTCTCCACACATTTATCTTAATCTTTTCTCTGTGAAGAAGCTTAGGAATAGTCTGCTGCTTCAGACTTGAACAGATGCCTGAGCATTATCTCTCTCTGGAGTGCATGCATATCCTTTTACATCTCATCAGTCTTCATTTTTATTTCATATTTTTTGATCAGCTGATTTCTGCCCTTGAGCTTGTCTGATTGATTTTCAAACTACTCCTTGAAAACTATCTTGATGGAAAGGAATTAAAGGCAGAATGAGAGGGAACTACTTTTCCAGTTACTATGGAGCTTTGGTTATTAAATTATTGTGTTGATATTTATTCAAGTAGGAAGTAAGCATATTTGCCCTTTGTTATTAACAAGCATTCTTCCTACGAGAATGTTATCTCCTGAGGCCTCCTTAGAGAACTACAACATATGTTATAAGGTGTTTTCAGGAGTGGATTCATCATCCAATAGGGCAATCCAGATGGCATCTCTGAAATCTGCTTCTCTTACTATCTCACAGTTTTAATATAGTTTTGCCTCAGCTGTAATACAAGTGGGGACATTGTCACTTGACTGTAAACTAATGTGTAAATAGACAAGGATAAAAGAATGCCAAAAATTACATGCTTTCCAAACCTGTTCTATAACAAGTATTTCAGTCAGAGATTTTTATTTTTGTTAAACCAGCTTGCAGCTTATGACCCTTATTTGATTGCTTTCAAAAGATTCAGTATAGTGTCTGGGTTTTTTTCATCTAATTTTTCCAGTTGAAAAGCAAACCTCTGTTAATGCTAGAGATCATCTTTATTGTGAGTGGAGAGCAACTGTGCCAGCCTATGGAACACTGGGGTTTTTGGTCAATTGAACCAAACAGATTGCTTGACAAGATTTTTTTTCTCTTTGATGACTTTCCTAGTTTTTTTAATAGATACGTTTGTGTTGCTCTACCAATAAATCCTAGTATTATGTGAGAATGTTCTAAAAAGCTTACTTTCTGAACTAAATTACTTTTTTACATCAGACCTGGAAAATATCAATTTTAGATTTCTCTCATTTAAATGGAATTTCAATAACTGAGGTTAATATAAAGAAAATACCTCAGTTATATCTTAGTATTTTTTTTGTACTTGTGAGAAAACACATGTTTTTTACTTAGTCTATCCTGCTATATGTTATAGCAATAAAATTTTACAGTCATCATGCCTGGACATCAGTCACTGGAAATGTAAGCAAGACTTGCACATGATATTTCAAATATTCTCAGGTGTTTCTGAGTATTACTTTCCACAAAATGTGGATAACAGCTTTAAATTAAACAGAATGCAAGTTTACTGTGGTGTGTGCCATTTAATATTATCATAAATCTGCATAATCTGTAATAGCATTTAAATTAAATTTTCTGTGGTCAGCATGCAGATCATATATTCCATCTTTTTCTGTATCAGAAATGAGAAACTTACTGGAATTATAATACTTATGGTCATCATCTAAGTTGTGTAATTATTTTGAGAAGTTATGATACAGATTGCACTCAGTACTATAAAGTCTAAACATTGTGGATGGGGCTATATGGCTAGAAAAAGACATGTATAGCAATGAGTTAAGCAGCAATCTCTCACTTTGCATTTTGATACTCAGAAAGACCCTTTGATTCTTCTGACCTCCTCCACAAGAGATTTGTCTGGGTTCCAGGTTAGCTTATAGAATGTCTAATATATAAATAAGCAACTCATTATGGACTGCTCATACTAATCCCTCAGTATTCTCTTCAATCACTTCTGAATGCTCTCATTCTCCTTCATCTGTTGAAGGAGAGACAAGATATCAAGAGGTCTCCAAGTCTACATACAAGCTCAGCATTGACATAATAGCCTCTATTAGAATACTGTTTAAGATCATAGTGAGAGAAAAATCCTTACCTTTTACTCTTTTTAACATAAATAACCTGCTTAGACTTTAGGGAGAAAAAACAGTACTCAAAAGCCTGGCTATATTTGTGGTAGATCAATCTTACATCCCAGATACTACTTACATTGCATCAAATGTGAGAATAAACTTCTGCCAGCCAAACAACTGAAATGTTTAAACTGAGGATAGCTGAAGAACTCATAGCTCACCTGCATTAGCAGTCCAACAGAAGATATAGTACCTCCCACTGGCTAAATCTCCATAGGCACTTTGAAGAAGAAAAATATGCTCACTTCAGCACACCTGGTCAATTCTGGATTCTTTGTCAAGAAACTGATTTTTTTTTTTGTGTGTGTGGAGGTCTAGACAAACATTGTCTTCTGCAGAGTTAAGATGTGTGTGGAGCCTTCTTAGAAAACAATGTGTTAGCAGTAGGTGTACATTTCCTCCATCAGTGTATTTTATGTTAATTTGTGTTTGTAGGTTAATCTAATCAGAAAATGGCTTTTTTTTTTTAATGAAGACCATAGTAGTATCCTTATGCTGTGTAAAATTGAAGATGACCTAAACCTCTTTCCATCCTTTCTGTTAATTTTTTCCTCATTACTCTGAAAGCCTTCACAAGTTCATTAATTCATCACTAATTATCCAAGACCGTAGGTATTTTGAATACCTGAACTCGATCATAACTGTTCATCCCTAAGGAATTTGATGCCTCTTACTACCAGCAATTCAATCTCTTTGTTCCCATTTACTTCAGCACCAGCATCTAAAGATAGGATTTAAATTTTAGATAGCTATAGGTAGATGGTTATATCCAATTAGGTGGACAGTTCGTTCTGTCTGTACTCATTCTGACTTTTCCTTTTAAGCCTTGTTACATATAGGTGTTACATATTTACAGACCTATATTTCCTCTCCATTTTGACGGAATATTGTAACACAACCTTTTATAGTCTGAGGGGTTTTATGGAAGGTTGTAGCAAAACTTGAAGTATCTCAGAACTTTTTTTTTTTTTTTTTGAGATTTCTGATAAGAAATTTGCATTTATCTTTATCTGATTGGATTTAAGTACAAGCAAGGTAGATCTCATGTACCTCATTTTGTGTCTTCAAATGCCTTAGGTAAATAGCTTCTGTAGGAGAGTCAATATCTGAAGAATGTTTTGTCAAGATTTCTATAAAACCACACAATAATATTTCATATCTACCATGGACAGCAATTTGTTAGTCTCTATGTACTATGTTACCATCCATTAAGAAATAATCCCATAGTCCTTGCTGACAAAGCTAATAAAAGTCTGAGGAACAATTTCATTTAGTTTTGAAAGATCTTCACACTGTAGTAACATATGCAGTGGTTCATCCTTACTTGTAATAGCCCCTGCTAATTACTAGCACATATAGTACATTAGAATATTGGATTGCTTGTATAAGTAGTTTGCTTGAAAACAAGTTGAGAGCCTCCAGAAAAAATGCTGAATATTCTTTTCTGATGTTGGATCATTTCATTCTGTTTTGTCAAATCTTTTTTCTTTTTTTTCCCAAATATGTGACAAGAAAAGAAGACACAAGTCTAGACTTGACACTTTGTATATTTATTTAGGAAATCATAACATGGAATAATTTTAAGTGTGCTTAGAAAGAAGGGTTCCTCTATAGATGAATCTGTTTTCAAGCTAAAATGATGCTTTTGAGAAAGGCTAGCGTCTCTTATGTTTTTGGAGGTAAGGGGAAGGAGACTTATTTGCTTTGTTTTGGTTTATTTGCAAGTGTTTTACTCTGGCATGCATAGTATTAGTAGGGAGAAGGAAATTGTAACTCTCACCATAATGCATAGAAGCAGTTTTCTCATGAGATGTGCAAAACCATGTAGTCCTCCAACCTAAAGAACAAAACACAGGTATCTAGTGGAATGGGAAAAGAATCAATAAGAATCCAAGAAGGTACCACGGTGCTGTGAAGATTTTACTAATAATTGAATACAAGTGGTAAATGGAAAATGTCCAAGTTAACTGATTGACTCTTTATCCATTAGCATCAGTGGCTAAGTTTGCAGATTGCCTGATATATCAGAAAATTAATTCAAACAGCATCTGACCTGTTGTTTTTTCTCCAAAAAAATCAAAGCAGAAAAGCTGATGTAAGAGGCAGTTTATGTGCTGAAGTCATTTCACACATGCATCCTGCTTGGAACACCTTGACATAATAATGAAATGTATCCTCAAGAAAAATGTAGGAGTTACAGTGCTAGGATGGAAAATGGGACGTTAGCAGTCATGATTACTATTTACCCTGCTTCTGGAGGGTACAGAAACATATAATGTTATTGAGCAGAAATGACTCTAAGGATTGAAAGGCAGTTTTTATGATAATGAACTGAACATACGAAAATGTTATGTGTTTGCTAAATATGTGGCTCCATATGCAATTGATTTCTTTATATAATCTAAATGAAGAGGGAGACACAAATCATTGGAAGCAAAGCCAATATGATAGGATGGTTATTAACCTTGTAGAAAATCCTATCTACAGATGTTCAGAGGAAGAGCAGTTTCTGTAAGATAGCATTTCAGAGTTCTCCTTTGAATTCTTTGGTTTCAGGATTACTTGAATGATAGGAAAACCTGGCTAATGAAAAGATTTTATGAATTTTACTCTTTTATTCTCTAAAAGAGATTTTGTATTGTGTAATGTTAACAATAAAGATACAATCTTAAGCTACTTTTAGATATTTGTAACTGAATAGTCAAATGTCCCATTATTTGGAGTGGTATAAATATCAGTTAGAATATAAGTTTTTAAGTATCAGTTTCTGACTTCAGAACTGGAAGTAATTTAATTTGTGCAAATTTAGCTAAAATCAGATTTCCTGAATTCATCTGACTCTCCATCGTCATTATCCATTGTAGTCTGATAATATGTAAATAGAGCTAAATTGAAGAGAAAACAAAACAGAAAAAGAAAACACAAAACCAAAATCATTTTACCAAAAGCTAACCTCTTCAAAAGATAGAGCATTTCTTTATCGGGGGAAAAAATATTAGACCTCAGTTGTGATTAAATATTATACTTCAAAACAGAAGCATATCTTTAAAGAAATAAGGAAATAAATAGGTAATATTTCTTGACTTTAAGTGTTATTCGATATCTGGAGAAAAGTAAGATTAATATAGATACAGAATAGATATTGATATAGATACAGAATCATAGAATCATAGAATCATAGAATGGTTTGGGTTGGAAGGGACCTTAAAGATCATCTAGTTCGAACCCCCCTGCATGGACAGGGACGCCTTCCGCTAGACCAGGTTGCATGAAGGTGTTAACCAGAAGTTTACCGGGCTTATGCAAGCCACCAGTCTGTAACTCATCAGAGAACAGCAGTCATTTAAGCACTAACAGGGCTTGACCAGAAAGAAATCTGAAAAAAGCAGTATGGTAATTGTTTTTGATGCTGAAACAAAATCAGCAGTGTGTCCTCCAAGCATTTCTAGTTTATCTATGGAAATCACCCTGTGTTAATTCTAATGACAGTGAAATTGCTTTAGTGCAAAGCTAATAATGCATTTTCGGGCTTAAGAACAAAGGTGCACACCTTTTTGTTTTGGTTTTTTTATAGTATTATCAGAGTTCTGCCTTTAGCAACAAAGGTATCATTCTTACATGGTAATAATTACACAGGATTGAAAATTTTTAGCACCATAGTTAAAACCCCTACATCAGCTAAGGTATGTAATTGATTTTTTTTTAGAAAATAATAACTCTTTAAAATATCAAAATGTTCATCATTAATCATTCTTATAGCACATCAGAAAGGAGTTTAAATATAAATAATTTTTATTAATTAGTCCAGTTCTGGCACTTCACTCTCATTATATTGTTCTGTTTTGTTTTGTTTTGTGTGGCCATTAGATATGTGTGGCACCTGCACTTGCCAATTCGGATTTGACTAAAGACTTTACAGCACATAGCCTCTAGCTCTGAGAATCATGAAGGTGATGTTACTTCAGCTTGTTGTGATCATTCACAGAATTTCACAAGACTAAACACAGCAAACCACCCAGAGCTATTGCCTCTTTCCATCTCAGTTTCCTTCCTCAACGATGTGGAGCAGGAATGCTGCATGGAAAACTTTTCAGGGGGTAAATTGTGAGGTGGTAGATCGCAGAGGGAAATTATACAGTTCCTTTCAATTCTTCTAGATCTTTAAAGATGTTCTCGTCGTTTCCCATGAGAATAGCTTTAGCTTTACACAGAATAGCTTGCCTATTTGCTATTAATGTATTTGTTTTGTAGAAGTAGAGATACAGTCTGTCTGTACCAAAGCACTATCACCAGTGGTATAAGACAGTTTTCAGGTAACAGCTACTACCGCAATTAGTTCCTGTTGTGGAGCAATTTCCTTGTAGATACATTGGAGTGAAAATTAGAAAGGTTTGTAGTATGGTGCAGGTTCAGAGGAGTTCCTGTAAAAGAATTCCACCGCTTAGAAAATTCTCTGGTTTTGTGGCTGACACAATGTAACCAATGAGCCCTGTCCAGAAGAAAACCAGAAGCAGTTAGCAGAATTTTGTACATTGCACTGCTTTGCTGATCTCACAGAGCATTGCAGAGTTAATGTCAAGTGGCAAAAATATCTGAAAAAGTCTCTTAATTAGTCATATTTGTCCTTCACACACTTCTCTCTCTCACTTTCTCTCTCTTGCTCTCTCCTTCTAAATGGCCATGTTAGAGGAGAGTGAGCAGTTAATTGTGTCAAAATCCTGGTCAGCGTGCCCTTCATTTACTGGAATGAAAGGAATTTTCACCTTGCTTCAAATGTAACTGTGATTAGATAAAGTTGCTAGGTAGATGGATAGCAGAGGCTCCTCGTATCTTCTGTTCTGCTGCTACTAGAAGCCTGATTTTGCCTCCAACTTAAATGTTGATGGGGATTGTTAATGTTTGCAACACCTTCCTCATCATCCTGACCTTCCTGTGTGAAAACAAATGTCAAAACCAAAGAAGAAGATGGTGTTGCACTTCTATGCACAAATGTAAATGACTCCACAGGTGAATGCAGTAGAGATTTCTGCGTGGTATGGAAGGCTTGATTGGGCTTTCTTGTAACACAGGACAGCTTTCAGAGAGCATTGCCAAACAGGGTCATGCCTTGTTACGTAACAAATACCGAATGCTTGTGTTAAAGAGTTCACAGTTCACCAGGAGTAGTTAATAGTTTAAATAGTTGAATAGGATGAGAATTTCTATGAGGTATGAAGAAAGTGAAGTGAAATATGAGTACATTTCTTAAGTAGTCAGGATCAGCATAGTTCATCACCTACCTAGGCAGAACCACATTTCAGTTTACATTGTAAAGCAAATGAATTTTGAGGAGGAGTTTGAAAGACAGGTATTGATCTTAGCCTTGAGGCTTTTCTCATATGAAGTCTGGATGGGATTTAACCGGTACTGGTGGAATAACTGCACAGGTTAGCCTATGGTAAATGAGATTAAAATCACTTCCAAGTTTTTCTTTCTCTTGGGGAAGAGCAGTAGTTATGAGGAACAAATAAAGAAGAAATTCTTAACAGTTACATTTCAGATTAATTTGTGTGAGACAGGATGTGTTTGTAAGTATTGAAACTTGATAGGAAGCTGTGCAGATACAGAGACAGGAGCATGCGCTATCTGCCTTTACAGAAACATACAAGTTGCCTGTAGGTTCTGTATCAAATATGCCAGATCCCTAAAGAGGTCATGAATATGTTGGGAATTCTGAAAATTCTGAGACATTGGTGTCTTAGGCAGCTGAATCTCTCAGATGTTTGTTAAGTCAAGAACATTTGTTTTGGCAATCTGGTCAGAGGAAAGATAGTAGATTAGATTGAGGTAGGCCATGTGGTACTAGAAGCAGTTCATTTGAGTCAAATGACAAGGTTAAATACAGAATTAAGTCAAGTTAGTGATCCTCAGTATTGAAAAAGTTAGTGTAATTGCCCTTCCTCAGAAATAAATGAGAAAGAAAGAAGTATCCATAGTCTATTTCTGTAGAAAAGAATGTGTTACTGCGTAAGTCCAGAAGTAGCTTGGATCTAGTCCCTACATTGTTGAAATAATACTTCTAGAATCACAATTTCTTGGAAACATAGTCTGGAAGAAATCCTGAGCTGAGACAAGATCTGATATACTTAGTACCCAGACAAGGTTTTATCAAATTGGAGAGGTGGAGGGGTGAATTCCAGCTCATTGCTAGGAAGGACGCACATGGGTCACAAGTACGAGGATGGGAGTTCCTGACAGTGCTATCAACAAAAGAAGCACTGGTATCTTGTTAGTGTCCAGCTGACTGTTGTATAGGTACTTCATATCTAGGCTTCAGGTTTTTGTTTGAAGGTGAGAGAAAGGTTTCTAGATTGTGGAAGTAAAAAAAAAAAAAAAAAAAAAAAAAAAAAAAAAAGCTTCAAGTATTTACCCAACATCAGGATGTGGAGCTGCAATTCAGAGTCCCTGTGCTCACACAGACCTTTTTGTAGTTCAGTTGAACTTGCTAATTTAAAATGAGTCATGTGTTTGAATCCCTTTAACCATGGTCTTTCCTGAAGAAGGCTTGTGTGCTCCATTAACATTAACTGAAATATTTGTACAGTTACTGGTACAATTGAGAATTGTAGTGGAATAATCAAGATGAAACATTTTGTAATCAAATGTCAGCTTGAATAAGACAGTACATTATTGTCCTATCATGTTCCTGTATAAGTCAACGTGAAAGCTCTCACTGATTTTGATAGTAGCACAGTGGATCCCAAGGACTATGTATATAATTTTTAAGGGCTGGGATCCAATGCTTGCTTTGGCCTAGAGGACAAGCAACATGGTGAGGCCTGTGTTTCGTATGACTAAATGCTCCACCATCCCAGTTATCCCACCCACAGCGCTTGCCAGCACATCCTGCCTCTCTGAACCACACCTGGGCTTTATCGGAGTGTAGCATAGGCCGAAACTGTGAACGGGATGTGCTAACAAGTAAAGTGTTTGGATAATTATATGCCATTGTTGAAACCTGAGTGCTTCCCTTCCTTTACTGATATAGCTGTAACCACAGAAGCTCATAGAATTATTTAGATTCCTATTTCTACTAAATAGGCTTTAATCAAGTACTTTAAATACAGAATTATTTCTTTTCCATAATATAAACACATTCATAAACAATTAAGTTTATGCTTACTTAGAAAAGAACCAGCTTAGTTTTTGACTGAGTTTTGATAAATCTGTATCAAAGTCCCAAATCTGAAAGCTATTCTATTCCTTCAGAGAAACATTAGGAGTCACAGGCCAGCAAAAGGCAACCTTACATGCCTTATAAATCCAACTATGTTTTTTCTTTTAAGTCAGTGTATTTATTTACTTATTTCTCATCAGATCAAACCTCTCAGTTTATCAAGATTTACAAAGCTGTCTTAAATATTAAGCATGTGATCGCTCTGTTTAAATTTATGAGGATAGTAACATTCCTAAAATAAAATATATGTAAAAACATATTGAATTACACAGGGGTTCTCACACAGTCTTGTATTCGCTCAGGAAAAAAATTACTTGGTGAAGAATTCCATTTGACATCTCTGTGGATTTCGGTGATGTTGTTAATATACAGGTAGTAAAAATTTAAATAATTTAATTGGTATTTAAAAAACCCAAACAAAACACAAAAACCAAACACCACAAAACAACAGTTTTCTAGGTCTTAATTTGTGATGATAATTTTTTTTCTTTTTATACCAGAGTTCCATATAAGTGAAAAAAATACTCACTATAAATACTCAAAAATATTCCACATGACCCCATACTACCACACTTATTTTTTGTACTTTACTAGTGTTATTTAAAGGATGTCCATTTTGACAATTTTAAATATTTAAAGAAACATTATGTTGCCCTTGCAAATATTTTGTTTATTGTGTATGTAAAAATCACATCCAATGTCCCAATACTAACAGATATTCTATTAGATAGTGACTCTAGTGTAATCATTTTTTTATTCCTGTTATTCTGATGGGTGACACTTAATGTACAGTGAAGGGCAACAATGAATTATTACACACTCTAAACTAGATAACTCCTTTGTTGTGATGCTCAGTGTTAAACTAATCTGCTGTCAAGAAGGCTGTTGCAATATTGAATAGAGAAGATAAATTTGTTGTACAACCTTGTAATGAGCTCACCCCATCATTTTTTTAAGTACATATATTTTTGCATTTTAAAATATGATTTTTCACTTCATAGAGATCCTCTACAGTACTCTACTTCTTCCCTCAGACTTGTGACAAACTCTTGAATGTACTGAGGAAGTCAAATAAGTGCTTCATTTTTAAAAGAGGAAGCATTTGAATTCCTCATATATCCTTCTTACTTACATGGTTTTATTCTTTTGAATAGAAATACTGATGAACTTATTACTTTATGTTAATAATATAGAATGGAGTATCACTGTTGTATATTATTCATTTACTGTCTTATCTGTAGATATAGAATTACCATTGTAAAAAATTTGTTTGGGCCAAGATAGTAAGATCTTCAAATCAATAGTGCATATGGGTCCCTTATTATTGCAAACATGCCAGTCATTCAGCTCTAAAACTTTAAGAGCAATAAACAGTATACATATAATATAACTTTGCAAGGGCCAACACAGTGTTGCACTGTGCTGTATTAAACTGCACCAAACACTTGCCGACCACTTTTCCTAATAGCTCATATTTTGTGATATGGAAAAACAGCATATGGTATCATAATGTTTAAATAATGTTACAGATACAAGGGTTGGTATGTGTTTTTATTAAAAAGAAATAATTAAATGACAAATGAACACAATGCCTGTGTGGCTTCTGTCTTCTACATTGGATGCAGAGATTCCTTGAGGTAGGAAGACTGACTAAATGTAATCTTTGAAGATGTGTCAGCTTGATAAGTATTTTGGTAAACTAGTTTCTGAAAACTCAGCCCACCCTTGCCAAAATTAATTTCAGTTTAAGAATACTACACCTGGTGAAGTACTTGACAGTAATAGTACAGGGGCGGTTAGGTTATAGATCATCAGAAGTACAAGCACTAATATTCTCCATATTGAGGTCATTTATATTGATCAGTAAAGTTTAAATTTTTGTTATTTCTTGTATAAAATATATTTTTTTCCTGAAGCATGAAAGTCTCTTTTTTTTTTTTTTATTATGTGGTAGAGCATGGGTTAAATATCAACATGTGTATATTCTTTGAATACTCTTATATTGGCAGACACAGATTTCCTGATTTTCTTTGATAATAACTTCTGACTTCCAGATCAGGACTTCAGTTTCTGGGATTTATTTTAATCTTGGAGGTGTATTTTGGGTGGTATATAAGAGGATCCTTACTAAAATTACTCTTCAGTAGATTTGACAGTCTGCCTGTAGGAGCAGATAAATGACTATGATAGGAGGGAGGCAAGTTATTTTATATATTCATTTATATATTGAGCTTAGGAAAATTATATTGTTTTTCTTATCATTTTAGAGTTACTTAATGAGTCATTCTTAATTCAAGAAAAGATTAAAATGGAGACAGTAGATACTTTTCTGGTCATCATAATGTGACTTGCAATCTCTTTTTGACATTAAAGCAATTTAGAAATTGGGAAATAATAGATGTATTTTATTTTTTAGGAATCAGAGTAATGTATCATGGTTTCAGGATGTCAAAAGTGTTTACTAGTTATTCATAGGCTCGACATTTTTTAAAGATAGAAGTCTTCATAATATATGGTAATTTTTTTGTTGTTCTTCCATGACAGAAAGATAACTACTGTAGTTCAAATATATGTAGGTTTTTTACAATTAAAAATCCAACTGTTTCTTCATTTCAGCTAAAATAATACAGATTTTACTACATAAAAAAATCTTTTTACAACAGTAAAACTATTCAGTAAGTATACAGGAACATACAAGGGGAAATGATGAAATTATAGGGAAAAGAGAATTATGTGGAGAAGATAAATCATACTTTCCTATTCCTTTTTCAGAATGCAGAAAAGGAAGGAATATTAAATCAAAGTGAATGTAAAAAAAAAAAAACAGAAAAGATAATTTAATTCACTTTTTTGTAAATTGATAATAAACTGGAACTTATCTCAGACTAAAATAAAAAATGAGTGCTTTGTGGTAAGGCTATAATGATTAGAAATGCAAGTGCATTGGGGGTAATGTTTCATGTGCAGAGCAATAGGGGAGGTTATAAAGAAACTTTTCCTGTAGTGTGTGGGCAATTTTCAAGTTTGTTGTAGTTTTCAGATTTCATTTTTTTGCAACTTCATATGAAATGCTGGTAGTAATAGTAGTCAGAACAAGGTTTTGTAGAAACTTTCATTGCCTGTTTTCCCTAGTCTAGAGAGCAATAGAGTTGGGAATAAAAAAACCCACCTTCATCAGTGTGGAAAATAGCAGGCATCATGAATTTCTTGTGTTACTATGCTCCATTAAAAATAACATTTCTACTGATTATGACAATTTTAGTGAAATAATAAATCTACCTCTTAGACGGTGCTGTGTAATGTCAGTTTATTTCATGTTCTATGCATTTCATTAACCTGTTTACACTGTCTGTTGTGTAAATTTTTGTGCATCAGATAAATCCACAGTTTGATTCATAGATTTGGGAACCATTACTGTGCACTGTAGGTCTGTTATAGTGTCCACCAAAGATCATGGAAAATATTTCCATCAGCTTTTGTAGACATGAGCTAAGGTCCATTTGAACATATAAAACAGCAAAGATAACATGGAATGCAGCTAAGTAGAAGAAAATAATAATTCAGTGAGGTGAACACATACACGATAAAATGTTCTCCTGAGTTTATTGAGTTAGTATTTGAAGCAATGGTGAAAAATATGGCCTTGAATTTGGGCCTTTATGAATGTTACTGGCATCATGACCATTATGAAACAAAAGCTGCAACTGTCATCTAAGTTGGTTCAGAATATGCACCTGAATATTTATTTTATTGTAGTAAGTGACAATTAGGTAAGTTTTTCCCTGCTTCCCTGTTAATAATTCCTGGTTTACCAATTTATGTCTAGAAGTTCAATTAGGTTAAATGGCATGTGTTGAGACTGAAGACTGTTATTGATTAAAATAATTTATAAATCACGACAGACAGAGTGGTAAACAGGTAGGCTTTCACTCTTGTGAAAAAGAAATTTCAAGAATTATAAACATTTTGGTTAATGCATTTTTCAGTTGAAGACAATGGGGGGAATGGGGGGCAGGGGAGGGGAGAAAATTAAAGCCAAAATTTGATTCTTCATGAAGTACAGGTAACTTTCAATTTAGGTGAAAGGTTTTTTTTCTGGACATGCTGAATAACTGATGATGTTCAAACATTTTTACCTCTAATAATAAATGTTACCTTTTTAAAAAAAGTCCAAAGATCAGAAAATCTTTGTGCATAGGTATCTTTAAGTGTCTCTACCTGTTTACTGTGCTGTCATTATTAAAAACCACAAAAAGGAATATTTTTCTACTTTTATTTATTGTATGTAATTTTGACATTCAGTTTTAAAAAGGCATAAAAATGCACATAAAATAGATGCACATAACTAATTATAAAAGTTAATGTGATAGTATATATTTTATATGATAAATAATAATTTTGTGTAAATTAAATATATATTTATCCATATATTATCTTTGACTATGTAGATTCAGTAAAAATTAGTGCCTATAAATTTAAAATATTACTAGGGGCAATCCAGACATTAATTTGCTG
Organism: Falco cherrug; assembly: GCF_023634085.1. Classification (NCBI taxonomy): domain Eukaryota; kingdom Metazoa; phylum Chordata; class Aves; order Falconiformes; family Falconidae; genus Falco; species Falco cherrug. The sequence continues at coordinate 69,644,788 of NC_073702.1, read as the reverse complement.
TGTTTCATGCAGGCTTACATTATAATAATGGTGACATAAAAGCAAATATGTTTAGTTAAATTCTAAGTGACATCCTTTCCTTTGATCAAGAATACTTCATAAAGTCAAAATGTGGCTTAGTTGTTTGATATTTACAATAATACTTTGCATTTTCACCCAATGAACCTCAGAAAATTGATTGGACCAGTTAGTTCTTTGCATTATTTGTTACATTTTTTTTTTTCAGTTGATTAAAATTTAAACATTGTTTTCAGGTCAAAAAAGATCAGTACAATAGTTTAACCACTGTTTTTTGGTTTTGTTATAAAGAACACCAAGAAAAGAGAGTTTGTGGTCAGATGAAAGTATTTTTACTGAATTGCCTAATGTGTTATTACTTCTTCATTTACAGAATACAATACTGTTCTTTTGCACAACCTTTTTCCTGCTTCATTCTCAAATTTAAAGCCACTCTGCTGTCAAGGATGTATGTCTAAGAATTTACTTTATAGCAGGGAAAAATTATTCATTCATAATATAAAGAAATTTAAACTTAGATAGATGAATTTTATGTTATGTGCAAGTGAGCTACAGTAAGTTTTGGGTCCATTCTGTCAGTCCTTAATCAAAGAAGCATGGATGAAGTAGTAGTAGTTTCTCCTTAGTTCATGATTTTGTTCTTTATTTATTGCTTAATGAAAGTTTGAGTTGGTTTGTTTGTTTGTTTTTTTTTTTAAGGATAAGCCAAAATTAATTACATGTGCATTTCGACACATAGAATATGACTTGAAGATTAAGTTATTGAAGCTGAACTTGGCTGAAAGTGCAGTATATTGGAATTGCCTTACATAATTAGTTCAGAAAGGTCTGCTCTTAAGTAATGTATCTAAACCAACACAGCAATGGTTTGATTTTTGGTCTTTTTCTTTAAAATTCTGAAGCAGGTATATTTTGCATTTGAAAATAGAAAAATATAATCAATCTCCTCAGCCTTTATCTCTTCCTTAGTGTCTGTTTCCATTTTTGTAGCTAATCTATGCTCTGAAACTAAAAGTCAGGTGGAATCATTTGAGAAATGTTTGTGATGATATAGTAATCCTTTTTATAATTCTGAACAGTTTTTCTTTGTTAATAGTGAAAAGAAAATGCTTTGTTTGAAGTTTTAAAGAGTAGACTAAAATTAAAATTTTTTAAACAAGTATTTGAAAGCATATATTTCTCTAGTTGCCAGCTTCTTGTTTGATTGTGAAAAACTAGTTCTGCTTCTGTGAGTGGACAATAATTGCCCAGGCATATTTGAAAGTAACAGGCAGTATTTCTTGAGCTACTTCATTTTACTGGTGTTAGATGCAGATAAGGAAAAGGGAAATCTTGCATTCCCTAAGACTGTGAGGAATTTTATAGCTGAACGAGTGTTAAGATATGATGAAGCAGGATTCTTAAGAGCATGAACTAGAAGTGATTTGTTTTTTCAGCTTTCTGAAGATATAGTGATCATGTGTTACTGATATTGATTGTTGCTTGACTTAATAATATAATTAATTGTGGCCCTTTACATTTTCTTTCTGCTTCTCAAAAGGGGAAAGAATCATTGTCACTTGTAGTGGCTTTGGATTAGATCACCAGAGTTGAATAAACATAGCTGGGCCAGAGAAAAGCTACCAAATCCATTCTCAGCTTAACTTGGAGTGGCAACATGAACTGCACTTCACTGTGAACAAAACTAGTAGACATTGTGAACACAACTACTAGTAAAATGAAGGCAAGATGAGTTTGGCATGATAACAAGATCATTCCTAATGATTTCAGCAACTTCTATAAATGAATTGAATTGAAGAAAACAGTGCCAAGAATTCCAACAGAATGAAAACAGAATGTTCAGAATGTATACATGTGCAATCCTTGCCTCTTCCAAGTTTGTACTAATTGTAATTGAAATTCTTACTCAGATATAGCTGAGCCACCCAGAGAGAACCTAGAGCAATAATTACTATCCTTCTATGCATTCTTGCTGACATTTCCTTTCTCCTACAACTGAGTTGACATTAGTCCTGCAGTCTGGTGACTGCAGTAACTATTAATAACAAAGTACATCTAGCAGGAATATTATTCCTGGAGCCTAGGCTGTGTCAATAGCAAGAAACTTCACTTAAGGAAACTATAGGTACCCAGACAATACAGGGGATCTGCTCTGAAAACAAAAAAAACCCAAACAAACACCCACTACCCTCCAAAAATTACCCTTCTTACATTGCAAGAAAGAGGTATTCCTATGCTACTTTTTATTACGGGACACTTCCATGATGCAGATAGTATTCCACTGTTCCACGAATTATTATTGTTCCACGAATAATTTTTATATTGGGTTTTTTTCTGTTTTTTTTCAGTAGTATTTTTTTAAATTTTGTGTGTAACGTTATTATGTGTGTGTCAGTTTGACAATAGTAGTTCTTAGAATTATATACTAAAGAAGCTTGTATATAATATTGAAACAATTATCTACTCATGTGGAATATACAATCAGTAAATGCACTACTTTTCCTTAGAAGAATGGGTGAATTTAACACAACAATCATCCCAAAGGGCTTAAAAGCGAACCCTAGATTTTGTTAGAAATGCTCACTGAAGGACAGACCACAGTTTTCCAGTTACACAGCTCCCATTTGCTTTTCTTCAGCAAGTGGACTGGTGGTGATTTTGAGTGCCTCATCTTTGTATAATCCTGTGACAATTGCATCCATTTAGTCTACTATGTAAGGCATCCATGCATTTTAATCTTTTGTTTACAGCTATCTAGCATTTCTCATGCTTTCCTGTTGAACACTAATGGAGAGCTCAGGTCTTAGCCTATTCAGAATAAAATAAGCAGTCAACCAAGAGCTTTTAAAATGATAGCCTTACTAAACTATTTAATGAATTGCTTAAGTATCACTTTTACACCTAATTCTGGGAGATTGCTTCAAGAGAGCCATTTATGAATTCTGTTCTTTTGATGCATTCATTAAAGTCATACAGTATGAGTTCGAGTGCATTTCTGCATTTTGCTATTGTTTTGTAGCTTACGTTGCCATTCATTGAAAAATATGCCAAACCTATATAATGCAGTTCCCCAAAACCTTTACAAAGCAATTACTCAGGATTCAGTATCTCTTAACTGGTGGCAGTGTTAGGCAGAACGTCTTTGATATAAAACCGATGACATTTCTGTCTTCTAATGAACTTCTAGGAAATACCTATGAAAAGATATAATTAAACTAATGTGATATAGCACATGAAAAAATCTTTGGGAATTATGGAAAAAATCAAATTGTTGAAAAGGATATACTGTGCATCAGAACTGACTAGGAGTGAATGCTATGATATACTCGGACTCATACCACATGTGAAGCTATAATCTGCACAAATCTCAGAAATTTAAGAGCCAGTTTTCCAGATGCACTGCACTGCTTTTCTCCATTCTTTCCCCAGAAACATGCATTATGAAATTATAACTTAGTAAAAGCAACAACAGCAATGAGAAAAATTAAATGTTTTTTATAGATAAAAAAATATCTTGAGAATAGTAATATTCTTTCTTTCATAAAGAAGTCCAGCCTTTATATTTGTGTTTTGCAGTAGATTTATCCCAGCTGATTTCTTCCATTTACTGAGTGGGGTTGTGTTGTCTTCTGCCACTTCAGAAATCTCCAAGCAAGTAGGAGCAGACTCTTTTTTTACATACAGCCTAGGCTACATAATGGACAAAACACGTACATGAAGTGAGCTGTTCTCTGTGGTTCCTGTTCTTTTGATGCTTTTAGCATCAAGGATTGTTCAGCTTCCATTTAGATAGTAGCACACCCTTTTTGGCCAGTTGTAGTTTCTTTATTTCATAACATTTAAAGATTAGAGAAAGGGAAATAATTTTAACTAAAAAAGTAAAAATAAGGGACAGATCTCCAAAGAGAATGAAAGAGATCTTTCCCATGACTAGAGTTATACACAGGCAGTACTACAGATTGAAGAAATGGAGGGAAGTTCTGATGCAGTTGACAAAATCCCAGAAGGCATTTCAGCCTGCTAATAACTCACTTTCCTATTTCTGACAGTTACACCTAGTGCACCAGTGAGCTACCTAACAATGGTGAGCGGCCACCTTCTTGCCACTTTTCAGTTGCACTCCAGGCAAGGGAAAAAGAACAAAGAAACAAACAATAAGAGACTGGATTCTTGCTTACCTGAATTAGTAGTGTGATATGAAATAGAAATGAAAGGGATTAATCGACAACAGAAGGAATGGTGTCTTTGAAGATGTTTTCTATTTGCATCGAAATATGTAAAATAATTTTAAATATAAACAAATCCTATTTGTTGTCAGATATAAGCCAAAACTGAATACTTCTAGAGACTTATAGACAAGTAGTCTTTTACTCTTCTGTACTCCCCCTTCCAAAGAAAATATTTTTGGTATTTTCTAGACATACAAAATCCTGGATATTTGGATATTTTTAGAACTTAGCTTTGCATTTTGACCAGTTTTTGTAGTACACATAGAACTGAGGCATGGAGTTTAATTTCAGGACTGTGTTTGACAGTGTTTGGGTACAGTATATAGAAGTCTTGGATTATTTAACTTTCCCTGAAGCACCTTTTCTCAATCTATCTAAAAACTAATTCAGGTTTTCTCTCTGTTTACTTCAAGTTAAATATTCTTAATTATAATTATAACTTGAATTTGTTTATGCTAGTAGTTTTTCCTACTCAGCTTTGAATATGACTCACTGTGTTCATATCATGGTAGAAAGTGAATTATCAGCTGAAATATAGGGGCTTTAAAATGGAGGCTGTGTACTGAGACACTACATACTGTTTTTTTTCTCAGAATGGAATTAGAATTGTGCATTGAATGTTTAAAGAGTAATTAATTTGGAAAAAGTTGGAGATCACATTTGCCCATATAGCAGTTGAAATACAATTTTGGCATAAGTTCAAGTATAGTTAAAAGTTTTGTTCATATATGTTTTATATTTGATTATTTATATTTACATATGTGTATGGATGTGTATATACATGGGCGATTTGTATTCAAATATCCTGATATTTCACAAATCCAACTCTGAGAAGGCTTTTTTCACTATCAGTGGTGAAATGAAACTGTCCTTTGCTTGGGCCCTCAAGTGTTGTGGGTTTTCCTACAACCATAGTAGAGGTATGGCTGGATACTCTGCACATGTCAGCTGATCTGAAACCTAAGGGGGACAGATCAAGCTCTAGGATCAGGTTACAAGTGCCTTGGTACCATTTCAATTTACATGGACAAAGATGATCCTCTGGGAGCATTTGCCACCATTAGGATGACCACTATTACTGTTCCCATGGCAAGCATTACAGAAGGAGAAATTTAAGTCAAGCTCAGTGGAAGAAACCGCAGCTGTCTTCAATTGACCTCAAAGTGTTTGGTAAATTACACTCAAATTGGTCCTTATGTTTCTTCATGAAGAAGTGCCTTATATATTTAAGGAATCATTTTACTCTTTGTAATGCATCTGTAAGGGTTTAAGTAGATATGAAGATCTGTCTCCCCACTTCTACCTCCCCATTTCTAAATTTTCCGTAAAAGGGAAATCTCCCACTCTGTCCTTCTCTCTTATTTCTCCATGGAAGTATGGTATTTTATATAAATCTCTTAGGTAAATAATTTGCCATATAGGCTGTAAGTTTATGCTTATTTTTACATCGCATCAGAGCCATCCTATTGTTCTTAGTATTTCTTTTCCTGACAGTAGTTATGATGCATTGACTTTGAAGGTTTGTTTAGTGTCATCGTCTCAAGTCATTTGTTCAAACCATCAGGAGGCGATGAGTGATGAATTAAGTTGGAAATAACTGGAGATTCAACTTAGCAGTTCAGATGTTCTCTTAAGCCAGATGGTCTTGTCTTTCTAGACTCTTAGAAATACATTTAGAATTATAACCTATCATGTAGTGTTTTGTTACATTACTGATAAAAAAAAAAAAAGAGCTGGAGAATTCTGTGAAAATTAAATAGACTTGAGAATTTTAAAAGCTTCAGTTGGTGAAAGATTGTTCAAAGTAGAATACTAGTGAGAAGCTTCATTAGTGTTAGGGAAAAAGTCAAGCTTTTGACTTGATGGAACTAGCTAATGTATCTCTAAATATGACTAGAAAGCAGCCAGGAAAGTGTCCAAGAAAACTTGGATAACTTTATCCCCAAAGAATATAACGATGTAAAAATATTCCTTGCAGCAAAATATTGTGTCACTTTATACTCATATCCACTTCTTAAAAAAAATAATGTTCAAATTATAATGTTTCATAGACTCAGCATCTCTCAGCCTCCAAGTGTTTGGTAAATTCCCCTCAAAATTCATCCTTGTGATTTTACATAAAGAGATATTTTGGTACCTTTAATAAATTCTGATGAAATACAAGTGTGAGTAACTGCTACCATGGTGTTCAGCCATTACTGTTCAGGTTTTTAGCCTCCATATTAATTACAAAATGAATAATTCTCCAGAATGGAATTTAAATTAATAATTAAACAGTCATTATCTATTTATAAATATTTGTTTTAAAGAGGATTAGATTGTTTTTTGTAATGTAGGATTCTGACCTTATACATGAAGGTATGCAATAGCATAATACAAGAATGGCTGACTTCTTTTCTTGAAAGAATTACTGAATATTCGTATTACAGCTAAATCCTCTGCCCAGAATAAATCTATCCTCATTTCTACAATAAAATAGTAATACTCACTGCAGTCATGACATGTCTCTGCTGGGCATATCTTTTAAAGAATCAGAGTGTTTAAAAGAATTCTGTAAGCATTAGAAAGATAAAATAATACACTTTTGATTTTTTTTAAACAGCTCACTATGTTAACGAGTTTGTAATTAGAGAAAGAATCCACCTGATTTGCAATTAGGTTTTAATGGGAGTGTGTTGATATCAGTTTAATTAGTGTAGAAGCTGACCATAATTATTGTAACTTTTATATTATAACAGAATGGAAAGAATGAAAGAATGCTCAAGCAGTGTTGGAGACATTGTTACTATAAGATAACAGTCATATAATTGTAAAATGATTTCTTACCTCATGAGAATACTCCCAATTTGTTTTGTGTTTCTCAGGATCATTCAGTACATACTATAAAAAAACAAACCAAAGCATCTTTTTTTTTAAAAGCAAAGCTATAGTACTAGCTGCTTTAGAAAATTATAGTATAGGTAAAAAAAAATCAGCAACATCGGGTTTAAGAAATAAATTAGTATAGGTATCACTTGTACTCTTCTTTTTTCCACTCAGTAGAGTGGTGAATAATAAGATGCTTCCCTGCAGCTATATACGACAGGCAAAATCTCTTTGCATGGAGTAATTAGTTTACAGCACCCTATAGCTTGGAGCCCAGCAGGAAATATTTGCAAGCAAGTACAATATAAACAAAAAGATAGTTCCTGTTGTAGAGCAGCTGACTTGCTTCTTTGATCACTAACAATTTCTTTCTCATGAGAAATATTTCTCTTATTTTAGACATGAATATGGATGGAAAGTTAAATCAGCAGAAGGTGTAGGAAAGCTGTTTTGTTTTAGGTTGTGGTTGTTGCTTGAGGCAAGTGATAAACTTGTTGAATTCAGGCTATTTTAAGTACAAAATGAGAATCTTTCAAGTTTTTGTGCAGTATACTGGATTGAATGAAGCAAACAAAATTTTATGCTCTTTGTAAAAGAAAATATGGAAAAGAAAGAAGGGTACCCCCTTTCAAAAAAAATTTTTGAAGTCTCTGGGGTATTCAGAAAACCCTTACATATTTATTGCTAAGACACACTTTGGCTGAATCCAGATACAGACAAAATATTTGTATGGAATATCTTAATGATTTGCTTTCATGCATGTATTTGCTATATCAGTGGCTTACCTTTTTTTTATGTACATACTTGATGACTCAAGGTGCAGAGCATTGGGGTGCTCAGAGTGAGAAGAGTAACTGTCCCAAACCATTAAAGGCAGATCATAAAAATACCACAGTCACAAAATGCAGCCTGGTGGAAAGCTAAAACAACTGCTGATATCAATGACAAAATTCACGTCATGTCTTCCAACCCATGGTAAGGGTAAGGGCACACAATTATTTTTTTTTCCCCTTAACTTATCCTCTGCAACCAATACTAATGTAACAATGAATATCCTTGCAGCAAAATAATATGTGTTAGCTTAAATTCAGTTAAGGTAGTTAGAACTGACAAATTTGACCTTACAGTCAATGGGATAGGCAAAAGGAGGCTACATGGATGACTGTAGTAACCTGCCTGGCATTAAAAAATGATCACTTAATCATGTTTGATTGTGAGTCTGTATCCTTAACAATCTCATGGCTAACACCTTGTTTTTAAGTTTGGCTGGGGTTTTTTTTTTCCTCAACAAATTTCATGTCTGCAAACAAAGTCACTGTATAGTTGGATAAACAAAAAACAACTTTGGTAGTGTTGGGATATATTGGGCAAGTATGCTTCTCATAACAATAGTTACTGCTCAAAATATATGGAAAGGTAGTCTATCGGAACCCTTAGTGATTGCTGGACTGCTTGCAACGCATGCTTGCATCACAGAGCATTTAGCCTGAGTAAAAGCTATCTTGGGCTGTAAAAGCTAACTTTAGTATGTGTGCTGCAGTGTAGATTTAGATGCTGTACTTCAGTGTTTGCTTACCTTCTACAAAACCATTTTTTTGCTTCAAAATTCTTAGTACCAAAGTGGTTGTTTTTAGAGGGAAGCAGTATCAGATGACAGAGAAACAAAACCCTGCCAGCTTGCCCATGCAGGTTTGATTCGTACTATATTTCAGGAAGTCTTGGACTATGTACTTTGCAATTTTCAGCTTTTCTTTAATATTCTAAATATCAGAAAGGACACTGCTGAAAATAAAAATATTTAAAATAAAAAAAGGAATAAAAAATAGTTGGGAAATAATTTCTGCTTTTGGACTGTGTGTTTAGTGGACACTCAAGGTTGGTACTGGAAATGCTTTGAAATGGACTATAGAGGAAGTAAGGGCTTCTTTCACTTAAATTACCAACAGAGATATTTAGCTTATTGGACAGTCTGTGAATGGGCATAATACTCACTACTGTGACCATATTTGTAAACTTTGCTATCACAGATGTTACAGACTAGGAGTGCTTCCGTCATAAATGCATTATTTATCTCCCACATGACCTGTTTTGCTCCAAAGCAGAACAGTGCACCTGAGAGATTAGTTTCTACCTAGCTAAATAGTAGCAATAGTTGCCTGATTGAATGAACAATAAGCTGCATTTTCCCCTTTAAGTAAAAAAAAAAGAAAAAAATAAGATTGTGATGTATAAACTTGCAAAAATGTTTTTCTTAATATATTTAACTTTTAATAATTATGTTTTTCTATATGCTGAATAATACATATTCCTATATTTTTATACTAAATTATATTTATTCCTATACAATAATTAATACTTTTATGTTCCTGATTTCTGAGATGCCTACCTTAAGATTCATCATTATCCTGTATTAGAAAACTCAAAAATATGGCCTGGTCCCTAGAAAATATCTCTTGTCAATCCCCTGGAAAATGAAAGCTGTCTATCTCTTAATACTTTAGGGGTCAAACATGTCAGAGAGGCCAGGCTCCTCCAGTTTCCTTGAATATGTCTCTTCCATTGCATAGCCCACAATTGAAGCTCATGCTTGAAGCCAAACCTGCATATAATCTGTATTTCCTACATCCTGGTACACAAGGGCATATGCATATTAACTCCTTTGGGCAGGTTACATAGCAATCTTAAGCCCCAAGTGAGCAGTGCTAGCAAAGTCTGCTCACCTCAGTCTTGTCCTCTCATGTAAATACATATCTCCTAAAGAATAGGATAGAATTATAAAATAGGCTGGGTTGGAAGAGACCTCTGGTTGCCATCTGCTCTCAGATCTCAACACTGAAAGCAGGGAGAACTTTGAAGGTTTCCCACAGCTATGCCCAGGTCAAGTTTTGGACATCTCCAATGATGGAGATTGCTCAATATTCCTGTAATATATTCCAGTGCTTAAGCAATCTCACTGTGAAGAAATCTTATGTCCAGACAGAACCTCTGTCCTTTCTCTGTACATCTCCAGGAAGAATCTGAGTCCATCTACCCTTCAGGTAGGTGAAAACAGCAGCTAGGTCTTCCCCTATTTTTATTTCTGCAAGCTGAAACCCAAATCTCTCATTGTCAGCTTCCATACAATGTACTCTAGTTCTCTGACCATCTTAATAATCTCTGCCGGACTCCAGGATATCCATGTGTTTCTTTACTGGGTGACTTGGAACTGGACACAGTACTCCAGATGTACTTCATGATTGCCCAATAGGCAGGAACAACCACTTCTCTTCACCTTCTGGCCATACTTTTGCAAGTAGAGGCTGGTATGTAGTTAGCATTTATTGCTTTTAGGACACTGATGTTTAGCTTGTCCATCAGGACATTCAAGTCCTTTTCTGCAAAGCCTCCTTACAGCCAGTCAGTATCCACCTGCACGGTGCATGGTGTCTCTGCTTCCAAACTGCAGAACTTTTCATCTGCCTTTGTTAAATCTCATGAGGTTTTGATCAGACTGTTCTTCCATCTTGCCAAATTCCCTCTGAATGGCAGCTTTGCTCTCCAGTACATCAGCCTCTCTTTTCCTGACGTGGCATTACCCAGAAAGTTGCAGAGGTACATTCTATTCTACTATCCAGGTTGCTGATTAAGCTATTAAACAGCTTTGGCTCTTGTATCAACCCAATGAGAAATACTGTTCATTTTTGGCTGTCAGCTAAATTTTGAGTAGTTTCCACTCTTCTTCAGGCCCTGAAGTCCAGCCAATTTTTTCTTCACCTTGCAGTTCACTGACATCCAGGCGTTACATTCACAATTTGGCAATAAAGATGCTATAGGACACTGATAAATAGTCACTAAAACCTGGATAATATCCACTGCTCTCCTGTCATTCACAGAACTAGTCTTCTTATCTTCTTATCACTGAAAATAGTTAGGTTGGCTTTTAGTTAACTAATAGTTAGGCATGATTTGTCCTTGGTAACTCTCCTCTGGCTGTTCGGAAACACCTTGTCCTTTCTCTCTCTGGTAGTGGCTTCCAGGAGGTTTTATCCCATAATCATTCCAGAGACTGACGCAGGGTTTACTGGTCCCTGGATCATCCTCTCTGCCTTTTTTTGAAGATAGGTGTGCCATTTTCTTTTTCTAGACATCAGGGATTTCCTTTGATGACTGTGACCTGATGAAGAGGTCTATCTCTACAAACTTCATCCATCCATTTACTAAAAGTGAATTTATAATGGGACAGTGGAAAATACTCCCAGTTTTGGAGGAATTTCTGAAAGTTATACACCTATCTTTTTACTATGCTATTGTAATCCTTTTGTAGACGATACAATGAATGGAGAAGAGTTTTGCTTGATAAAGTTTTCAGAACTAATCAGTATCAAATGGGGTTGCCCTCAAGGACCTGCCTACTATAAGGCTCCTAATTTATGTTAGATAAAGATCACCCCCAAAACTTGTAATAATCAATACCAGAAAGACTAATATTCTCATTGTTCTTCCATTCAATAATGTTGACGTGTCTTAGTATTTTCAGCACAGTGTAGTTTATCTTTTCCTGTCTGTAGAAAACTTCCAGGGCTATCCAAGGATAAATTCTAATCAGCCAAACTAAGTCAGCTGCCATCAGTACTTTTATTTCACTGGTAGGTACCAGGCAGGAGTGACTGTTTATATAATGCATTGTTATTAAAAAGGTAAGCCTTGATTCATTGTGAATCAGTCCTCACTTCAGCCCTCTGATGGGGATAATGACAAGCTTCTGTCAGTGGGTATGGTACCGTAAGCAAAACCAGTTCATTAACACACATGGAAATGTAAGACACAGAGTGGGCTTTTTATGGAGAGACAGTAGCAGGAATACCTGATGATACCTTTTCTGGACTTCCATAAGCATTCATTAAGCTATTATATTTCCATCACACAGATCTAATACTTCCTCTGTTTGAATCTCAGAACCCCAGTGGGACAGGGAGCCTGTAGAGCTCTGTTATGGTGTTCAGGTCTATAGCATACCCCTACTACACGTTCTCTAGTATGTTCGCCTGCTAATTGAACTAACGATATCATGTGCAAACTTTTATATGTAAAATGTATACGTAATTTTTTTTTTTTTTCAGCATGAAGTACAAATAATCAGAAGAGAGTCCTGGAAGAAATGGTTAATTCCTTCTACTCTTTCAGTCTTCTCTTCCCTTGCCAGGTTCAACTGGAAAATTAATTGAATACTGGTAGTCTTAACTATTTCTGGGTTTAGTATTGGTTTCTTTACTATGACAGAATGGATATTTTTTTTAAGACAATATGAATTGAATCAGGTATAAGAATAGTCATTAGAAATATGTTACTTTTTTCAGATAGAATGAAGAATAAATTAATTCTGAATATCCAATTATCCTCTTTATCTCCTTTGATCAAATTGAAGTGTTGCAATATAGAAACAGCATTGACAAACTGAGATTAGAGCAAAATCCTAGCATAGAAGATGAGAGTTTGCTGCCTATTTTAATAGAAATAATTATAAATAAGAGATTTTATAACACTTTTGTACCAGAACACAGCATCTCTGGAATTTTATCCCTGGTGCCAAATTAAAAAGAATTAAAGGAGAAAAACAATGTCCCACAGTATTCTTCACTGATGAGTATTGATAGAACCTGAATTATAGCATAACATATTATATTGTATGTATAGGTAAGCACAGATTTATTGCAGAAAGATGTATTAATTCCTACATTAGGAGCACTCCATTTGGTGCATATTTTTGGACATATGATGCAAAAGTATGTCCATAGCTACACTGCCTTATCCCCTTACTCCTTCTGAGATCAGGCTTGTAACTAAATAAACTTTTACACCTGTTCAAGTCACAAGCAGAAAAATATATGATTAGCTTTATGGTTTTACCATGCTGTTATATAAAAGACTAATTTCATTTTGCTACTGTCCACTTTTCACATTTAAATGGAATAGTTGCTTTTTCTACTAAAAATATCAAAATATTCAGTACTTCTTCTCACCCCCAAACAGGGGAGGCCAAACTTTATTGCTAAGTGTGAAATAAACGTATTAGCACACTTTCTTGCAATTCAACTTCCATAAATTTGAGTTTGGTCTTTGTAGTTACAGATAGGACACTGTGTAATGCCTTCTTTTTCTCCCAGAAGGCAAAAGACCTGTAAAGGTTTTCTCCCTCTGGCAAGCACATTTTTAAATAGTTCAGCTGTTAATTAATATACCAAAACCAGCAGCAATGATGCAACACAGTGCTACCGAGCCCAGGGAGTGGAGGCTCTATAAAATGTATAATATCAGTTTATAAGCTCTGAAGATAAGCAAGTCAATCACCTGTCAAATATGAACCTTTAGGAAACTGGGTGGGGTTTTTTTCCCCTCCACGATATAACTTTGGGCCTGCAAATCTGCTGAAGATGTTTAAATCAAAAGCAATCACATGTGCTACTCAATACTGGGAAAGAAGAGCTCTAAGGAAATTCAAGTACTGCAGGCATAGTTTAGGGTGATCATTAACATTTTTGTTAAGAGTTGGTATTGGTCAATAAGGACACACTGTGATACAGGAGCATATACCTCCTGTCTTTTAAGTAAAAAGTAAAGAGTTCTTGACAAACAACGATCCTTAGAGATTCTTTTGTATTTATTGTAACATGAACCAAACAAGAAATTGTGCTCTGTCTAGTTTATGAGTGGATAAAGCAGAAAACAATTGTGCAATCTTAGTGCCTTAACTAAAAACTGCTGCGAAGAGGAAGCTCTATTACATGATGTACAACAGCGCTATTAAATAAGAAAGGAAATTTTAGGTACTTTGAGCAACACTGAAACCTATAGTCTTGAGTTAAGCTCTGAAGCGAATGTGTTTAAAGGGAACACAGACACCAAAATGTCTCATTCTAGGATCTAAAATGAACTGTAAGTGGCCTGAACAAATATAAAGGAAATACAGGGAGCAAAGCTGTGTCTGAAAACACCCTCCTGCTATAATTTTTTCTACCCTTTATGGCTGTCTTCACACTGTAATCATAAACTAGTAAGGCTTAATTTGGACTTAGAAAAAGTAATCACCTATATTTTAGCTCTCCTCAAATGTATTATTGTTCATGACATAATTTACAATTTATTGACCAGACTGTCCAGGAATCATCAGTGATGCAAATTTTTAGTGGGAAATGTGCCATAGCAGAACATTTCTAGACAATGTGATGGTTTTTCTGAAAGTTTCATATTCTTATTAGACTTTCTGTTCAAAATAAGTCAATAGAAGGAGAAAAAGGTGCCCCTTGAAAGTGCATATGTTTTTTTCCTGTTTATGTCAGTTACTGAAGAAAAACAAGGACTTGAATTTGGACTTTTTCCATTCTCTGGTAAATTCCAAGAATGCCATAGAGATTTAAGTCATTTACCTAAGTACTTTATCTCTGATTGTGGGCAGAAGTAGATGTCTGCAGAAGAGTTAAAAGCATAAGGAAGTGTATAGCAGTACTTCTTTCAAGTACACTCACACAAACACAACAGGTTTTTTTCTTCAATAAAATTTTTATTTTCTTGACGTGGTAAAGATTTCTTTGAAAACCTGAAAAGTACCATAGGCTGAGGAAGATGTTTCTCACCTAGTTAAATACGCTACAGACTTCACAAAGTAAATAAGACATGGTTTCTGCCTGGGGAAGCATGCAAATCCAATTTTAGACATGACAGAACAAGTGAGCACAACAGATAGTGGGGGAGGGGGGGAGCTGAAGAGGGTCTCACTAAGAAGTTTACATAGTTACTTATCTTGATACTATCACTGTTTCATTTTTATATAACATTTCTAAAGATTCTGTAAATATTCCAGAAGTAGCTGGAGCGGCAGCAGAAAGAAAACAGGGAGAAACGTGTGTAAGACTTAGAAGAAGTGAAAGAGGTGATGAAGGTAATCAGTTCTGTATAGAAAATTATGGTCTGCATTTGTGTACAGACTTTGTTTCTCTATGCAACCTTCAAACCATCAAAACATTCAGACAATAACTAGTCTCAGGTCATCTATGTGGAGGCCCTTACATTTTAGACTTTCTCTTTTGCTAGGTATCTAAACATAGCTCTGATGGATAGTTCCAGAACAACTTTGTTAGTACACATATAAGCCTTATTGTAGTTCATGGATGGCACATTGGAAGGTCCTTTGTGCTGTGTGAGGGCAGGTGCTCAAACCATTGACCAGAATTCATACCTCATCTCCCATTAGAGGAAGTAAGCCGATTCTATGTTGTGGAGGGTTAACCTTGGTTAAGGGCCAGATGCCCACTCAGACTCTTGATTGCTTCCCTTTGTAGCAGGACAAGGGGAGAAAATAAGATGAGAAAGCTCATGGGTCGAGATCAAGGCAGGAAGATTGGTTACCAGTTACTGTCTTGGGCTGAAATAGATTCAAAATGTGAGACAAAAAGACAAATACTGAGACACATTTCCTCCTCCCTTTCCCAAGCTCAGCTTCACTTCTTTACTCCAGATTTCTCTACCTACCCTTAAGCAGTTAAGGGAGCATGGAGGGCAGTTTGTGGTCCACATAGTGTTTTCTCTTTATCTTCTTCCCGCTCGCACTTTTCCTTTGCTCCAACATGAGCTTTGTCATAGGCTGCACTTATACAGGAAAAAAGTCTGCTGCACTGTGGTTCTCTCCATGGTTTGCAGGGGAATGTGCTCTGGTGCCAGAAGCACCTCCTCCCCTCCTCCTTCTCTCACCTTGGTGTTCCTTCTGCTGTTTCTCACTTTTTTCTTCCTTCTCCTCTTTTTCTGCCTGGCATTTTTTTGCGCTTTCTCAAACACACTTTCCCAGATGTGCCACTATCTTGGCTGAGGGGCTCTGCTGTGTCCTCCAGTGGGTCTGCTGGAGTCAGCTGGAACCAACTGTGTCCAGCACAGGGCAGACCCTGGCCTCTTCTCACAGAGGCCACACATGCAGCTGCCTCCCAGTCCAGGTATTAAATCCTTGCCATGTATACCCATTACACATTTTCTTTTTAAATTTTTTTTCTTTTTTCTTTCTTTTTTTTCCCTCTTTCCCCCCTTTCCCTCTGCCTTACCCACCTTTTATATGTCTTATATGTCTTATATGTCTGCTGGCCAAGGTTCAGTAGATGGACTTCCATCCTAGGTTTTCACCTTTAAGAGAGGTGCCCTCCTGGACGTTAGGAACACTGAGTTTAAAACTGCTCAAGCTGAGTTGGGCATGGAATCCAAAAGTCTCAACTGGCTGTTTTAGTCACTACATATGTTTGAAAATTTTTTCTCTTGTTAGGCAAAGGACTTAGTAGAAGGCTTAGCACTGTGAATCAGATGCATATACTATGCCTCCCTGGACAGGGCAGCTGATGAGGAAGTTCAGTCCCCTGGTCCTAAACATTTTCTGTTCTATGGTTGCAGGCCTGTGACAGTCACCCTTCAAGATGAGCTGGGAAATCTTGAGAAAAAGATATGAAAGTCCAGGGTGCTCCTGAAAGCAGAATAAGATTAAGTTGTCAGAAGTGTTTAGGCCAGATGTAGGGCCAGGACTTCAACAGTTCAGAGGGATTTGGCTGTTAGACATTATTATGGTGTTTGGATGTTCTTTTGTTGCTTTTCTTTGCACTGTAGATCTGTAGTTGCTGAAATTAATCTTGGCTTAGCAGGACAAACCATGGGGTTTCCTTCTTTCATTGCCCTACTGTCAGTAGTACCAAAACAACAAATATAAATATAGAAAAAAGGAAAAAGAGGGGAGGGAGAGAGAGAGAGAGAGAGAGAGGGAGAGAGAGAGGAAGAGAGAGCATGACCAAGAACCTAGAAGAGGTGATAAAGTAGCAGTCAACCAGCCAGTGAAACTGTACTGCCGTATCTCTGGCTGCACAGGGTCCTTCCAGTTCTTGCCTACCAAAGACAGGAATGTCTAAGAAGATTCAGGAATGCATAGGGTGTGAAATTGATGTTTGCTCTACATCTCTGCTGTCTCTGCTGAGATAACTTTGGCTTCAGCCATTCTCCCTTTCCCTGCTGTCTCCTGGCCTCATCCTTATTTTCAAATAACAGTGGAATTAGTACCACTTAAGTTCACTTTGTGTTGTATAAATAGTTCTTTTTAGTTGTTTTGAATCCTCAACTCTGATTTCTAAACTAAGGCTGAGTAAATAATTTATTTATTGCCTTGCTAATGTTCCTTCACTTACTAAGGCTGCTCTAGAAATCAGATAGTCTGACTCCTTGCCAACTCATATTCCCTCTCCATTCAGGAAATCTTCATTAGGGACGTGTTATTTTTCTTCTTTTTCTAATGGGATATTTGGGCCTCACTTGCAGGCAAACTGTAGAGAACTGCTGAGTTGGTTGTACCCACCCCTAGGCTTTCTTCCCCTGTCATTTTAACTTTTTGTCTCCTCTGCTATGAATAACACTGTCTTCCGGGTTCATCTGCTACAATAATACTGTTGGGTAACATTGTGCAGTTTGGATCAACATCACTTTCTGTTCTCCTAAACTATCAATGTAATATTTCTAAGCTCTTTGTAGTCCTTTGCCCTCCTTAGCATTCATAAAATCCTCCAAAGTACTTCCCTCTATGTTTTAATTAGTTGTGTTGCTTATACCTTCTTCCAGATTGTTAATAAAATTGTTTATTAAAATTTACTTAAAACTAACCTAGGAGCAACTCTTTGGACATCTCCCCTACTATAGATTACTTGAGATATCTCAGAACTGTTTAGTCCGAGAAGATTTGTTTTTCAAGACTTCAATATATTTAGCAGAAGTCAGGATACGTTGTCTGTGGGAGAAGTCTACAATCAATGTGAAGTTCACATACATTAAAAGATAGTAATTGAAAATAAGTTTTCTCCAGGGTATTTACTGACATCTAACATCTAAATTTATCCACATTTCTTCTACTAAAGAAATGGGTGGACTAGTGTTTGGGAAGTTCAAAAATTATTTAAGGACTGAAACCAATACATTTATTAAAATCAAGCAATAAGAACTTTACTAGTGCTGCAAAAATAAGGTTGTATATATATCTTTGACTTCTATTTCTAGTATATAATAAACTTTAATTACAACTGTGATATGCTCTTTAATACTGTCATGAATGCTAATAAAACCTTGATCCACATCTGTAGAAATGTTTCAGTTATTATATACTATATATTAATTAACTCATAACAGTCTAAGAAATTTTTAATAATTTTGACATCTTGAATTTATCTTTCTTCAGTGTATGACATCAAG
Organism: Falco cherrug; assembly: GCF_023634085.1. Lineage (NCBI taxonomy): Eukaryota > Metazoa > Chordata > Aves > Falconiformes > Falconidae > Falco > Falco cherrug. The sequence goes on along the minus strand of NC_073702.1, from coordinate 69,626,441 downwards.
TGGAATGGTACTAAATACCTAAGCACATTACAATTAAAAGAAAGATTCTCTTTGTGTTCAGCAGATTTGAGAATAGATCCATACTTGGTATAAGTTTTACAGTGGGTTTTTTTATGAAGCAGAACAGCCATTCTTAGTTTTGATTCAGATTTAAGCTGTGACCAACCTGCACATCTCTGTAGCTCCCAAGGGTACATTTTTTTGGATTTAACCACAAGGCTAGTAGCTAATACAGCAGTAAAAGTAGATAGCTTCCAAAAATCATCATGTATCCACTTTTGTTGGATGATATTATTCCTGTATGGTTCATGTTGCTTACAGCAGAAGTTTACTGTACAGTTTTTATGTTGCTTGCTTGTAAGTTACTTGAGTGTTTAGTTTTTGAATATTAACCAGGAAGCTAAAATTGTAGAAAAATGGGACAGGATATTTTCATTCAAATACTGAAGATTTTGGTCCTGACCCAGCAGTAACTGACATATTTGTATTTAATCCCTGACTCAATTGGATTTAACAGGATCCTATTAATGTTTAAAATTAATAGCGCCTGTGAGCCATTTAAAGGGATGGGGTAGAGCTACAGAACCCACTTCTGTGAAGACAGTACACAACTTGCACATGAATCTTGTGCCTTTCTAGACTTCGGATTGATCACTATCCTCTAAGTTTAGAAACCTTAAAGTTAGTCTTTTAGGTATCTAAAAAGTCAGTCATGTTAAGTTCCATTTATAGGCAGTGGAGAGGTGATGGTGATTCAATGCAATTATTTTAGATGGGCTGGTGTTGTATATAAAAGAAGTGTTGAATGAGTAGTTCTTGTCAAGGGAGCAGCAAAAGCAGAGTGGCTCCACAAGGGAAGATGATGTGGAAGATGATCACAGTACAGGCAGGGCAATTACTGCACTGACAAGGGTATTTGAGCAGGGCAGGGGTGCTGGCAATAATAGGCTGTGTTCACAGCTCAGCAATCATCAGATAAGGTGAGGTAATGAGTCAGGTCTGACATCCAAGCAGCCAAATGAAAATCTTGTTTTTTCTAAAAGGCATAGTTTAGAAAAAAGAAACACAGGCTTTAATAAAGCGAAGAAGAAGCATGTTTTATTGTTGAATAGGTTAATACATTATGATAAAGCATCCATCTAATATCCTGGATATTCTTGAAAAAGTTTAAAAATATTATAATTTATCTGTCAGTTCTGATGCAATAAGATGTGGATTGAGGGTGTAGTCCTGTACAGAAGCCCTGAATAACAAAGTCTAGAATAATTATTCTTACTCTTTGCTCTGGTGAATGGGAGAATGTGTAATTTGCTAGAGCTAAGAGTATCACATGAACGTCTTGATACTTTGTTGTGTTCAGAAATATCCATATTGAATCAGTATGCTTAGCAGTTCATGAAGAAGATGGGATAAGATTATTTTCATTTTTCAAATTATGCTCATTAGATGAAGGCTTACAGCTCGTGAAACCCTTGCGCTGAGGGTTTTGCAGTGAAAGTTGTCTGCCCACTTCTTGGTCTGATTGTGCAAGAGAGATGTTTGTGGCCATAGAAGTGTATCGTCATCTTTCCTTTGCATTTCTTCATAGTCCTTATCCAAATAAAAGTGAAGGAATGAAGGAACAGTATCTGAGTTAATTTGGCAGGTTTGAAATAATGACAGAATAGTGCACACTAAGTGTGTGCTGTATCTGTGACATATATTGCTGAGCTATGAGGGGTATGTTAGTTTACATGTCATTCTCTAAATAATATTTTTGTAGCTCTATTTTCTCCTAATGGATTTACACGTTCATTTTCAAAAACACAGTAGCAGCATAGTCTGAAATGAATGTAATTAATTTAAATTACGTTCTGAAAATAATGTAATTTAAATAAATTAAACCCAGCTACCAGTAAGTAATCTTATTAGTCCTTTAAGTCATATTTGCCCCTTACTTCTATACAGTCAGTATTCCCTTCCCTTCCCCTGACCAAAATTATTCATAATTCCATGAATATAGGGAAGTATTCCACCTGACTGCATCAGACCAGGAATTAAATTTCTTGCATTTGATTTTTGTCTTGTAATTTCAAACTGTTCTGTAGAATATAAATTTTTCTTAGCCTTTCCATAGTCATTATGTGACTCCTGTTTGGGGCAGAATGGAAGAAAGCATCATGTCTGAGATAACAATCAAATGTTCTAAATCAGTATGGATTTTTAAACAAGAATTAAACTGTAGGCACTATTATGGCAGCTGATAGCTGTCATGGATTTTTACTTAACTATTCAGTATCAACCTGCAATTTAAAGATGCTGTGTGTTTTGTTTTTTTGGTTCTTAGGAAAAAAAAGGAAAAAAAAAAAAAGAAAAGAAAGAAATTCTGTACCTCTTCCTACCCTAAAAAAGAGATATTGTTTTATATTTTTGGTGAAAGTTCCCTGTAGGAATTTAACAGGTAACGTGTTGAATATGATTTAATGATACTGACACTATACACCTGTTTTGCAAATATCTGAAAATAATACAGAAAACTAAAATGATGTGTAAGTATTAATAACGAGGCCAATCAGTCTTTACTCCACAAGGACTAAGTATGGGCCCAACTGATATAAATTCAGTTCTGTATAATACTCCTGGACAACCATGTGTTGGTATAATGTAAGAACAATTGCAAATACTTCTCCACTAATCCATTTTTCTTCCCTCTAAATTGCAGCTTTTGTGTTTTCTTCTCTTTTTAATGTTATATTACTCTCCAGAAAATAGAGCTTAAATTAAAAACGTCTCTAATTCCACATGTTGAATGTACTAAGCTTGTCTATTAATTTGCTTGCAAAACGAAATACTATGGAAGAGAAACTGATAGGTTTTTGAGTTGAGGATTACTGAAACGGGTGGAGCATATACTTTTATACATATGTATGCTCCACCCGTTTCAGTAATCCTCAACTCAAAAACCTATCATCAGTTTCTCTTCCATAGTATTTCGTTTTGAAAGCAAATATACATATGCTTTTATACAATATATGTATAAAATTAGTTTGTATAGAACATGCTAGACCACATCTTTTGTGAAAGCAACTGAAAGCAGCACTCGGTGTGTGACAGGATGTACTGCACGGAGTATAGTATGCGAGCCCAAAATCTTGTATCTACAATCACATTTGAGGTCATCTAGACTGGGCTCTGTGGCTGTCTATGAGACTGTATCTTTATTTACCAACAAAAACTGTAGAAACATCTCTAATTTATCTAGCACTAGTCATGTGTCTCTTCCTGAGTTTGTCTCAAACTACTGACACTGGATAGGAGGAGTGGGTGCCTGCAGGTCAAGAATTAAGGAAAAGAATCTTGTATTGTCATGGCAAGAAGACTTCCTGTACCCAGAGTGTGCAAAACCAAGCTCCTAAATAAAAAGGGAGGCTGAGACGCTAGTGGTAGAGTACTGTTGATACCATACCAGGTCCTTAAGCCAAACAGGCCCAAGACGGACTGCTATAGAGTCTAGAAGTTATCTTCTAGATACTGCATACATTCTCAGTGTAGACAATTGGAAAGTTTATGCCTGAGCAGGTAACTTTTTGTGATGCTGCCAGTATAGATCTTGCCTTAGAAAACTAACGGAATTTTGTATTGAACTGAACTTTCTAGAATCTCAAAGGTGGAATCCTGAGATATTTTCCACTTCTACAGGATATAGAAAAGCAGCTTTGCTAAAGCTGGTGTCCTTTGTGTGCATTGCAACATAAAGGGCACTGAGAGGTTCCACAAGCAGATAGCATAGTATGAAGTATAGTCAGTCTTCATTTACACTGTTCACTTGTGACTCTATGTAGCTATGCAGAACATGATATGGTATTCCTTCTCATGAAACATTATTATCATTTCTGTTCTTCCCATGCACTACACTGAAAAATCCAGTATCTGATTAGAGAATTATCTGAGCAGGTTTTTCAAAAAAACTATTCTTATTTTTTAAATATTCACTATTATTTTTACCTGCAGGCCTGTAAGAGCAAGGCTCCATTATTCCAAACACTGTAGGAATACAGAGCTTAAATAAATTGTATTCTGTCTCAAGTAATTTGCAAATGAAATTATGCAATTCTGAAGTAAGTCTTCTGTCTGCTCATTTGGCATAGTAATTTTGATTTCTAATATCATGGAATGTCCCTAAAGTAGAATCATACCTGGCACAAATCTTCCCTTTCCTGTGGACTGCTAAGATTGCTGACTTCTAAACATTACGTGTACTAGCCAATAGTTTTGGAAGAGTAATTGCAACTTTTCAGTGGGTAGCAGCAAAGAGGAAAAGCAGAGCACAGGTTTTGTAAAGCTCATTTAAAGCCTATTCTATAAATATTTCAAACACATGGAAGGTGTTAGAGATTAAATAAGTTGTATCTGAAATGTTGGAATAAACACTAACAGAGATGGCTAAATGGGAAAAGTACCTGTTACCAATTATTAGGGAGACCAATCTTCAAAATTGCATCAGCTCACTTGAGTACTGAAGTTTCCTTTTTGTTTTATACTTGTCTTGATTGAGCTAGAGTGCTCTGCATTTAAATAGTAGGAGCGTAGTCAGTTAATCAAGGAAAGCCATTATTCCCATAATAGCATTTATTATACCACATTTAAATACTGTGAGCAATTCTAGGCCCCCCAGTACTTGAATAAACTAGAGCAAGGGTCACCAAGCTGCTTGGAGTCTGGGGTACAAGACATGTGCAGATGCTGGGGGAGCTCGGCTTTTTTAGCATTGGGCAGGAGGAGTTTTCCTACTAGGCACTTTCTAGTAAGAGCAGCTGATACAAAAAAATGGGTTCAGGCTCTTTCCAAAGCTACATAGTGTTTTGTACTTTGAAACAATAGAGATTCCAGCATCACTTAAAGAAAAACAGTAAGCCAGGAACATGTTGCCCAGAGAAGCTGTGGAATTTTTATCTTTGAAGGTTTTTGAGACCTGATTGGACATCCTCCGGTTCTGAATTAGTGGTTGACATTACCCTGAGCAGGATGCTGGATTATATGACCTCCTGAGTGAGCCTGAATGTATTCTATAAGTCTTGGATTTACAAGTATTTATTGCAATGGGTTAAACTGCATAGAACTTGTACACATATGTAGTACCTACAAAAAATTAATTACATGATCTGTTGCTTAAGATTCTTACATCAGACAACCTAATAGCAGACATTAAAATAAGGTGGGATAATATTTATCCATAATAGACCAGTTCTATTTTCCTTACTTTCTTTTCTCTTATTTTTTCTTATGCATTTTTAAACACTCATCAGTACCCATTTAAAAAAAAAAAAAAAAGACATTTTATCAACTATGTTATGGACTAAAAAATAAAAAATAGGGAACTTTAAAACTATGGGGTGTAACCCAATCCTAGATGTCCAGAACTCAGATTGTACTCTTTCTTTTTCTTAAAACCAGCTCCTGTGTCAGGTTGTTTCTTCTTTTCTTTGCAAATATGGACCATTTTTCTGCTCTTCATAACAATATCAAAATAATTAAATGAGATATCAGAACAAAACTTGAAAGTTATCAATGTACATTTTAGATTGTTCAATAAAATTTCAGCTGCTAAAAATAACATTTGCAGAATATATTTATGTTACTAAAATATGTTTGCTTTATCTAGCAAACATTTTCCTCACAAGAACAAGATATTTTCCAATTTCATCTTCAAATATCTCTAGTAGCAAAAGAATATAAAAATGTTTTTCACTTTTATTGAGCTCTTGGTTGTTTCCAAGTTTTGTTGGTTTGACGACAAAATGACGTGAAAGATACTTATCTTTTTAATGAGACAGTAAACTTCTGATCTAGTTTTACTACAAAGTAATAGAAGAATTCAAGTCACAATGTTTAATTAGAACTAAATCAACTTTTTTGAACAGCATGTCAGTATTGCTTTGGAGAATGAAATGAAACATTTCTTTGTCAAGTACAGACTTCTAAGGTGAGAGGTGGTTTAACATTACATTAAGAGCATAAAAGTGCAAGATTTGTTTTTCTGAATCTTAAAGTGTTTGAAATATTATTGTGAAAAGAATTGCATATTCTGAAGTGACAGATACATTATTCACATAGCTTTGATTATATGATAGATTACAAAAAAGTTCTTTCATAAAGGTTGCCTATCCCAGGGTTTTTAACAGAGTGGCTTTAATGATTTGAGAAATTAGGAAAATACACTATTATTGATTTAGCAATTAAACTCTGTAATATATTTATTAATTTTGCTGGTTCCCTTCTACTGTGCTGCAGTGATTTTTGTGTTGGTTTTTTTTTTTTTTCCTCAAATATGTTATATACATTCATTAACTTGTATTCACAAAGATTTAAAGACAAGACTTAAGCATAAAATAGAAGTCCCTATCAAGAGTGTGTCTCCAAGGCCAGGCATGATCATTAAACCTCTTAATTAATTAGAAGAATCCTGCACATTGGAATTAAAATTTAAAGCTGTACAAAGATATAACGAGGAAGAGAAAGAACTACAAATCTTTGTTTCTGAATGGAATCGTAACAAAGAACAATTTACCTAGACATGTTTGCTTGTTTTAGCTATACTTGATAAAATAATATTTTGATATGAACCTATCATAATACACAGCAATGTCAAAGTCATGAGTTAAAATGGATTGAATATATATAATCTGCTTGTAATCTATTGCTAGACTCGGTTAGACATCATTCTATCATTGTTCTATCTATTTTTGAAATAATTAACTTCTCTATTTTATTTTTTTTTTTTAATTTAATTTCTTTTCTCAGAGCCTGGCCCTGCAAGGTGCTTTTGAGTGTCCCCAGCTTCTTTTGGAAAGCCTTTCCAGGGATGCTGTTGTGCACCTCACAGGACAGGATGCAATTCCTTTAATTTGCTATAATATTTTTTGTGTGCATTACAGAGTTTAGTCCCTTTTGGTGATTAATGATGCCACTTTTACCACCAACTATTTATTTTCTGTTAGATTCATTATTTGTAATTTTACTGAGGAAACACTTTTGCCTTAATGTGTAATTTATTTTCTTTCTGCTTAATTACTGTGATTTAACATAGAATTTCTTTCAAGATGCAAAATGCTGACACAATGGTTATAAGGACATAATCGTAAATGCCAAAAAGTGCTCATAATTCTAGAAGAATAAGTGCTTTGATGTTTACAGGTGGCACTCAGAACCTTTCAGAGCCAATCTATATACAACTTTATTATTATCAGTAGTAGTAAAGAATGTGAATCTTCAGTATTGTTTTATCTTTTAATATTGCTGTTAAATATAATGCAGTCATACTATAAAAACTTCCAATCACTATTTTCTTTATAACCTTTCTTGTTTTTCTTTTTCTTTTGCAGCATATTTGCTGGATAGACTTTCTCCTGGCTGCATTTTAAATCTGTTCTTTTTTCTGTCAATTACCACAGGTTTAGTCCCTATGAGTGGTATAATCCACACCCTTGCAACCCTGACTCAGACGTGGTGGAAAACAATTTTACCTTGCTAAATAGTTTCTGGTTTGGAGTTGGAGCTCTCATGCAGCAAGGTATACGATTCAGTCTGCTCTTTCTCTTGGGTGCCATGTCCCACTTTTTGCTGGGGGTAACAGCTCTCTGGTGCAAGTCACTTGCATGGGTGCCTCTGTGCATGTAACCATAAACCAGCTTTTTTTTATGTTTATGTACCCAGGCATTCTCAAACTCCGCCTTAGGAATAGGTCCGAAGATTGATAAACTTTTCTAAGCTTAAAAGTACAGCATAACTATGTAATTTCTTTCCTAAACAGAATATGGTGCATTACTGCATAGGTAAAAAAGCTAATCAGTCCATAATCTAACAAACCTTCATTTAAATAACCTAAAAAAATACATCTTTGTCAGGCAAGAATATAATGTAAATGTCTCTCACCTGTTTAATATTGATCTAGAAATCTTTCAATAATAGACATATTTTATCTAGTAGTTAGTACCTGCAAACTAAAATGTTAATATAGGAGATTTGACTGTTTCCAGCCACATTCTGTATTTTTTAAAATCACAATGATCATTCTTAGAGATTTAAATAAACAGTCTGTGTTATACAATGCATGCACTGAGAAATTGGTGCCATTGCTGAGAATGAAAATGGCAACTGTATAGTTATATAGCTCAGATTATAACCAACAACAGTTTTAACCAGCACTGTCTTAGTAAAATGTTTAAGTTAAGATACATTCTTTAAAATTTATATTTTCCTTTCAATATTCCTTTAATATTTAAAGTATACCAAAGATATAGATCCATAAACATATATCACCATTTTATTATCGTTTTCCATAAGAATTTGAACAGTGCCACATAATTTCAGACACATTTGTATAGCACAAATTCAGCTTTTTGTTCTGACATTTCACTGGGCAGTATAGCATAAGAAATATTGTTGGTTCTGCTAAAGAACCAGCAAAAGGGATGACTATTCTTTCTGAAAAAATAACCAATGCATATCACAAAAAAATAATGGAAAATGCTGACAGGAACTAGTGCAAGCTGGTAAACTTGTTTGGTGGATGTACCTGAGCAATTGTTTTTAAAACTTCCCATTATAAGTTCACCATCTATAAATAAATCCTGGTGTTAAGTCACCGAACGAATTCAGGAAGTTCTTCTGTAACTGTAACAAATGTTCTATCATGTATCAGGTCTGCAGGCTTAACAAGTCTCTAAGCTCTCAGCAAAAAGTGTACAATGCTTATGAAAACATGAATTAATAGGTAAAAATGAATCAAGATTCCAAATCAGAAAGAAAAATACAGCTATATTTTTCCAAGTATGTAGTATCAACTAGATCGATTACCAATATACATTTTAAGAAATTGTATAGTCAAAGCACAACTCCTAAATATAGTTTTTTTAAGATAATGGTTGCTTTCAAAGCATCTACCAAAAAATGGATATTGAATGAAACAAGGTATTATGAATTCCATTCCAAGTTCTCAGGACTGTCAGAATCACTATGAATGCTGAGTTTTATACCTTATGTGGCTGTATACTTCTTTATGTTTCTGGAGGAGGGCAAAAAAGCAATTTAGGGTTTTGCATCATATGAAAAAGGTACTTTAGTCCCTATCATCTAAACATTTATTGATAATCAAAATAGGAAAAAGAGAAAGGCATTAATTTTAAAAGAGATCTTTGGAGGTTAATCGTTTTCCATGAAGGAAAACTAGTTTTTCAGAATTAAGGCTGACCCGATGTCCTTGCCTTGCATTGTTTTGCCTTTGACTCAGCGCATCTTTTAATAAGCTTTCAAAAGCACCAATTTTAGGATGAAGTATCAGTCTTGTTTTGATAATTGCTTTTAAAAAAATTTTCTCAGGAGCCTAAAGTCATCTGAAAGGAGGCTTTTACACAAGCATGGAAGTTCTCACCTAACTGCAATAACTCTCCATTAGAAACAATGTACTGCCGCGTGGGCCATACTCACATTAACCTGTTAAGCGTTGCTTCTTTACGAAACATTTGCTTAGTGCTGGAGGATACATGATAGAGGGAACTCATACATGTCTTGCTGACACCCCTCGCTCCCAGGAAACTGTGGGATATAGTGCTGGACATGACGTTACCTTGGGTACATGACAGTCAGCCCCTAACCAGGCTCTGTTTCATGGGCCTAGGTGGCACTCGGTTTCAGCCTGTGGTAAGGTATGAACTTGTGGTAATTGGGGCAACTGCGGCAAATGTTTCCATTCTTCTTTTCTTCCCAGTCCTATCTAACTTTACTGGTGTTGGTTTTTAAATGGAATGAAAGCAATTAAAAGTTGGTGATGGTGGGCTTTTTGGGAAATCTGTTAGTGTTATGGTGTCTAAGTGTCTGACTAACAGGGCCCAGGAGCAACTACATCAGAAAGGTACTTTTCTACTTTTTTCCTTGCAGAATTCTAGGCAGAGTCTGGCGCTGGAGTTGGCTGTCATGTCCAAGTCTGTCAGCTTTTTTTGTTTGAAACAGCAAGGGTAAGATGAACTGCAGGGTAAGATGGGCTGTTTTTGAATACAATAGTCCAGTTATGATACCACTTCTTTTTTCATTTTCTTTGGTTTTCTTCCTTCTCCCCTGCCCCTCCTTTCTGTTCTTTTTTTGGCATTGACACTCGAAGTTTGGCATAATCTTTCATTTATATGAAGATGTGTTACCTTGCTGGACCAGTTCCTTAAATAATTCAATGTAAACAGTAAAATTTAACAGGAATAAAATAGTCCATCTTGCCTTCATTCCATTTTACCCAGGAGATTTAAAAGCAAGCATAGTGACCAATTCACAAAAAGTGATTGTTTTGCTACAATGATGTAGTGGATATGGTAAAACTGTTTCTTTGAAAACAAGTTTCCAGATATTTCTAAAAAGTCTTACATGAAGTTCTTAACAATGAAACTTGAAGTTATCCAACATTCTAATGATTCAACATCATTAGAAATTTCATTCCATTCAATTATAACATTATGGAAAAAATTCCATACATGATCATTTATAATAAATATTTGTGGTTATAAATTACATTAAATTTTATATTTTCCTGTTTTTAGTAATTAGGCACAAGAGGAGTTTGTGCAGTTCAATTTGTCTGATTAGACTCCAAATTAGAATTAATAATTATGCAAATTACCATACAGTGTCTGTCTCCCCCTCCATTTTTTAGTGCCATGAGCAGGCAACTCCAGCAATGCATTATAATCTATCTTTATCTAGTTTATGCATAGTGGTCTAATATTTTCATTGCTGCTATATCGAATTAAGTGTGTGGCATAGCCACCCATATTTATCTGAAATTGTGGAGCTAACTATAGAGATGGGAGATGTTCTTTTTTTTATCTAAGCAGTCAATATACAACCCTTTACAGCAATACAAATGCCAAAAGTCAAAAGCATATTTCTAATACATTCCAGATTTTGTATTTCAGATATGAAATACTTTATTTCATATCTGTTTATTTCTTCAAGAGTTTATTTTTGACTCATGAGCTTTTACAAAATATTTAAATATTTATTTAGTGCCTTGAAGATAGAGAACTGTAGAAGTGTTTCAATATTACTATTATACTTAGAGTCTTACTCCAGCCAGGATTTTTTGTGGAAAGCCAATTCAAGTAACTCGTTTTTCACATTGATGTATATACATAAATATATTTATAAATTTTAAAGACACGCTGATCACTGAATCTCCCATTACTATCTTCTAATTCCCACAGCTCCAGAAAGATGTCTTTATAAGTGTAATCAGTTCTTATTTTTCATTTCAGTTTTGTGTGTTTGTAAAAGCAGTACACGTAAGCCTGTAGCTTAAAGATTTTTTTGCACAGTGATTCCGTCTCCCCACTGTGGCAAAAAGTGCTGAACACTTATTGATTGTTTTCTGTGCATTGGTTTCACCTTTCTCCCCTGGTTTTCGTTAGGTTCTGAGCTCATGCCCAAAGCCCTCTCCACCAGGATAGTGGGAGGCATTTGGTGGTTTTTCACACTTATCATCATTTCTTCGTACACTGCTAACCTAGCCGCCTTTCTGACAGTGGAACGTATGGAATCCCCTATTGATTCTGCTGATGATTTGGCCAAGCAGACAAAGATAGAGTATGGAGCAGTTGAAGATGGAGCAACCATGACTTTCTTCAAGGTAAGATTTATATTCTGTTTGAAAAGATGCTATATCCCAATCGTGGGGGGAAAGTTTGTGCACCTTGTTGAGAAGCAACATGTATGATTCCCACTGCTGTCAAAAGCAACTAAAAATCACTTTTTTGAGGATATGCAAGGCAGTAAAGATGTCAATGCAAAATCTCTCATGGGTAACAACAGGTAATTTCTCTGATGATTTTCACTTAAAGAATTAAATTCCTAGCAGTGAAGTAGGTGAAGAAACTTGAGCAATTTGCTCAGACGGTTGTCCTATAGCCATGTATAAGAATGAGTTTTGTCAGATTAGAGTTATGTTATCAGTTCAATAGCATTGTACTTCATTGTAGTCTTTGTTCAAGCAGCGGGACTACACTAAGAATATTAGTGGCTGGACTGAGAAAAACCTTTTGGACTTTTTATTTTTTCAGAAACTTTTGAATGAAACTCGAGGTCCATATAAAAATCTCAGATTCTTCCTGCTTTTCTGTTCCTTTTAACCTGTTATCAAGATAGTTCAATTTGAAATACAGTGAAATATGCTGCTGAATTAGAAATCTTTAGCTTCATCAAGCATTTAAGTGGGCTTAAATTAGTGAGAAATATGCATGAAGGGGAGAAAGAATGATTTCTTCTATATCTCTTTGTGTTTGATAGCGCAGAAGTGTCTTGGATCTCCCAAAGCGAGAGGTGTTTAAAATATTTGTCTGATCTTTGGTACATTTTGTAGACTTTTAGCTAGTATATTCTGGTTTTATGAGTTATTATGCTGTCACCTAAAGCTTTGCAGTGTCTGTCTAATTGGCATTTGCAATTAGACAAACTGAGGTCCAAGGTAACTTGTAAACTGGTGCAGAAATTGAAGAATGTGTGCTCAGCTCCTCTCATTTGATTAAGAGTCTACAAAATTTATTTAGGTATTAAGGCTAAATAATGAGTATTTAATCTTTTAACATTACAGCCAATCAAAGTGTACACAGAGTTTTAATTTTTAAAAATAATTTTAGGGCTTTCAGCTTCTGCTTGGAAATAAAAATCAAATCAATATCTTGGAATGTTTTAGGCTGTTTAACTTATAGCATACATTGCGAAGGTTCTGAGTATTTTCCCCGGGATGCCTGTTGGAAACATAGCTGATGAAGTTAATAGATGTAACTAATCAACTAGAGGTCTCTTGATGTCAGAAAGTACGTGAAGCAGTTAAAAGAAACAACATAACTTAAGGTCTGCAGTTCTTAAAAGAGTCGATTCACCTCTCAGGACATAAAGAGGTAACACAAGTTATTTCCTGTGTTACCAGAAAACACTACAGGGCTTTAATTTCATTTTTGGCTGGCAGAAAATTTTGAACTTTTTCTGATTCAGATTCAAACTGTGGACTCTAAAATATTAGAAAGCAACTTTAAATTAGCAGTGTCTTTCCTTCTGGTTTCCAGAAGCACTTTTCTCTGTGTATTAACTTTTAGTTTTCCTTCCCTGCACCCTTAATTTTCTCTGTTATTCACTCTTTTTCCTTTTGTGTATGTGCATAATCTGTGGGGTTTTTAAGTGCACAGAGACAATTTCTCTTTCTCTGGATGTTTTTGCCCTCTGCATATTAATATACTGCTCCCTTTTCTGCACAATTCTTTCTTTCTGCTCTCTTTCTTCTTCTGTTTCTATTTATCTAGATATATTTTGTGTTTATCTAGTTTATTTTATCCAGGAATTAGAGAGAGCTTACTTTATTGAAACAGCAATTGCACATCCTGCATAGAAGATTTTTGTTTGCGGTTGAAATAACTTAGACTTATGCACAACAGAGTTATGGTGTCAGTTCACATAGTTTGGTATAGTTTTGTAGTACATTAATGAGTTCTCCTTCACTATGAATAAAAAGAAGAAATCAGAACAATACACAGGATTTCTTTATTTTAAGCTGATTAGGGCAAATTAATGTTTATTCTTTTGAACAAACATATTTTCTGGGTTTTATATGCAAACCAATCATGGTTAGTAAGTGTTTTGTACACATGAAAATGCAGTGATAGTTAAGAATTTCTGTTCCAGCTAGCAATCAAATGTTTCCAAATATTTTTCTGATGTTTACTATCTTATCTAGTAGTATGTAAATTAATTTGTATTATTTACCTAATGAAATGAATCCAAACTTAAGCATTAGAAGTCACTGCAACTGTAGTTGTAGTTCAGCCAATAAGTGAAAATCATGCTGAAAATGAAAAATAAATGGAAACTATACAATCTCATTTGGTTCATTCAGTAACTTCCTGAAGTAACTTCCAGGTAGATGTTCAAGTATTCTTGGTGTAAATACTATTCACTAGAGCTACCTATGTAAGGAATACAATGGAATTAAATATATACTCCATGAAAGATAAAGCAAAACATTTGTACACAGACTATCTGTTATAGTATACTTTCTGGTAAAATTAGGTGTCTTCACCTAATGATGCCAATTTATCAGAAAACAGAGTGCTGCTGTTCTGGTCAACATACTATATCTGTATTTGTGTGTTTTCAAAATATATTTCTATTTTGTATAAGCAAATTGCTTCAGGAATGTAACTTCCTTAAATGAAGAAAATGAAAATGTAAGAAAATATTTTAAAGTAGGACTGTAAATGGAATTACCTTAAAACATACTACTAGAGTAGAACAGCTGATTGATACTACTACTAAAGAATAATATAAAAAGCACTTAAAACCAGGAAACTGATAGAGGAAGACAAAAACTCTCAGAAAAGTATCTTAAGTGCCAGAAGTGACATTAACTAGATGTAGATAGTACAGAAAAGTAAGATAGTATAGAAAAGGCAAGGGTTGTGTACATTTTCTGCATTGTGTTTAAATAACCAGGATAAATACATTTTTAATTCCTTCAGAATACTTCCTGTTTTTATCAGTAAGTTAAAGGAGGGTTTTATATGATATATATTATATTCTCTGATACATAGACAAGTGAATATCAAGCATAAAGTAACACTGCACTATTATGTCCTGTTCTGGTGACCACACTTCAAAAATATGTTTAAAATTGGAAAGAGTTCATTAAAGGTGAATGAATGACTGTGGGTCTGGAAAAAAGCATTGCAGTTAGAGGCTATAGAACATTGGTTTGTTCAATCTGCTGAAGAGAAGGTTGAGAGGTGACTTGATCATGGCCTGTAAGTGCCTTAATGGAATGAGACTTTGGCAGCAGATGACTGTTTAATCTAGCAGAAAAAGTCATAATGATACCCAGTGTTTCAAAGCTGAAGTTAGGCAAAAACAGACTAGAAATAAGGTGCATATTTTTACAAGTGAGATTAATAAACCAGTGGTACAACTTATCTAGGAGTCAGCTGAATGCATCCATCATGTGGCCACTGTAAGAAAAATAGATACAGCATAGCCCAAACATGTTACACTTTTAATAACATGTCTACTCAATGAAATACATAGCCTTTGTTACACAGGAACTCAGATTAGATTTTAGTAGTCCCCTCCTACTTCAAATATCTATGAAAGTATGAGTTCAGGGTGTCAGTGTGGGGTGTGGGCATTGCACAAAGATTACTGAGAGGACAAATTTATCATCTGTGTGTATGCTTTTCCTTAGCTATTTTGTCTCATTCTCATGAGAGTGCATTGAGTAAAACAGTGGCATTACATTACAACAAGAACTGAAGGCACCAGATGGTTTTCTAATGTTAAATGAAATTATCATATCTTGGTAGTAGTTATTAGTTCCAATCACAATGAGGCTCGGTAGCTACCCGTGAGACTGACAGTAATTTCTGCATCTATTATCTACATAGCGGTCCATTGAATGCTTTCTTAAAAAAACTTTGGAACCTGGCCAAAGCTGTGTGGTACTCAAACAGAAAAGGAATGTTTTTTGAAGGAGAACCTAAATGGGAATCAGACAAACTGACTGTTGGATTAAAACCTGCTAAAGTTAAAATCTTGGAGAGAACAAAGGATATATATTGAAAATGCTGCTACCCTTGTGAGTCAAACATCCCTGTAAAATAGCTTTGATAAAAAACGAAAATGTTGTCTTCAGCAGGTTATCAGGCCCTCCAGGTCATTGTATACCTTCTCATGGTTTGAGAAACATGCCATTACAAATCCTTTTAGAAGCCAGAAAGTGAAGGAAATTTTCAATGCTGTCTTCTCTTAAAATCTACTTATCTAGTCTCAGCATGGAAAGGAAGTAATTTTATGAGTCTGTTACATGTCAGATGGATCTGGTGGGCCATTTCATTGGAAACAACAAAGAAAACCTTACTATTATTCAAGAATCAGAAGGAAAGAAACATGAAAGTAAATTCTAATCCGTATCTGCTGCTAGGCTTGTAGTTTCCACTCCTGATAAGTGTTTTGGTGTTTCTCATATTGTGGAGTTTTTCTTAGTTATGAAATTCTCTTCCTTTCTCTTGGCTGCTTTTATGACTATTGATAGTTTTCAGGTTTCAGAAGCTTGTATTCCTTGCTGTTTGGAATAAGATAAAAAGCATTTATTTTTTCCATTGCCTCTGATTTCTGTGGTCTCTCAGTCTGTTTCCTAAAATCTCAATGTCTGTTTTCTTGCTGAATGACAGCTCTGAAATTGAGAACAATGTTAATTGTACCCTGTTTCTATTTGTACCACATTTCTTCATCCTCACACACAAAGAAACTACTACAGCACATATTCTTAAATGTGATCTACAATGTTTTTTCCTTTTTGTGAAGGTGTTGTGTATTTCTGGTTTTCTCATAATTTTTCATATCTGTATCTTTCAATGTCAGAATTTTTTTTCTCCTGTTTTTGTACAGTACCGTGCCCAGTGAATTTTTCTGTTATGGTTACTAGACATTTGCATACAAAATAGTAAAAAACAAAGTAATTTTTCATTCTTTAATAGCAGTATATTAGTGTCATTACTTCTGTATCATGAATTAAGCTCGCTGTGAGAGTAGTATATTTTATACCCTTGTTTTGTTGATAACAAAGCTGAAGCACTAAAAGGGAATGTATCTTTTTCAAGTTCACTTGGTAAAAGGCAGATAGGGGACTAATTCAGGAAAGCTGACACACACCTTAGAATTATCTGATAGGCTAGTCTATTTATCATTTACATTTCCAATTTCTTTCCTTTTCTTCCTTAGGACTCATTTTTATACTCCAGCTCTACTTTTCAACAATATCTTCCATTTCTCCCCTCACTACTTTTTCACCACAAAAATCCAAGCTGCTGACCCTTTTAGTCCCCTGTTGTCCTGTTCCCACCCCCACCCCCATCCCCTGCTTTTTTATTACCACCTCCCTCAGGAAATTTTGGGTGCCAACAATTCAGTGCTTAGTGTCTATCTTCCTCTTCCAAATTCTCAGCCTATTGTTAAAGGAAATAGCATGAAGCTCTACACATACATTGCAAAATCTTAGAAATAGTCCTTTAAGGCTGAAAGAAGGAGTTGTAGGGGAATGCTCCCACCGCGTGCACTTGAAGTACAAATGACAAATCCCCTGATGTAAATGAAAGAATAGCAGCATGAATAAGGATATGAATGCCATTCATTTATTATGAGCGGTGGTGGCATTGGCGTGCATAAAGCCAGTATAACTGCAATGGGTTTTTCAAACCTGGGTCTGAACATTGTAACAGACAAATGACATCTATCTGTTCAGCAAATAAGTATGCAAGTACAAGGATATGAACATATACTCACACAGAACCTTTATCTGAATGCTGCAAATAAAGCATTCTGAAGTTTAGAAGTGCATGTCAATTACGTGGTTGAATTGTTCCAAGTGAAAGGTGAAAGAAACACCATTTCTGAGGTTCTCAAATATCCACTGACTAACAGTGACTAATGGAAAACAATTTTTTGGGTCCCAGCCTCCGTGTGCTGATCTGGATAATGCTTAAAAAATAATTGGTAGCAGATACCACAAATACATGTTGAGTTTTCTTTAAAATTATTTCACTTTATAGATAAGTTGCATTTGAATGTAACAAATACAGACTTGTTCTTATGCATAAAAACACGTGGCACTTTTGATTAAAAAGGGAATTGCATATAAATACTATATAATCTTTTCTTTTCTTTTCTTTTCTTTTCGTTTTGTTTCATTTCGTTTCATTTTGTTTCTTTTCGTTTCATTTCTTTTCGTTTCTTTTCATTTCTTTTCTTTTCTTTTCTTTTCTTTTCTTTTCTTTTCTTTTCTTTTCTTTTCTTTTCTTTTCTTTTCTTTTCTTTTCTTTTCTTTTCGTTTCTTTTCTTTTCTTTTCTTTTCTTTTCTTTTCTTTTCTTTTCTTTTCTTTTCTTTTCTTTTCTTTTCTTTTCTTTTCTTTTTTTTTCATCATGATGGTTTGGGTCTATCTGCTTTGCACACATACAGTTGAAATACATTGGTTCGTTTTTCCCATGATTTTTCCCTCTTTGCAGAAACAACTACTCAGTTAACCACTGAATGTACAAAAAAAAAAAAAAAAAAAAAAAAAGCCAGCAGAGTTGCAAACCTGTAAAGCAAGGTCTGTGGTCACTCTGTAGACTTGTAAGAACTAAATCTGCAATGACAGAGGCTGTGAGAATGAGACACAAGCTTTGTCCAGAGACCTCAAAACACCTCTGCCTCACTGAGTTCTACTTATTTCTTTAAAAGATGAAGGAAGCTAGGTAGAGATAGGTAGGTTAGATGATGCATTAACACAGAGTATAAGAGCAGCAGTGCATTTGAATTCTAAATAGAAGAATTTCAGATACATTTAGTACCATTAAGTTCTTTGAGGTGACCTGTCTTTCTTGCAAATCTGAGGGCAGAAAGCAGAACTAATTCACATAAAGGGCCTCATTCCAACCAACCCTTTAGGTACTGGGACAAAGTGACTGAAATGATTTCATGCTGTCTTGATCCTTCCCTCTTCTCTGGGCTTGTCAGAGCTATTACTGTTGCTGCAGTGTATAAGAGCATATGTTTGGCTGCTTGTTGCATCTCAGTGCTGAAGTATGAATCTAGAAATAGATGGAAAATGTAGAAATCCACTACCTTTCCACCCTTGCCTTTGTCCATGCCCATGCCTTCTCCCTTCCCTTTCCCCATTCCCCACTCCTTTTTCCTTATACTCTGTTCGTCCATTATGGGCTGAATAAAATGAACACAAGAACTAGACAACTTTTCATTTCTGCAAAGCCTTATACTGCATTATGCCATATATCCAGATAGTAAGCACTCTTAATAAGCTGTTGCGTAATATGTGGTGTTAATGAATAATTATGTTCCAAAATCATAGGATTCATATTTATCATTTACACCTGTCTCCAGCTACAGCTCTTAGAAACCAATTAAACACGTACAAATGCTTTTCAGGGTCCTCTCAAAGAAATATACATAATATTCTAGTGAAAAGATTAGTTATTCACAATAATTAAAATATTGAACTAAATATTTAACATATGAATTGCATCCCTGCTAGTTATTTTTGAAAGAAAGTCAAAGTGAGACATCATAATTAAATTAAAAGTTGGCATTAGGAAAAGTCTTCTTTGTCTTTGGATCAATTAATATTTTCCACATCTTAATATCTGTTTCTGCCTTACCCCAAATATTCATAGTGGAAAAATTTTCATGCTGATCTCCCCACAGAACTCTCAGGTAACTTATGTAACTTATGTTCCCATCTGGCTATTTCCATTAAGTATTTCTCATTGTGAATGCAAAGTAGAGCTAAAATGAACATACTAGCAAGAAGCTGACACTTGGTATTGTTCAAAATTGCATCTGGCAAAAATATTCATTAATTAATGCACATGCATTAATCATCTGTACTGTACATACATGATAGAGTTTGTCTGAATAAAGGTGGTTTTTTTCAGTGTATAAGGTGTGGTAAAATACAGCAAGACATAATTGCCGTTTGGGTAGAATTATAGGATACCAGAAATCAGAGCCCAGAGGGGGAAAAAAATTGCCAATAACTGTACATTTTTCAATGTTTAAAGTCAAGCCTGATATACAAATATTGTACAGACCACACTTTGAGTCCTAAATTGTGTCAGGATTTTTTACAGGCAAAACACAAGAATTTCTACCAAACATTAGCTGATACAGAGCAATATTATAATCTAGATACTTGAAAAATCATTTTGTAATTAAGAGAAGCACATTCTGTCTTTTATTTTGGAGCATACATAGGGTTGCCACTGAAAACAGGAAAAGGAGGGGCTTTTTCCTTTAAAGTCAGATGGAGTTTAATCACTACTAATCACTGCAAATTGCTTCTGGTAGTATCTCTCAATAGCTTTCTTCTTTTGTTGCTTTGGAATCAACTTAAGCCAGTCCAACTGTGAGTAGTCCAACCTCTTCTCTTGCCTTCAGTCTCAAGCTCTGTTGTCTCTACACGTCACAGGGCTGTGGCAAGAGTCAGTCCAGATTTCTGATCCAGCTGAAAAAGAATCCTTTTTTTGTTCTTGCATGTTTACTTTTCAGTTGTGAAGAAAGCTGATCTGTCTGCTAGAAAGCTAGAACTTATGTGAGTGTAGCGGACGGTGTCTGCTTCCCACGCAGGGCAATCTTATATGACCCTGCTAACTGTGAAAGCCACTGGGAAACCACAGCCTTTGGGAAGTGGGTTCTGTTGCCTATGGATTTGGAGGTGTGAGGATGGGAAAATCAATTGCAATGTAGTTGCAGATACTTCCAGAATGTATGCTGTCCTTATGTATTGTAGGTTTTGTCTTGACTAGTATGCCCTTTTGATTCCTTTCCCTCATGTGAGCTTAACTTTCTGACCTCCACAGGGCCTGTAATGGCACTGCTGACAGGATCAGTCATGAAAGAATGACTGAACTTTGGGTTCTGATCACAGGTTTGGTTGCAAGGCTTTTTCCTCAAAAATGCATAACCTAATTGCTATCTAGCCTTATCACCTTTCTCTTCTTCTCTTGCTGCTTTCCCTCAGGAGGCAGGGCAAGAACACTTTCCTTTTCTCTCTTCAGATTTTCTCTTTTTATGTCTGTCTTTAGATCATGAGCAAGGTGAGAAAGTGAACTGAACTAGATCATAGAGAATCCTGCAGCTGCAAACAGCATTCTATATGAAAGATACATTTCAGAGTTAGGGTTTGTTTAGGAAATTCAGAGTACATCTAAATAATTTTAACTATCAGAGTCTGAAAAAATAATATCTTGCTCATCAAAGCAAATAGAGCTATGATCAGCCAGTTCTTTATGACTGGAGTAGTCTCCTGATCGGATGATTATCTGCCCATGAATACATTGGGCAAAGGATAAGCAATATATTTCTTAACATTTTGTCATTTGTTCGGATATGGCATGTGACCTTTCAGTATACTCATCAATGTATTGTATAGGAAATTATGGGAGGTTATCTTTTTGTGCATCTTAAGAGCTAAGACAGTCACTCATAATAATGGTGATGATCATAAATAATTTGTTATTTTACACTGGATTTGACTAAAGCTCTCACAATAGATGTTTAAATGTAACTGGCAACTAAAATCCAGATAAGTTAATATATGAATCCTGTTGTGACTTGTGATTTGAGGGAAGCATGAAAGCTTGTATTATTTTAATATATGCTATTAGTAAACTATTATTTCTAACTGGAAACTAGGCATTGTGAAAATTAACGAAGGATGTAGTATTGCTTACCTGAAAATATTTGTATTTGAGTAGTCTGTCTTTGCATTTGAGAACTGAAATCAGCTCTGCCTCAATGAGCTATAAAATACAGCAAGTATCATAAAGGCCTTTGAAGCCTTGACTTTTTTGGTCTTTTTTTGAAGAACTCTTACTTCCTTGTGCAACAGAAGGACAGTGGTAGGATAGAAACTGTTCTCTTCCTCTTTCTGTTGCTCTTACCATCTTTCTGTTTCTCTGTCTTTCATTTTTTATTTTTTGATACAAAACATTTTCCTTCCTTGACTTACAAGGAATCTTCCAAAACTCTTATGAAGCTTCTATATGACATGTCTGATAGAAGTTTCATGTACTCTTTCATACATTTCCACTTTCTGAAAAAGGAAGACACAACCTTAAAGGAACTTTCTGTGAAAAGGGAAGACTAGCACCAAATATTTCTGATTTGTTGGGAAGGCTGCCCTGCTGTTCTTTTACTCTTTTACCTTATCTGCAAAAGAAGCTGTGAAAATAGTTTCTTTGATGTTAGAACTTCTATCTAAGCTTATCCAGGTAGTTATAGTTCAAGTACATTTTTATTCAGGTTGAACTCCTGAGGAATTTACTTGAGTTGAACAAAATCAACAGTTTGGTTCCTTAATTTATTTTATGGATAGACTTAGTATTTCTGATGCAGCTTTTGTCCCTGAAGTACAGAGACCCTGAGCATAGTTCATATTACAGATGTGCAATCCAACAATGGTATTCTAGTCAGGGGTTTGGCTACCCATGAAATCAGAAGTTACCAGAGGAAACACTGAAATTTCAGTTATAAATTCCTATTCTAGTCACTGGTGCCTCATAGAAGAAATGTCTCTTCTGAAATTAAGTTTTTTGTTGTTTGGTTTGGTTTGGTTTGTGGCTTTTTGGTGTTTTGTTTTTTTTTTTGTAGAGCCTGTTCATAATGAAGATTTGGCTGTCTCAGTGGCTGTCTTTTCAAATCATGTCATCAAAGATAAAAGGAGGATTGAAAGGAAACTATAAGGCTCATCTCATAAGCAGTATTGAAGCCATTATTTGTTTTACTTTCTCATTTAGCTAATAATGGATTTATGGATTTCTTTCCAAGATAGAGCTTGATTTTTAAATACTCCAAATAAATTTCTTAACACTACCCCAAAACATTAAGACTCTTGGTCTTAATCTTCAGGTCTTCAATTTTCCTTTCAGAAATACAGAATTGCTTTGATAAGTTGAATCGCTAACTTTTAGTGGAATAAATCTAACAACAAAACCACCAGAACTGATAAATATTGCAGTTTTAATATTGTGTGATTTGAGATTGTTTTTGTTATTTTAAAATTTGTTGACATGTGATGGAAATAAGTCATTAAAAGCCTTCCATTACTATTTATTTGTCATTTTTAATACTTTATTTTTTTACACTGTATTGTGTTACACAAACTCTATTTTAATATTATTAACTTCATAGGTAAAATGTGTAGCAAGAGCAATTTATTATTCTTTCATAAATATAAGAATTGTAAAACAAAGCATGGCATCCCTAAATTAATAATGAGGAAAATGAGGAATAGGCTGTATTCCTGAAGTTTCTCAAAATGCATAGAGTAGGATTGTACTAACAGTAAGTTGGTAAATGGTAAATTTACCAATAGATTGGTAAATTGGTGGGCTGGTGAAAGAATCTCAACTAGTGAATGAGAGAAATAGGAAGACATAATAAGATCCTGTGTTTTGGTCTCAAAGCTGGAAAACAGAGGCCTCCAGATGATTTGTTTTGCTAGCATAGTTTTTGAAACATATAGGGCAGGTTTGTTCTCATCCCAAATGTAGATACCTGCTTTCCTCTCAAGCAGTTATCTACTTGCCTTTCATTGGCACTGGAAAGAAACTGAAAGGCACAGAAAGCAGTTCTTCCATACTGCCCTAAGTAACTGTCCTAGAAGGGCAATGTTCTCCAAAGCTGAAGAACTTCTCCCACTGACTGTGGAGAAGCTTAAATTAGTACCTTGGTCTATATGCTTAACGTGTAGGTGATTATAAGTATGTAAGATAGATCTTATAAAATTTCTGGTCACAGCACTAGGCAACTTTCATGTATGTATAAACTGCAGTATGAATGTAGGGAGAGGCTGTGATTAAAATCTATGTATGCAAATTAATTAATTTTACAAAGAATAATATGAATAATTCTAATTCTAATAATAAAACTGACTTAACTAGAGCTGTGGGGATATTTGTGTTAATTTAGATTATTGGTTTAACAACCTGTGAACAGTTTTTTATTTCTTACATGTTGGCACTTAAATGGACACAAAAAAACTAAGAGAAAAATCTCTTTCAAATCATAGAAAACATTCACATTTTGGCTTACAATTGGAGTTGGACTATGGCCCAAATTCTGGTCTGTTTTTGTAAACATCATATTTTGAAAGATTGACCTGGTCATAATGAGTGTTCCTAAAAGTAAGCCAGTGATTGCAAAAGCCTATCTTTCTAAGACAAAAAGTAAAAATAAAAAGTAACAAACACAGTCCACTGTTTTGCTTTGCTCATGTGATTCCATATGTTTGATCATATTAAAGGTTGAGTACATTTATCCTCCACCAACAGGACAGATGTTGCAGTGTCATCTGCTGTATAGCTTGTCATTTTTTATTACATTTATGAGTCCAATTAGTTTTTTTTATTGAATTAGGGAGACAGGTGCAAGCTTTTGATCTGTGCACCAATAATATATTTGCATTGTTTGCATATTTTGTTGGAAGTGTATTGTAATCTTGACAAATTCTATGCCAGAATTTTCATGGAAACTTTAAATTGAAGGGTACAGTTTGAATAGGATCAACTGCATTATTAAGGTTTAGTAGGTGTCAATCAAGAAATGATGAAAAATCTGAGGGTATGTACAGATTATAATTTCTGAAAACAAGTCAAGCTCCAAACATTTTTATATTGTCATTCTCTAAGATAGTATTTGGATATCCAAATTTGTGATATGGTTTAATTTACAATGGTTAGAGCAACTCTTGATACATTTAGAGGAAAGAGACTGTCTTTTCAAGTACTTTGCTTGTTTTTCCTGCATTACAAAAGAACAGCAAGAATAAGCAAGCAAAAGAATTGGCATAGTAATTTTTTAGAGCATGGAATCACCTTTAAGCCTGAAGATGACAACACTACAGTTATTGATTCCTTTCATTATTATGAAATTATACAATTATAAAGAAATTATACAATTTCTTTAATTGTATAACCAAGTTCTATTCACGTCTGGGTTTCTGCATGCATATAAAAGATTAATAGACTGACACAGCAAAGTTAACAACCTTGTTTACAGGAAAAATAAAATTTGCCCACATCTAGAACAAGCTATACACTCTAATAAATTCTGAATTATTAATTCTCTTTAGAAAATTTTATTTTTCTGCACTTCTGGGCTCCTTGGTTAGAAGATAAAACAAAGACAATATTATTAAAGTTAAAATGGAATAGGATAGCAAAGGGTAGGGTAGGACAGGACAGGACAGGACAGGATAGGACAGGATAGGATAGGATAGGACAGGACAGGATAGGATAGGATAGGATAGGACATTTCAGCCGGAAGGGACTTACAACAACCATCTAGTCCAACTGCCTGACCACTTCAGGGCTGACTAAAAGTTAAAAGCAAATTATTAAGGGCATTGCACAAATGCTTCTTAAACACTGAAAAACTTGGGGCATTGACCACCTCTCTAGGAAGCCTGTTCCACTGTTTGAAAGTTACCTTAAAAATTATTGTTAAAAAATCATGATTTCTGACCCAACATTTTGAAGTAAGAATTTTGACATAGGTTGTTTAGAGACTAAAGTAAAATATATGAAGAAATGTTAATTGGAGAGTAATTTAAAATACACACAGAATTCTTAGATCATTTCAAGTATATTGTTCCAAATGCATTATATGTCTCTGCCTTATAGATTTTCAGGCAATTTTTAAAGTAGTAAATAAAACAAATCAGGACCATTTTTAAAGTCAAGATCACTGGGCTAAATTCTCTTTTCCATCAAAATTATGGGATCAGGCAAACCCACTCTATTAGGAACAATCTTTGGTATGCACTTGACATCTCATGAGCTGTTATTGTTGGGGTTTTTTGTCTTGCTCCCAAACCAATTTCTTTTTTTTTCCTTTTTTTTTTTTTCTTTCTTTTTTCTCCCCTTAGTTGTGCTGGTTCAGCTTAAAGCAAATTATTTCTATACCCTGAATATCCTAAAATGGAACTATATCCTTCTTGTATTTCCTTTCTATGCTTCTTTCATAAATAATTCCCATTGCTTTCTGTAGGTATTAGGTGTTTCAATACCATTGTGAATCTAGGTTTAAAGGCATACAAGGGAGAAAAAAAAGAAACAAAAACAAACAAACAAACAAAAAAAGAGCTTGTTCCAAGACCACACAGAACAAATTGTGGCCATTAAAGCTGAAAGACTCTGAATTTTCACAACAACAACAAAAAAAAACCAACAAAAAA
Source organism: Falco cherrug (assembly GCF_023634085.1). Classification (NCBI taxonomy): domain Eukaryota; kingdom Metazoa; phylum Chordata; class Aves; order Falconiformes; family Falconidae; genus Falco; species Falco cherrug. The sequence goes on along the minus strand of NC_073702.1, from coordinate 69,600,651 downwards.
ATGAGTTATATGTTACAAATATTACATATCTAGAGGCTTGGACTAGAGGAAAACTGTAAAAAAAGTAAATAAAACACCAGTGGTTTAATAGTTTCAGTTTGTTTGAAACCAAAATGTTATATTTGATATTTAATTTAAACATGTAGTGCTTTTCTTTCCATCAGGCTGGTGTTTCCCACAGCATTTAAATAACGAGTATTAGATAACTGATATTATTTACCATTTTAATTTCAAATGAAATATTTTGTTAGTGTAATATCTGTCAAGAAGAAATTATTTCATTTTACTTGAAAAAAGAATCTTTGATGTCTTTGTAATCAAGGACAGCAAAACAAACATACTCTTTGTTCTGATATTCTCTAATGTGCATTACTGATTTGTAAATATATGTTTGGAACATATTTTAAGTGATGACTAATTTCAAGCTTATTTCCATAGTGAACACCATGTATTTTGAGATGGATATTTTAAGTGGGACCCAGAATGACTCCTCATTTGCTTAAAAAATTCAAACCCAGATCTACTTTGCATAATTTTACATAGGCAATGGTTCAGTATAAAACAAACAAACGCTCCTTTTCTCCACATACACACATATAAATGATGACTACATGTTTGTCTGCATAATTTGCACACAGTGTTTCCCCTGAAGGTATAGGAAACACACTGCTATTTTACTGCACTCCTTTTGTTGAAGAGGAAGTGGTGTCATTGAATAGAATTGCCTCATCAGACACTCTACAGAAGTGCCAAGTTGTAGCGATCAATAGGGAAATAGCAGATGTGAAGGTTACTTGGCATCAAAGAATGTGAGTGGAAGACTTTCCTATGGGAAAGTGCTTCATTACACTTCATCTGTACTAAGAATATCGGTTCTATCAAGCTTTCAAAAATTAGAATATGATGGCTTTCATGACTCCAGCTCTGAAAGAGTCACTTTAACAACAATTAAAAATTTAGATAGATATCTACCTGGGTAATTGCATAAAGTGGTTAGGATTTTATTAATTTTAAATTGGAATGCTGCAATTCCTTCTCTCTTTGAAGAAAGCAGATCCAGCATAACTGTGGGACAAGAATTGGCTCCCTGGTTAATCACTATACTGTAGATGAGTGTAAATGCTGCTTTTGGAGCATGTTCATAGGAAACAAACAATGTTTTATCATTTCTCTAGAGTATAAATATTTAAAGACTTGTTCAGAACGTTCCTTGTTTTGGGACTAGCTTGGATATTTATGCTTGTTTCTTTTTTCTGAAAAGTATAAGCAACTTTTCAATGTTTGTCCACACAGGAACTGCTGCAGAAAAACTGTGTTTCAATACATCAGTCAAGTGGATGCTCTTTAGAGAGATTGCTCTACAGGGAATAGCAAAACCGGAGAGTCAGTAAACAAAATGATGTTGAGCTGGCAAGTCAGTGGATCATAGTATTTGTCAGTATGAGAGCTTACAGTTGCTGATAGCAGTTGAATGCTTTTCTGAGCAAGCTGTAAAAAGGAGCAGGTGTTAGTGAGGATAGAATACTTGGAGGGAAATATTCACTGACGGATGATTTTGTTACATTCACTTTACAAACTTGTGAGATTTCAAAAAGGTGAATTTGAGGCTGAACATACTGGGGGTTTCCCTTATAAAAAGCCCAACTCCTTAATCATATATCTTTCTCTAAGAATACCTCTAGTTACAGGGGTGGATACATGTTTCTTATAAAACATTGAAGCAATTTTCTCACCTCACCTATCTTTAAATTAAAATACTGCTTAATGGAAGTTCTACTCCTAGTCTGCTTAATTAATACTTAGAGCAAATTATATTTATTGCCAATGTGAAAAAGGAGTTGGCATTAATTATCTAAAAGCACCTTTCTCCCTGAAATACAGCATGGATTGAAAATTAATTGTCCCTGGTCCTTGAGCTCTGTTCATGCTAATAAACAAATAAATGCACTGGAGCACACACTGAATCAAAGGTTGCACTAACAGTTGAGATATTTAGAGCCAGAATGGAATCTGATTTGCTGAGTACTCTGCAGTGCTTCAGCTTCCTATGCCTCCAAAGTTTGCAAGGTATAGAACTGAGGGCTTTGGCATTAAGAGCTTAAATGAACATTACATGGTATCTGTCGAGATTGCTCTTTCATCTGAGAATACTGTGTAATAATGTGTACAAGTAAGTTACGTCTACCTTCAGTGCTTGCAGGTACATTTGATGACAAGAGAAAATTATTCTGCCTTTGGCTTTAAAGTGAAGCTGAGGCATTCCTGTCCTGCAGTAGCCCAAACCCAAATACTTTGTACCTCAATAAACATAGCCAAAAGCATTTTAAAAATCTATTAAATCCATCTTGCATTTTTGCTGTGTTTGATCAACAATTTATCAAAGCAAGTAAAAGAGAGATAGCAGTAAAATTTAGAGCTGTATCTAATATGTGAAGTCATTTAAAAACTGAACTTTATTAGGCTTTTAGTTTAGATAGTAAATCTGTATTAGTAATGGAAAAAATAGCCTTATTTAATTATGCCGAAAAAGTTAAATGTCAGCTTCTTGAAGTTATGAAAAACTTTAAGCACTTGAGGCTGAAGCCTTCAGTCTTCTTAGTCTAATACAAGTGGACACAGACAAACCTTCTTTTCTATTGTGTATTATAATGCTTCTGTACTTGCTCAGAAGCAACTACACACCCTTTTGGCCAAACCTATCTCCTGTGTGCACTGAGATTCAGGGCCAAGTTTACCCGTAAGTGAGTACTCTAACAGCTATTCAGCTGGTCTAAAACCTGTTCCTTTAATCAGGATTGCTTTGGTAGTGTAATGACTCCCCTTGTATATTTTTAGTTCACTTCTTATATCTCTTTTATAAAAAGCACTGAGTATTATAGTTTTCAGAGTGGGAAAATATAGTGTGAATACATGTAATATTGAGCATGTTCTGTAACTGTTTATCTAAATTCCATTAAAACAAGCATTTTGCAAGCTGTCATAGAAAAGAAAAAAATAAAAATCCCTACAGACCAAGATTATGACAATATTTGATTGTCAGTACAGGTATGTGTCTTGTTTATTAAATATTGCAATCTAGCTAATTAGACTATACAAACAGTATTATTTTTCACTGTAGGTCCCCTGACAGTTTTCTGAAAACAATGAGCATTTTAACAGATTACCTAAACAATAAAGTCAAAAGGATTAAGTTAAACTTCTTTTCCCCATGAAATACATCATAGTGATGCAGTAGAAGATTAGGAGTAGAGCTGCTTTAAAGTTCAGCTGCACTTTTTAACATATGGATGCAACCAGGTGTGATGAAGAAAAACATTTATCAGAAGAATCTGATTCTGTAGTTAGTACAGGATAACATTTTATCATAATCCTATCTAAGAAATAATTTTTCATAATCCTATGCATTATCAAAACAATTGTATCAGGTGAAACTTTTTACACTTTACTAACAGTGGCTTTATTGCAGCCTTTTTATTTTCTAAGCCCCCAAATTTGTATCCCTGTGCAACTAAGTCCCAGTGAATTGTGCTGAAATTTTGTAGGTAAATAGATGGCTATTAGATCAGATCATTAATTTGCAATTGTAGCCTTCTATGTACTGTTACCGAAAGCTCTTTCCTCTAAATTTTTACTTAAACTAATACACTCAGAAATCTGCCTTGCCAGAATGTTTTCTGCTAAATTGGTCAACAGAAAATACATTAGGATTTGCTGCAGGATGTTCACAGATTATTGATGCAGAAATATACAGTGTGAACACAGCAGTACTGTTGCTGGTGCCATCAAATGCATGCCATGAAAAAGTTTGGGGTATTACTAAATTCACTGTGTTTTACCGAAGCAAAGAACTAGCTCAACTGGGATTTGAAAGATCACAAGGAACATATAGATTCTTTTATATGTTAATTTATACTTAAGAGGCATAGAATAATGCTAGAATGTCTGCTGAGCTAGTTTCCTTCCTCTAGCTCCTTTGTGGCAACCACTGAATCATACCACTCCTGTTGGACTGATAAATTTCAGTTCTATCTTCTTGTTGTCTTTATGGTGTTGATATATGCAGTTTGGTCTCGGGACATTCTGAAAAACAAATTCTTAAATTAGAGCTAGTCCTTGTAATTGTGTTTTAAATTCTACCTGTATAGAAAATTAGGTTAGTTCTGTTGTACTGTCAGAAATAAAATATCATACACCAATGCACTTTCTCATGAAAATAGTATCTTGTTCTATCATTTGTTTACAAGGCAATTATACCACACTTATTCCTATGTTAACTACAGGCACTTGCAACTCCATTGCCAGCTAACCATCATGTTAGTGATAATGGCTCCTGTTGTGTTGTTTGGTTGTTTTGCTGTTTGGGGTTTTTTGATTGTTTTTTACTGTCATATTTGTTTGTCTCCAATATCCTGGGCACTGTATTAATGTGGAGGTACATTAAAGCCATAGTGCAATTCAAATGGTTAAAATCTGGGTGAAATTAGGTATGTGCTGCAACTCATAACAGGCACAAAATCCTGAATGGAATCCCTGCCATTCACTGATGAGATGATAAAAGGCAGTAGATGCTCTGAAGCATCAGTGATATAAATATCATGTAGTGAAAAAGCTTCCCCTTTGCAGTAGAATTCCACATGTTAATGTGATGAAGTGGTAACCATTTTCTGCAATAAAGTTATGTAGTTTTCACATGTCCAAACATCTTCCTGTCATGGAAAGCTGCTTCCCTACATGGGCCATCTGGGGTCTTAACAGCTTGCATGCCTCCAGCACTTCTGGTTACTTCCTCAGTGTTGAATTAATGCAGTGAAGTATGTACATGCTCAGTATACAGAGAACATAGAGCTGTTTTATTAAAAAAACAGTTGTACAGAAACAAACAGCTCTACACAAACAAACAAATAAAAAAAGCAAATACCGGGGCCCCCCCAAACAACCAACAAAACCCACCCTCAAAAAATAACAACACCCAAACCAGAACAAAACCCAGAAGACATGAAGTAAATTAAGAACAGCACTTAAGTGTTGTGTGGCACCCTGAACCTGTAATCATTTAAGAAGTGTTGGAATTAAACCAAACTGTGACCAGATAATCTGAAACGTGGATCTTCAAGTTCATAATACATCAAAGTAGCCCATTGAATCTAACTTAAAATATGCACATTTATGTTCACAAAAACTATTTTCTGTCTTAAAACACCGTAAAACCCAAAGGAACTGGGCTGTAAGATTTTCTAAATATTGCAGTTGGCTAAAATAACAAAGAATCCAAATTAGAAAAAAAATTACATTCTGCCAAAGAACTTTTTTTGACAGATCTACCTTATTTTCTCTTCTCTTCCCATTGCCTTTTTGTTTTGTTTTGGTTTGGGTTTTTTTGTTGTTGTTTTTGGTTTTGTTGGTGGTTTTTTGTTGTTTGTTTGTTTTGATTTTTATTTGAGGCAAAGTTTATTTCTGAGCAAAAACCACTCTTCCATGCTGACTGCAATTCACAGAACTAATTACCCAAAAGATCAGTGTAAAACTTTGAGTCCTATTTTTTTCGGACAGATTTGCTATTTAAATTTTTATCCTTGCCAATGAGGTTAAATTATCTGAAGATTTCAAATTTCTTAAAAACTTTCTGCTTCAGTCATATGTATATATCTTAACTTTCATTTAAAGATGTGGTAATGTGAAAAGAGCACCTGTCCCTACAGAAGTTTAATGGATTTCAAATTAAGGGAGGAATTTCCCTGCATTTACAGGGTTGCAGAGCTGATTTAAAAATTTTCTCCAAAAGAAGAGGATAAGATTAAGGAAAAACAATTGTATTTCTAATAATATGGTCTTTAAGGCAAATTACCTGTTATGCATTATAGTAAAAATAAACAGTTTTAAGTGAAAAGGGAATTAACCCATCTCGTTAATTGCTGTGGTTAACATCATCCTCCTTAGATGCTTCAATTTTCTGGCTACTTTTCTAATACTACATTTATAATGGTATAGTTTCATTTGATAGACCATAGTGGTTCGTTTAAAACATGTATGCTTAATTATTTAAATGTAAATGTTTCTTCTTACACTTTCATTCTCTAAAGATTGTATGTACTGATGAAACAAAATTTATTAAATTTAGTTCGAAAAGCTATTTTCAGACTTAACTGTCTCAGCTTATTTCTTTGCTCTTTATTCCTGAAAACCAAATGTAATTAGAGCATACTAGAAGAAGGTTTCTTGAAAAATCCTCTTGAAACTGGGATGATTGGATTGTAGGAGCACATGCATCATACAGTAAAATACATTTTATGTGTGTCCTATTTCATTGTACTTCTTAAATTTGAAATTTGTTTTGTTAGGCTCAGTTATCTTTTCCAGATGATATGGAACAAAATTCTTGGATTCAGGTATGCAGCATTTAAGTTTATCAGATTGCTGCCTACAAAGCAGTTTTATGGAGGAGTTATTCTTACCAGAAATTTATAAGGTGGATATGTACATGTTAATAATAGTACTGGTTTTAAAAACAAAATTATTTTTAAGTAACGTAAACAGATTTTTTATTACTTCCTTAACATCTCTATCAATAACTTCTCAGGGTTTTTTTTAGTGCATGATGATGCAAGCTTGTTAAAAAATAAGCCTATCACTTCTAAATCACAGCTGGTGGAACTGCCACAACAGATCTTTTAATGTTGATTTCACCCCAACAGCAGGATTCCTCTGTCATTGGACATTATTGTAAAGATGTAAATCTATGTTATACCTTTCCATCTGCCTAGCATTGATATTTATCACAGATAGCAGAGAAGTAAGTTGTTAGGTGGCCCCAGATCAGAACGCTACAGTCCCTTTTAAAGTTTGGAAAGCAAGAACACATCTTTGTGGTTATTAGGTTTTGGGCCTGAGGTCTAGGAGTTGGTTCTTTTATTCCTCATAAAGTTTCTCTTTAAATTAGGTACTGTGAAACTACATGCAATGTTTTTTCCTCATTGCATTGCTAATCTCTGTGATCCCTTTGTGTCATTTCTGCAAAATAATGAGGCTGTTAAATACAACTAGACCTAACACTGAGCTCTTTAGTGGCTTATTCTGACTCCTCTCTCATTAGTCATATGGTCCTTTTGGTTTAAGTCCTTTCATTATGGTTTAAAGCCATTAAAGCCTTGGTTTAAAGCAATTATTCAAATTAATTTTATGTCACATTGATGTTTAGCTTGACATGTACTCTGCTTTCTATCAACTCTCTCAGAACCTAATCCGGTCCTTCCTTTGCTTCCAGACCACAGAATGGCTAGTTTATGCTCCCTTAGATCCTGATTTAGTAGGATTTATCCAAGACATATAACATATATCTTGTGGTATCCTACAACATACCATTCTTTAGCTTTCAAGTGACTTAATCTAATTCCAGCCCTTGGGAATAGATGATAATATCTAAAATTCATATATATGCAAGCAACAACAACAACAACAAAAAAGGCTGCCTTAATTTAAGATGACAAATTTATTTTTATTCTCTCTTTTCTCAATGGAGAGGATGGGGGCCCCATAAGAATATGTTCAGACCCAATTACATATTTTCCCACAGGAAAAAATTGAGAAGAATCTTCCAGAAGGTCAGGTAGAAGTGGAAGGTGGAAGTCTTTCCTCTCCCCACTTCTCTTGTTATTTCCTGAGCCCATGTGAAGTCTCTGTGAAGTGGGAGGTGTATGGACAATAAAAGCATCCCTAATTTCCTCATCCTGTTCCAGTTCTGGTGTCTAGTGGAAGTATCTTCTCCTTGCATTGAAAGTTATCCTAAAAATAATTTTATGTATGCAGAAAAGCAGTTTCCTACAGAAAAAAAAGTTTCAGTGGAAAAAACTCATCAGTTTAGTAGGCATTGTTATCAGATTCCTCCAGATGAATTTATCCGAAATCTCTCATCTTTCTGTCCTTAACCATGTAATTCATTGCACCTAGCTTCAGAAGACAGAAGCTAATCATCCAGCCTGACCAAGTCTTTTAGTTCTGTAGTTAGTGTAGGATTGGGGTAGTTGGCAGAATTGTTTTCTGGACATAACCTCTTTTTCCTTTTCTGTTGAATATAAAGTGATTCTCTCTATATAGGTGTGTAACTTTAAAAGTTCTAAAGGAATGAGCATTATATTCTTCTTAAATGTATTATTATTTCATTTTCAGTGTTACCTTCATTCTAGCATTGTGTACATAGTTCTTGAAGTTTAGAAAGTTTGTAAACACTATTTTACCTCTTTGAAGTATATACCAGTTGGATACTTCACCCATGTACTTTAAGAATTCAGATATTCCATGTCCTCTTTCTTTTGCTCTCTTCTATTTGACCAGAATTCTATCTTTAGTTTTACTGGTTACCAACTTAGTCTACTAGAATTGTTAAAACAACACTATGCCATATTAATCTCTGTTTGTGAATGTACTGTCCAAAAGCTTACCAGAACCAAATTTGGTTTTCTTACAATAAAAAGTCCTGAAGGAAGTAACCCTGAATGTATTACAGAGTATTCTTATTTAAGATAAACTGTAGTGTTAATTACAGAGTATTAGCATTATATTCAATTTTTATGGTACTCCTCCCAAATCTAGCTATCTAAAATTACTGAAATGAAATTATGTATCCATCATTTCTCCTCCTAAGATGCCATCTGTTCCACAGATAACTTAGGTAACTAATTGCTACTTTAGTCAAAGTACAACATTTAAATCCTCAATTGCCACCTGTCCCTGGAGTCAGCAATTTCCTTAGAAATTTCTTTCTAAGAAAGAAAACTTTCTTAAGAAAGTTCGCTTCTGATGTTACGCAGAAATGACTAAGTCTGGCTATTCTGAACAGCTAAGTGCCTACTTTAACTCCCTTTGGGGGCCTAACATTCTTCCAGGGACTGGTCTGGAAATAGGATGACTGTATCTTCCCATACTCCTACAGTGACAGCAGTGCTGTTATAACTTGGTTTTAGCTGGTGACTCAGTTTGTAGAAAATACATTAAAAGGAATGTCTGATTTTTTTTAATGGTAAGATAATCAGAAGGGAGAATTGTTTCAGTCCGTACAATTTAAGATATCCAATTTTAGTGGATTGTTATGAATGGAAGAACATTAGATTAGATTATTAGATTAACATTCTAAAATAAAAGGAGGGGAAGAAGGCACTTTACACACCTGAAATTTCGGGGTTTGCTCCACTAGAATGTACATGTGTTTCATCCCAAACAACCCTTTGTTACTCAGTTTAGTCAAGCAGAGTATAAGTTTTCTGTCTATTTGTCAACGGGATACATTCAGGGTGGAAAAACATTCTATACCACTTGTTTCTGCATCCTATTCATACTGTGTTAAACATATTTTTTTTTCCAATTAGTCTATTGCAGCCCAGAAAGCCAACCGAATCCAGGGCTGCATCAAAAGAAGCATGGCCAGCAGGTCAAGGGAGGTGATTCCTCCCTTCTACTCCACTCTCATGAGACCCCACCTGGAGTAGTGTGTTCAGCTCTGGGGCCCACAATGTAAGGACATGAACCTGTTGGAGCAAGTCCAGAGGAGGGCCACAAAGATGATCAGAGGGCTGGAGCACTTTTGTGAAGACAGGATGAGAGAGCTGGAGTTGTTTAGCCTTAGCCCAAAGAAGGCTCCAAGGAGACCTTCTAGCAGCCTTCCAGTACCTAAAGGAGGTCTAAAGGAAGGCTGGAGAGGGACTTTGCACCAGGGCATGTAGTGATAAGACAAGGGGTAATGACTTTGAATTGAAATAGGGTTGATTTAGATTTAGTACTAGGAAGAAGTCTTTACTGCAAGGGTGGTTAGACACTGGAAGAGGTTGTCCAGAGAACGTGTGGACGCCCCATCCCTGGAGGTGTTCCAGCCCAGGCTGGATGTGGTTTTGAGCAACTTGGTCTAGTGGAAAGTGTCCTTGCCCATGGCAGGGGGGTTGGAAATAGATGATCTTTAAGGTCCCTTCCAACCCAAACCATTCTATGATTTATGATTTTAATTTAGTCTATTTGTTTCGGTTTAGTAACTTGAGTAGATATACCCCCTGTACTTCTTAGTATGATGTCAGAGGTACAGAGGCAGAAAACTGAAGCCATTCTACACAGAATTAATGTTTTTTGTTATAAAAAGAAAGAAAGAAAGAAAGAAAAAGACAAAATTGTCACTTCAGAGCAAGCTATGGATTTCAGACAAACTAGGGTAGCTTTAATTTGTACTCTGCCTATTTGAATAAGGTATTTAACATAGTAATTACTTGAGTATTCATGTTCAATAATTGCAATAGCACATCTGCAGAGTCTAATTCCCCTGCCTTAGTATTTGTAAAATATACTGTATGTTTTCTGTTCATAATTTTTAATCTTCTATTTAGTAAAAGTAAACATGAAAACCAAAAAACAAAGGTTTAACAAAAGGTGATTAAAAATGTATATGTTAAAATACAAACCGGTAATTTTGCTTATTGCTATGACTTATTAAATTCTGCATATTACTATGATGATGCTGAAGTGCTCGTATCACCATGTAGTAGAAGTACCCAGTTAGTTAAAACAAACAAAAAAATTAAGAAGCCTCCCAGCTGGAGCTGATTATTGCCTCCATCAAGTGTATCTCTAAAAGGAAGTGAGGGAAAATGCACTGCTGGTAGAAATGAATCTGACCTGTGCTGGAAAGATTATCTCTGGACTTTTGCTTTCTCAGGAAATATTTTTCCTGATCAATCCGATCAATTCATAACCTGTTCTGAGGTCTTAACATGTAGTTTTACAGTGTAGCTAAAATATTTTTACTTAACTCTTCTAATGAATTAATCCTAGTCAAGCAGCTGTCACTTCCATGGTAAATGGCTTGTGAGCAGATTTTAATGCTAGTAACAAAACAGTGCTTCTTTAGGTTTGTTTGGAACTTTCGCCTCTTTCTACAACATAGCACATATATAGCGCATAACACTTCTGTTCTTGGTTACATCTTTCTTGGGTTATCATTTATACTTCAGAGATGGAGAAATCCTTTTACACCCCAAAGCTTGTGCTTACGCTTCACATATGTGATATTAAAAAATATCAACAGTCCTTATGACTATACCTGACTTGCTATCTCTCTGTTCGTGTTCCATTTGCTCAGACATGCAGAATGCTAAAGGATGGTGTTAATCAGTAGTGTGTTTTCTGAGCACTAGATTGTTAGTTGACTCTTCCTTATGGCTGCAGGATTTCTCACTGCCATTCATTAGCTTTCGTGTGAATATGATCCCAGAAAGATTAGCTGAATAATCCCTATCAGTGACATTTAATGACAAAATGGAATTGCCAATAAAAGTTGTAGCAGTAGTTTAGTAGGAAACCAGATAAACAAATCATTAAAATTACAGGCTGTACTACTTCCTGTTCAGTGTTACAAAGTAAATTATTATCAAGCAACTGCCTGTTCTCTCATGAATCTCAAATTTCTGTTTTTAAAGCTGTTTCCTATAACATAGTACGGTCTGTCCATAAAGAATATTTTGAAGATGAAGATCATTCACAAAAGAAGACAAACTGTCAGATAAGAGAATAATAAATACACATTTAAAAGACCATAAATGAAGATAGATGATATAATTAGAAGCTAATTATGAGGGGAATGCTTTAAGGAAAAAGAGCTTATCTTTTCCCAGATCTTACTGTAGAGAAATGTGTAATGTTTATTGCAGTCTCTTTCTGTCTCTGCCTGAGCTTATCATCATGACATATGGGAGATTATCACTAGTCACATGCTTTTTCAGATACACTGTTAGATGCCTGTGCATTCTGTGGGATGTCTCCAAAGTCTGTATCCCAGCAAGCACAGTAGCCTTATTCAGATTACTTTATTTGTGCAGAATAAACTAATCAAATGTGGGAGCCTTTTGCCTCTCTGTGAAAAGCACACACATTAGCAAGTATTTCTAATGGCCACAGGTAAACTCCAGAGTAGAACAGATTCTTAACCTGAATATGACTGGCAATACAGCTGAGTTACAGGGATGAACAAGACCTGTTAGAAATTAATGTACTGTAAAACACAAATACATAGACTTCAGTGGTTTAGATTTTTTTTTTAAAAAAGATGTAAAATATCCCAAACAAAGTACATTTATTTCCCTCAATGTATTTTCTACCTGCAGTTCTTTAAGCCTCTGAAACCTTGGAACTTACCTGGTACCCTGTGATTTTGAGAAAATTGTGATTTTCATTAACTATGGTGTGTCACCATAAAGATCAAGTGAACTACTATGTAAGGGAAAAAAATGTGCAAAAGATAGGTATGTTGAAGTATTTTGTTTCTGAAATGTTGCATAAAAATCAACTACTTCCAATGACCATGTGAGGCACTGGTTTTAATGTTTATGTATGGGCTTTTCTTTGGTTGTCTTTATGCCACAGAGGAGTTCTGTAGGCCCATAACAAAGTTCAACAAAGGAACAACAGTGGCTTTCTGTCCCTGGGGCTGATCCTATGCCAAACACAGTCTAAATTATGACAGCTGGTTTGTTATGGCTCCCAACAGTGCTTTGTTTGCAAGAAATTGCCTGAGCACTCCAGTGCTCCAGCCATGCCGAGTGACCATATGGAACTTAAGAATTTGGCTTGTGGTTGCTATTGCCATCATGGTATGCCAATCGTGAATTTATTCTCCAACACTGTAGATCCACATTAATGAATTCATGGGTTTTGGACACATTGTAAGTTTCTTTCTGTTTATGATGATCTTCTCATTACTTAGGAGAACATGTGCCCAAGTTAGGTTAGGCTTATTTCTAGCTAAACAAAATCTAAGGGTGTCATATTGGCTCTTTAAAATTGGTTTCTAAAACATAGAAGCCTTGCAACTTTGTCCTAGAAAAGCATCAATATGTCTGTCTGCTGAGCTGAAATAATATAAACCTAGTGATATGCTCTGTGCTTTTGTAGTTGTGACATTTCTCCCATATGGTTACCTCTAATTTAAGTAAATCACAGCAAGTGGCTAAAACAAGAATATAAGCATGGCCACCACTTAAATCATCTAAATCAGCTAAAGCTCATATCCTGTTTATGGTAATGGTCACTCTAGGGTGAAATACAAGAACATGGCATGCACATAGTGATGCTTGTCTGCACTGGCAGCGATTTGTAGCTCATATCCTTCTTGAGAAAAAAAGTAGCATGATTATATTTAGTAACTACATTGACAAAATAAGAGAAATCAGAAAGCAAAGACAGGAAGAAACTATAAAGGGAGTGATTAATAAGACAGCAGACCAAATTAAGTCTTCATATTCAGTTAGATTACGGAAGTATTTTATGTTATATTCAGAAATATTTTTGCTGGTTGGAAGATTGCTGGTGTATAGCAACATATTTGTCCTCCAAACTGCAAATCACCTGAGTCCACTTTTTGTTTTGTAGTAGAAATGCTCACCAGTGTACTCACTTTTTGCTGATATTTCAGAGATAGTAGAAACACATCTATGAAAGGCTTGATAGGCTTTCAGGTCTCCATTTTCAGAAGCAAGAAAGCAGAGAAATTTGATAGTGAAGTAAAAGCTGTGAGACTAACTGTCAATGAAAGTATAGGCTGGAAGAAGTATGAAGGGTCAGACAGATTGTGCCTCCAGTGAGGACTTGGCAAAGAGAATCAGGTCATTCCTGACATGGAAGGGAGCTGGGCAGCTTGGCAGCTAAGGTCAAGCTTTGTACATAGCTCGCCTGCTGCCTTTATTTTGGAAATGGTGCACAGAATCTTTCCCAGTCATTTTTCTGTGGCAGCTTCAGGAATGCAGTCTCGTCTCATCCCTGCTGTCAGCTTGCTCCAACTGTTCACACACCAGTCGAATAGACATTATCAAGTTTATTTCATGATGTTAGAGGTTAGACCTGCCTTTCTCCCCATATCTTGCTTGCAGAGTTTTGGTTCTAACAGAAGGGTTTTGCCCATCTGGACTGTTAAATGATGTGTTGAGTTAAAAAACATGTTGAGTAAAAGAGCAATGTAATTTGCAGCAAATGTACCTGTAATGTGTGAAGATTAAAGTGAAAAGCACCACTTTATACTGTATATTTGACTGCATCTTTACCTTTTAGCCTGCAGTCACAGCCTGCTGATAATTAGACTTTGAATATGTGAGATATTGATTATATAATTTATTAATAATAAATAAATTAGTAAATTGATAATTCAATAGGCTATTTATTATGTATGTTATTAAGTATTTTGTTACTAAGTTATTTGTGGATTTCGCTGTGAAAAAATGTACAGAGACAGATTTTTTTAAAAGCCCTGTAACTTTTATCTATAGGCAACTTGTGGTTTTTAGACTTACCTTATGGTAAGAGGATATAAAAGGGTTAGGCTCCCTTGGCTTCAGTGCACATTTCCTGCCTTCTGAGACGGAGAGGAGAACAGTGAGTGAATGCCTGTCCTACTGTAGGTAGCAGTCATTATTACCTGCTTCAGAGTGTAGCTCTTTACTAACAGGATGTGAAAAGGGTTGCTCAGGACAAGATTGTTTTATTCTGAAAGAGAAAGGCTGTCAGTTAACATATATATAATTGATCCTCTATCAGCAGTCATTTTGTTTTTGCTACCAGGGTAGGCTCTGCTAATGATGAGAAAATAGTATTATTCATTACAGTAGCTTACCTTGGTTTTAATTCTGTTAGACTTACCACACTTTCAAAGTCTGAGTGCAAGACTGGAGTCCAAAACTCCTGAGTTCAACCTCTGTTTATTGAGTGATTTTATTACAAATTCAGGCCACTTAATACCTCTTTTCACTTCAGTTCTGTATTAAAAGAAATGAGATGATATTTACATACTTCAGTGGATGATGTTAGGGATTATTTTTATTTGTTTAATGCTTTGAAAATGGAAGGTTTAGTTTTGCATTATTTTCTTTCTCTGAGGACTCTTTTCAGCAAAGACTATGAGAAGCATTTTTTGCATCATCTTTTTTGACCTCCCTTTCCTACATTTTTCCTTCTAAACAAAGGGTCATTATCTTTCTTCCTGAATTATCTCTAAAGTTCCCCCTGTCAGGAAGCAATGTCTTATGCCAAAGAGATATAAGCTGGATTCCTGCTCTTTTTCTTACATGTGTTGGGGGGGGGGGAAAGGCTGAAGGATGCAAGGAAGCTTTCATTGGAGAATTCTACAGTTCTCACAATCACTATAAATAAAAATATGCATCTGATCTTGAGGTTGAAAGGCTGTACTGTGTGCTTTGTCATACCTAGAAAGTCATCTAATAATTTATAGAAATCTCAGGAACAAAATATGTCATTTATTCCCCCTGACTACTCTCTGTGAACTGGGGAGAGTTTACAGTTTATCCTCCATACTGTGATGGGTCATTTATTTTTCTGGTTTACAATCAGGTGGATTAAATAAAAAAAAAAAAAAAAAAAAAAAAAAAAGAAGAAATAATAACAGTTTTAAAAGCAAGCACCATAGCCATGCCATTGTGTTTCACACTTAATACCTTTATTTTCTGCATCACTTTAATAGAAAACACCTAAGACCAAATTACAGGAAAGGCAGGGGGGAAGAAGATGTTAATGTACTTATGGAAATATGGTATTTCAGACTACTGTAAAATTAAATTAGGCAGTGAAAATGGAATCTTCCCACAGTAGAAACGCATTTTAAAAAATCCTAGAAATTATTTCATAAAGAGATTGCAGTGCTGGTATCATAGCTTGTCTTCTCACCTATGTCTCCACAAAATTTCCTGATTCCTCAGTACAGTGTAAGGTCTTCCACATTAAAATCTATTACCTCGTAACAATAGGCTAATTTTGAGGATTACTATGGAAATTAAAATTAGTACAGGATTATGTGGCAGAGAAAAAGAATAGATCATATGGTAGACTGTCATCAGAAATTAATTCTAGCAGAGATTAAAAATTTGTTTTAAGATGGATCATGAGAACTGAGGTCTTAGAATTTACTTGACTCCCAAGTTAATGATGTATGTTATGTCCCTCTGGTCAAGATGTTTCCCCATAAACCAAACCCAACATAAAAACATTTGATGCTCTTCAGGAACTTCAGGAGCTTATTAAATTGAAGCAGTAAGTTTAGCATGAATAAGAGTGTGAAAACCCCATCAGATCATTCTCATAAAAGATTTCTATAAAATAATACAGGTGTTTGGAATAAAGGCAGTCTTCAACAAGAATCTTCAAATTGTTATATTTTGGAACCTTTTTTTTTTTTTTTTTTTAAATCCCATTTATGTAGAGAAGTGCAGATTGAAGAGTGTAAAAGACCTGTTAGACTGTCATCCATCAACTGTCAGGTAAGTATCCTCATCATATCATTTAATTCTGATTGGCAGCTGTTAGGTGCTCACCCCCATCTCATTTATTCCCTTAGAAAATTGCTCACTTTCAGCTTATTATCTCTCTAAACTCTGTATCTCACACTAAAGCAGTCTGGCAGTGTCTGACAGAAGGAAGCTAGAAAATGGGTAGACTGCAGAGATGTCTTTGATCTGAAGCTTTCTTGCTTTCTTGCTGCTCCTGCCACTAGAGCTGCTATTCACAGTATGGGATGAGGTCTTGATCACAAAGCCTTCTGTCAACAGTGTTTGACCTATCATTAGCTAATTGATATCTGATTAGATAAAGTTTCTCTCTCCCTAAATTAATTTTAAATAGCCTTCTTGGTTTTTATATGCAAACTTTGTTTTCCCATTGTTGTGGGGTTCATTTACTTTGATTACATAAGTTATCTGTTGTTGGCCCTGTATTGCAGACAAATTACAATTGTTTTTGCAGGCTTTTTGACAGCTGCCTGCATTAAGCATGGCATATTTCTACTTCTCCCTCCCTGTGCCTGCCACCCCCACCACCCCCACCACCCCCAGTCATCCTTTAATAAACACACTGAATCTGGAGTAATAGGAGGATTGTTGTCTGATAGCTACAGAGAGAACTAAGCAGGAAAATCCACAGAATGTTCTGCACAGTGGTCCTGATTTCGTCACACAAGAGCCGATGCAACAGTCAGGACTGTGAGTTTCATAGCAGTCTTTAAAAGAGGAGCTAGTATCAAAATGGAACAGAGTTTAAGATTGTTTACTTTGTTTTTAACACTGTTTATTTCGGAATGAAAACTGTAGGTGATGAACTTGTCAGAAGTTTGAAACTGTTACATGTTTTCTCTAAAAGACTAAAGGGTCTTATTCTGTAGGTTGTAAGTGTAGCATTTTTCATAGATTACACAACGGTAGAAATAATATCACGTAAAAGATTCATCAATTTGTTTTCCAAGATTCAAGCCATGCAGTGACAAGAACACTTGAAGAAATTTCTAAAATTCATTTGTATTCACTGCATTAAGTTCATCGTAAAAAGAACGAAAGCTGAAAGCTAGTTAAATTGGTCTATTTCATCTTTATTTCCTTTTTAAATCTTAGAGACTGACTAAGAGGGGAGAAAAGGGGGGCAGGGAGAGAGAATAATAATAATAAAAAAAACCCAAACACAGATATTTATGCACTCAATTTATTTCCTTTATTGTTTTCTGATGGTTTTAATTAATCTTCCCCTGCTGGGAATCAGATTTTCCTTGGTATGTTACTTTTTGCTAGCAGGTGAAACATAGTAACAAAACCATCATTGTATTAAGCTCTCTGGACTCACAGAAGAGTACACACAAATATGATGGAAATATGATGCTGTTAATTGTAAAAATTAAGCACTTTGAAAAGGTTCAGATATGAATTAGGCTACTTCTGTTCTTCCTGATGAATATCAGAGCAAGACTTCTAATACTGTTTAGTTGTAGGCTTTCCATACCAGCTTACAAACGGTTGTCTGTCCCTTTAAACATTAAGAGAACTAGTTATTATAACAATAAATTATATATGTTTGGATATGTTTGTTTTCTATGTTAGATTCTTTATCCTAGAATGGAAATGATCTAGCCTAAACTGTGATTTCTTGTTTGTTCTTCCTACTACATGTGAACGCTCACTTACCTTCTGACTGGATTTAGCATAACACAACAGCTTTCTTCACACAGACCCTGCTACTTTAATTTCAGTAGGCAGCCACATCACCCACCAGTCATTCCCTGTTTGTAAAAAGCAAGTCCAGTGGGGCATCTCCCTTGGTTTGCTCACTGACCAAATGTGTCAGGAAGTACATGAGATAAATACAATCTGTGTTTTATAGGAAGTGTCTGACATTCTCTTATAAATATATTAGGAGAGCTCTGCACATTAGTGCAACATCTACCAATGAAAATACCTAAATACCCAAGTGCTTGTGTGTATATAAGATAGCTGGGCAGCAAAACACTTGGGCTCCTGCACTTTCTGCAGACTACTACCTCCATGCTCAAACCACCTTGAGGTGACAAAAGTATTGCCTACTATGTTTTAAAATTTTTGAGCATAAAAATGAGACGTGTAAGAAGTTATTGTGGCAGTATATTGTTGAGAGTTGCTTATTTGCTTTTGCCTTTTCTTTTGTGCATTTTCTTTACTCTTACAACAACAAGAAGTTCCACTTCTCTGCCTTAGCTTTGAACAGGTATACTCTGAACATTTGAAATGCATCTTAACAATAATAAAAACCCAAAAAAACTGTTACCCAAAACAAACAGAAGAGGTTTAAAACATGTGTAATAAAGCTTTATGTAATAAACCCTTCTTAAAGATTAATCTTTAACAAAAATATGGAATAATCCTAGGTGATGTTGCCATTAAACAGATAAGTTTTAGCTTTTTGAGGTGTGAAGTGTCGCTTGGCTTACTTGAGTAATTTTATGATATACTTAAATATACAATCTTAATTTTTATTTGTGAACATGAAATAAAGACAAGCTTCCAGGAGAATTTTCAAAGTAATACTGTACCATTTCTTCTGATTCAGCTTTCATTTCTCCATAGATCCTTGCCTGTATTATTATTTAACACTTTTACTGACCTTCACCATTGCAGTATCTCATACCCTAGCAGCCAGCCAGATTCCAGCAGTCTGTGAAATACTTTGATGCTACAGACAGTCTTGTGCAACGTCTCTTTAAAAGGTCAAATTTGGGTTTACAGAGCAAAGTTTATCCTACTGTTTAGAAAATATATCCTGGGATACTATAACACATCTTTGGCCTGAAATGGCTAAACTGCCTTTGAAGCTGATTTTTTCTCAGAAGACAGAAAAGAGTATCAATCTCATTTTTTGGGTACTAGATCTAGGCAAAAATACAGGTTTCATTTGCTTTTCTTCCACGACCTGCATTTTCCTAGCAATTTATTAATCATAGAGCTTGTATGAGCTGATTTGTGTCATTGTTTGTAACTGCAGCTGGCAACATCATTTGGTGTAAAATCAGAAGGCTCCAGTAGGAGATTCAGATTTGAGGACTGATTTCTTCTCCTTTTTCTTTCCTTCTATTCTTTCCCCTAAATTCTACTAAACACAGCAGAAAAATGTAGAGAACTGTCACTCTTGAAAATTCAAATCTTTAAATGATCAATACCAGAATATTTGAAGTTGCATACATCAAGTTTTAGTTTCAGAAACATGCATGCACGTTATGTTCATGTTGATAACACACATAGGCAAGACCCTCCTTAATAATTTAACTCTTTTGATTCAGCTCTGCAGCTTATTTTGGGAAGTTTGCCAAATCTGATTTGGCTCAAAGTTGCTTGTATATACATGACAATTTAACTGGTTGCTTTTCTTCTTTCTTTTTACTACCTTTGGGAAAAATCCTGTTGCTGTAACTTAAAAAGTACTGGGGTTGAAGTAGGTATTAGCCCATAACCAGCAAGCTTTATTTTAGGCAAATCATAAGGGAAAGGCTAATGCAGTCCTTGGAAAGGCATATTTTTAAATAAAGTATCAATAATAATATTATTCATAATTTAGGGAAATATTTCTTTGATGAATTCATAGCCCACATGAATTGACATGCTGTACCAACTATGCTATGCTCTCGATCTCTTGCATGTGTGTGTGTGTGTGTGTGTGTGTGCATGTGTGTGTATATATAGGATGTGCACACATTTACACATCCAATTTACTTATAAAGTTATATAATTTTGTTTCAAGTACTCCTCTTTTAGACAGTTTTATTCTTTTTTTGCCCATGTCTTTCAGGCCATTGCAAATACAATTCTACTTCCAAACTGAAATGTCCTGGTAAACTAGAGGCCTTTGAGCATATAGGACCGCTCTGCACAGTCACATTTTTATTACTTTTCATCCAATTTTGAAATCCATTGCATTAAATCCTTGTGCCAAGAACTGGTGTCACCATACGTGATGGGTACTGCCTTGTTTTGGCTACAACTAAGAATGGATAGAGTAGTAATATTGACAGTACATAAATAATTGGAAAACATATGCAGGCTGACAGTTTGTTATATCTGTGACTGTATAGAAATTAAAATGTATTCTTAAAAGATAACATTTTAGAAGTCCTAGTAAGATATACACGATTGTGTAAACCTAGTTCATCTCCTAACTGTCAGAGACTGAGACACAGAAACAGTTCTCTTGGTACTCTCTAAAGTCTCTGCCTCTTTCGAATTATTCTAGTCTTTTTTGTGGTATCTTGTAGAACAAACTGTGTGTGTTCATCCATATATGGGGATCCTACTGATGTATATAATCCAAATTAACAGGCAAGTACCACATTTTATTATCTATAGCATGGAACATAACCTCAAATAGGAGTTTCATAGAATCATA
Source organism: Falco cherrug (assembly GCF_023634085.1). NCBI lineage: Eukaryota > Metazoa > Chordata > Aves > Falconiformes > Falconidae > Falco > Falco cherrug. The sequence continues at coordinate 69,579,951 of NC_073702.1, read as the reverse complement.
GAACGGTTTGGGTGGGAAGGGATCTTCTAAGAATATCTAGTCCACCCCCCTGCCATGGGCAGCGACCTCTTCTACTAGACCAGGTTGCTCAAAGCCCCATCCAACCTGACCTTGAACACTTCCCATGACGGGACATCCACAACTTCTCTGAGAAACCTAGTTCAGTCTCACCACCTCATTGTAAAAAACGTCTTACATCTATCAAATGTAAACCCACCCTTTTTCATTTTTAAAGTGTTGTCCCTTGTCATGTTACTACAGGCTACGATAAAAAACCTCTCTCTCTTTTTCTTATAAGCCCTTTTATGTACCGAAAAGCTGCACTAAGTTCTCCCTGGAGCCTTCTCTTCTTCAGGCCAATACTCCAGCTCTTGGAGTTTCTTCTGCTCCTGGTAGATGCCAGCTGGAGCTCCAGTATCCTTCACCAGATTTGCCTGTGTTTGAGTTAGCAGAAGATTATAAGCAGTTTCAAAATCCAATCGTCCAATCACAGGTTTTTACATTGTCGTGAATAGGGCCTGGCTACTGACAGAATGTGCCAATAGAGTTTGTTTTGTTTATTCAGAATTCTATAAGGCTCTAGTAATGTATGTCCATACTGCACCTCACTAGCTAGTACAGATGTTAATCCACATGCTGCAAAGCATGAGTTTCATGCATATGATACAGTCATTTATTTGTACTCAGCCTGTAGAAGGTAGGGTCTGATGTATTTGTCTGACATGTTTACGACTAAAGAATCAGCCATTCATCTTTGAAAGTTTCTGTTGTCTTATCTCATTTAGGCTGGGACCCCTCAGACAGGGTACAAACCTGTTTGAGAACTGTACCTACAGTTCCTGTATGAATATTATATACAAAAGTTGTGCTTTAATATTAGGGTTCTTGAACAAGTAAAACCATAGGAAAGAATTAAAGCTTTAAATGAGTCAGATCTATTTGTAAATATAGCTGTTTCTAAAGTACAGTCATATATGAAATACTTACTTGAATACTTCAGAATGACCTGTTATCCCCTTAAAATAAATTAATAGACATATCACTTTTCTGTAACTAATTATTGTAATTTTAAAATGTTAAAAAGCAACATTATTTTTTAAAGAAAGCACTCTACCAGTGTTACTTAGATACTGGCTATTTGAGAGTTCTTTGTTCTTTGAATGTGTTTGATAACAGTTGTTATATTAAATATTAAAATGTTCTTTGTATTAAAGACTACAGTATTATTCAATCATCTTTGGTCTAAATCTATGGGGTACTACTTATGACTGACTGTTAAAGAAAATCTGAATTTTTGCAGAAATATTTCTTCTCAATTTACTGATATCAGGACAAAGTTTAAACAATAAATATTAGCAAATGCTATGGTAATAAGTAACAGAAGTATTTGTAAAAAAATAGTTTTTAATGTGAAATCATACACTTATCTTTTACCCTGGTGCATGTAATGAAAGTGAAAACATTTGTTTTTCTAAAAACACTAATATTCAGTAATTTTTCCAAATACAATTCTTCAACTAATATTTTTCATTAAGCGTAATTTTTCATGTTCTTCCATTCTACTGTCCTCTCATTTATTTATTTTGCATTGATTGTTTTCTGTCTCAGAGTTGGAAACCTGTTTGTATCCATATTTATATATTCCATCCTCAGAGCCAGTTACCTTGGAAACTGTATAAAGTGCATCTTCTTGACTATTTGTTCTATCAAATCACTGAACTGCCTTCTTTACTTTTTCATCTATTGCTCCACAAAGCTTGGTACTAGCAAACAAACAGGCCCAGCTTATTTCTTACTGTAACTCCCTTTCTTAACTACTCAAGGTGACACTGTACAGTACATGTCTGCTCATTTTCAGGTAATCATTAAATGCCTACCATATATACTTTTTTGTTAAGAACAAATAAGTAGTATCTAGATACTCTTTTCTGCTTACAGCTACTGTTGCAAGCAGCAAATCTACGCACAGCAGTAACATGTTTAGTAAGAGATTCTCTTCACAGCAGCAATAGCTACTGCTTCCTTTCCCCACACACTACCCCTTACTATGATGTGGAAACCACCAGAGTATGGTGAAAAAATATTTACTTAATAACAATAATTGAGAATGACAGTCTTAGAATAGTATAAATAAAGTCATTAGGCATTTCTCAAGAATCAGAATTCCAGTAATATAGGTACAAGGTTGTATGTTCTTATCCTCATCTGGTCTTAAATGAAATAGCTCTATATTGAAATTCTTAATATGTCAAGATTAGTGTTTTAGTTCTGTCTTGATGTCTCTCTGCTTTTCTATAATATTCAACTTGCCTCGAAAATCCTGAGAAAAATAATGGTGCTGGTATTTTACACTGAGTGTAGCAGGCAACAGGAAAGATGCTTGTGAACAGTCGGGTAAACAAAGAGAACTTTTTGTTAGAGTAAGGCTCAAATTGAATGTGCAAGTGAGAGCTTCATCTGTCTACTCTTACTTTTATAACCAAACGCTGAATATGTATGCATTACTTATAAGCATTGTCACAGTGCCTGTGTCACTTAAGCTTCATTAAGAGTGTAAAAAATGTCAAGGTTAAAGCCCTGTGAGCTGTTGCACATTTCAGAGTTTCAAAATCCCATGGAACTTAGTGTTCATGATGGCACAATGGAAGCCCATTTCAGCTTAGTGTAGCAATCCAAAGGTTCTGCATCTGACTGAAACCAGGTATTCATGTTCCTTTTATAATTAACGGAGAGAGGGAGGAACATTTAGAAGGGACTAAAGACACAAAGGATAAAAATGTTAGTGCTATAGACAGGGAGAATTACGTGCCTTCATGGATGTGGTTCCTGTCTCTCTCCAATGACAATATAAGGAACCTCAATACTGGGCTTATTTATTGAGCACATGTATATAATTATACATGTTGCTTTTCTGAGTTAAGTAAAGGTGGCCTGCCCACCTAAATCAATATTGGCAATTTTGTCTTTTTCAGGATAAGATACATCAAGATTCTGAGTCCTATTTGATGTCCCTACTTACTAACCTTGATTCCCACCTAACAGAGAACAGGTACTTTATTTGTAAACCATACAGAGATGTTTTTATTGAACATACTGTATCTCAAGTCATTAGGACTTGTTTGTGTGGCAACTGATACATAATTTAATCATATCAGTCTGCACATTTTGTCATTTTAAATTTGAGGACAAGTACAAGCTGGACAGCACTGCCCTCTAAGGGTGTCAGGCTGAGCCCAGCAGTGGCCATGGTCACAGGCTTCAGTCAAAGAATATTAAATGAAGCCAGAAATTTATTTCACCTAGTTATATATTATCAAGTGGTCAGTGAAGCCACTCTTAGGGTGGGTAGTGTCTATAACTCAGACTGGGGCAGAAGGTCAACTCAGTTACCCCAAAGGGGATCCAGTGGGACCACAAGGAGGTCTGACCTCTGCAGCTAAGCACAGTTAGTACCTATGATCCTGCCTTAAGAGAGCCATAGTTACTCCCACCTGGCTTTTAAACATCTAACGTGAGATGAGATGAAGCTAGACCTTTAGTTAGAAACCTAGGAATGAAATGAGAAATGAGGCTTTGTCATTGCAGATCATTTTGCCAATGTCAATTTCTCAAAAGCCTTCATGGAAAGATTTTTTTTGACCAAACTTTTGTCAGAAGTAGTCATGTCCAAGAATGCTTGTCTAGAACAAGTTGTTGGTTTGGCTTTTTTTTTGTCAAAAATATCCCCCAGTATATATGTAAATATATATATATACACACACACACAGTGGAGACTGTTAATCAGTTTTGTTCCATCAGGTGTGAGCAGCGGGTCTCTCATAGATACTCTTCTTTAAGGGGAGAAAATCGGTCACGAGTGCTTGCTGCTCTCAATGCCTGGTGTATTTTTTTCTTGCTTTCAATTTCCACCACTTACCTCACCATATTAAATAAAATTTAAAAGAAGAGTTCTAATTCTTTTCCTTTATCTGAACAGCAAATTGTGCTACATCAGTATTTATTTTCTCAGAACAGATTGTGTCTTGATCTATTCAGATGACCTCCAGTTTTCTAGCCACAGGTTGTATATTTGAAGGGATAGTGAGTAGTTTACTTCTGAAAAGTTTTCAAAGTTTCAGCTCTCCCAGATGACCTCCTTCTTGCAGATCATTGTGGATGTTTAAGGAGATACTAATTGCTGAATACCTTCAAGAAGGAATAGACAGAAATGTTAACAGACACAAAGAAGGTGATTTGGCTAGTTGAATATAGCAGACACTGCGTAATTCTGAGAATCATTGAATATAAGTGACAATATTGTACAGATTCACTGTAGTTAGCATCCAGCAAATCTTAAGAATTGTATTGCAAGTCTGCAATATCTTCCACTGCAAGTTTTATGATGCTTTTCTGGATCCAAAAAGGTAATTTTTTCCTTATCTCTTCCAGAAAATATAGGAGGCTCAAAAGAAACTGCTACATAGAAAGCATTGTATCTGTCATTCCTTATTATTTAGTCTACTTAAAATCAGTTCTTACTCTAGGATTTGGAAGAAACACAATACAAAAATAAAACCACACAGGGATACATACATGTGTATATGTACACACATAAAAACACAGAGCAAGGGATGTACCTATATCTGTATATTAAGATATATGAAGAGATATACTGTTCCTAAGGACTAAGGATTGGATGATTTGAGTATCTGAAGTGGTAGGAATATTGCATGAAGGAAAGAATGCAGCCATAAAGAAAAATTTTAAAGATAATTTCCATGTTCAATGAGTTTGGTTATGTTTTTATGCTTTATTTAAAACTTGTTCTAGAGTTTATCTCTTCTTTAATGAGAAAAAACAGTGGTTCTGAATGTCAAGGACTCCTTTACATGAGTATCACTAGTGGCTTTAAAGTGGGGGCATTAGCAGGGAGTTATAAAAAAAGGGAAAATGAAGATTTTAATTTCATGACAATTGATTTTCTGAAAATTGGTGTTTTAAAGAAAGACTTTGACCAGGATCATTAGAAAGGATCTTAGGGGCTGTATGACAAGATCCTATTGATTGTCATTTTACTCTAATATTCTTTCCCTGAAGAAATATTTTAGATACCGAAATGATTTTCTCACCCTGGATTTCTGAGAGGTAAAATCTTAATTGTCATGGATTTGAGACTACTTGGGAGAAAATGCAAACGAAAAAAAAAAAATAGTCCATTCAGGTTAACTGGAATATTTCACAGCCACAGTTTCATAGCATGTTATTTTTTTTTTTACCTAAATGATTTAGCTTAAATGTATTTTAAAAAAAAAATAATTCTTGAGTTCTATGTCACCTTCCAAATCAGTCAAAAAAGATAAGTAACAGTAAGACATATTTAGAAGGCTAATATGTTTTTCAGTTCAGGGGTTTTTTTGAATAGAAAAGTTGACCATATTGATTTTTTTCTAAGAACGTTTGATAATTTAAAAAAAAAAATTCAGGAAGCTATCCAAGCTGAAGGCTTCAATTTGATCATTTAGAAAATATTCTTCATTTGGGGTCATGAACACCAAGGATGCTTCAGAGAACCTATTGTAGCTGATTCTTTAAGAAAAAATGCCTTCTTCCAAATCTGGATGTACCTGGACAGATAGATACTGCTACTTCAACGTAATCTTGTCTCTGATTGTCACTATAAAATAATTTCTTATATTGCTTAGAGGAAGGTATCAGTGAGTAAAGAATGTTCACAAACTCATTTTTCCATAAATGCAATTATCTTCTAGGAGTTCTAAGCCTTCTTTCAACTTATTTCAGTTTCTGATTGCCTTTCTTTATCTCTTGTTTCTGATGGTATCTTTTCAGCCACAGCACAAGAAAGACATGAGCCTTTTAGAAGGGGTTCAGAGGAGGGCCACTGAAACCATCAGATGGCTGGAATACCTCTCCTCTGAAGAAAGACTGAGAATTGGGGTTATTTAGTCTGGAGAAGAGAAGGCTCTGGGGAGACATTAGTGCAGCATTTAAATACTTAAAGGGAGCTTACAAGAAAAACAGAGGCTTTTTACCAGGGCCTTTTTACATTGGACACAAGGAATCATTTTTTTAAAATGAGGTGGTGAGACAGTGAAATAGGTTTCACAGAGAAGTTGTGAATGCCCCATCATGGGAAGTGTTCAAGGTCAGGTTGGATGGGGCTTTGAGCAACCTGGTCTAGTAGAAGAGGTCGCTGCCCATGGCAGGGGGGTGGACTAGATATTCTTAGAAGATCCCTTCCCACCCAAACTGTTCTATGATTCTATGAATGAATGAGAGTTGTTTTATTAATCCACTATAATGTTTTAGTCAATTTGCACCAGAGTCAAGAATTGAACGCTGGTTATATGGACATGATTTGCTAATAAAAATGATTTTCTGTATTGCACAAGTCTTCTAATGAATTACTGAAACACTTAGCAGAAAAGAGAAATACAGTCAATGTCTTTCAATCAAGCACCCTAAGCATAATCTAGAAATGGTAGCAGACATTTTGCCTGTGCAAATATCATGTTTGAGTCTTCATAAAAATGTATCTTTTATTTCTCACTGATGGTTATTTGCGACCATTGTTTGCGCTCCATTCCAAACTAGCCAGCTCAGGCTGGAGTTCTGTTAAAGATCTCTGACCTAGGTGTAATTTTTTGATATTGCACAGCTGGAAAATAATAGCGTCCTCCACATACAGCTTCTCACAGATATAAAATACTTGTAGACATTTCGTTTTAGAAACTTCCGTATCTATACCAATTTTATGTAATGGGTGCAATATATACCCAATTAATATTTGAAATACATAACATGTAGTCTTCCATTGTTTTAGATGTTAATTTTAAAGGTAGAACATTTCCTGCAAATGCCTGAAATTTTAATTTTCTATCAAAAAATTGAAGATCCTGAGACTTCAAAAAAACAAGTATAATTAATTTATTTAGAGACAAGTATTAAAAGGACAATAACTTTAGTATCAATTTCTGAGTGATTATTAGAATCAGGGGAACTAAATAAAAATTAATTCTAGCTTGCAGGATACTTAAGCAACATTTTTAAAGAATAAGATGGTTTCAGTGAGCTGATGTATTTTATATCTATTGATGAGTATGATTTGCTAGCTTTCTAGTGTCTTTCTCAGCATTGTGTGTTTGTATTAATGAATGATAAAAACAAAGAAGCAGAATAACTTATAACCTGTAAATCAGCCTAGGGCAACTGTGTAGACAGTAAGAAATAGCTTAATCATTGTCTTCAAGGAGGTCAGAAGGTTAATCCCAAAGACAAGTAAATTTATGCATGAGCTTGTATTAGTCCCTTCTCCATCATTTGATACTTCAAGTGAATGGGTTGCCCTGCAGTTCAGAAGAAAAGATACTGCACTGCGGCTATGATATTTGGCATTGCTTAGATAAAGCCTGTTTAAAGAGGGAGAAAATAAGATTGCCATAAGCCTCTTGTCAGCTTCCAGCCCAAAATAAATTCATACATATAAAAAAAGACTCAAAGAAAATAATAATAATAAAAAAAAAACAAACACAACAAAGTGGAAAAATAAGCTGGTCAAAGCAAACACAACACATCTCTGCTTTAGGCAGTAATCATACTATATAGTGAGGGTCAAAACAGTTGAGGTGAACAAGGAGTATTTTGGTGCAGGAAAATGGAAAAAAACCCAACCAAGTAAGCTCATGCTTTAAAACAGATTGAAATTTTAAAGTGAGACATATAGGTCACAGTATCAGATTCAGGTTGCTAAGGCACAGTAGGCAAGTTTTAATGAATTCTCAGTAAAGCTTTTTAAGACAGGCACTAAAGACTGGAATATTAAGATAAACCTTTTTTTTTTTTTTTTAATCAATAGGAAGAGAGCTAAGGAAAATTCTAGGGAAAGATCAAACAGAATTATGAAAACTTAGTTTTTCAACAGGGAAATGGAGCTTTCTAAGACTGATTTTATTAACTTTTATATAGGAAAAAAAAAGATTTTTTTTTCAATGATTTACTTTTATTTATATGTTGGGGGCAGCAGGGATACTGTTTTGTCTTCTCAAAATGTTAGCAATCTAACAAAAGCAAACCTTAGAGGAGGTGGAACTAAAATAAGAGGGAATGGAGTCTCAAACAGAATCATTATACTTAGCAAGCCAAACCAGTGTGGTGATAGAGATAAATGCTTCCTTTTTGTATTTGAAGATGTAGGAAAAATAGGTGTATATATACAAGATGTCACCTCAGTGTAGCAGAAATCCTCTTTGTCTCCGAAGCAGTATAAGTAGTATAAAGAGACTTTTCTTATAAGCTATTTTAAATCACTTTACTAGATTTTAGAAGAGAGATCAACACAAGGGAAGGACAAGAAATTGTTCTGTATCCTTGGTGAAGGGTGTTTATCTAATTTAATATGGACCAGATAAGTGGAGAGTGAGGAGAATTGAAAATTGGTTGAACAGCCAGGTTCAAAGGGTTGTTATGAATAGTTTGAAGTCCAGCTGGAGATCAGTCACAAACAGTATGCCCCCAGGGTCAATATTGGGTCTCACACAGAATCATTCAAGACCTGGATCATAGGACAGAGTGGACCCTCAGCAAGTTTACAGATGATACAAAACTGGGAGTAGTTGATAGACCAGATGGTTTTGCTGCTGTTCAGAGGAACCTCAACAGGCTGGTGAAATGAGCAGGCAGGAAACTCATGTAGGTCAACAAAGAAAATGCCGAAAACCTGCACCTGGGATGTCATAACCCCATATACTAATACAGGTTGGAAGGCTTACTAGCTGGACTGCATTAGGCAGAAGATTGCTAGCATGTCAGAGAAGGTGATCTTTCCCCTCTATTTAGCACTGGTGAGACACATCTGGAGTGCCGCATTCAGTTCTGAGTTCCCCAGTACAAGAGAAACAGTGTTGTACCGACAGGAGTCTAATGCAAAGCAACAAAGTGTGTTAAAGGATTGGATCATCCTTTATTAGAAGAGAGGCTGAGAGAGCTAGGTTTGTTTTCCCTGAAAGAAAGGTTGGGGATGGGGGGCACTGATTGATGTTTATTAATACCTGATGGGAGGGTGTAAAGAAGATGGAGCCGGGCTCTTCTTGGTAGCATTCAGTGAAAGAAGAAGAGGTAGTGAACTTCGGTTGAAATATGAGAAATTCCATTTAAAAATAAGGAAAAACTGTGGGTTTACTGTGAGCATCCAGCACTGAAACAGGTTGCCCAGAGGGCCTGTGGAGTCTCCATCCCTGGAAATATTCAAACCCTGGACAATGTCCTAGGCAACCTGCTCTGCTAGACTTTGCTTGGAGCAGGATTTTGGGGTAGATGATCTCCAGTTTCCTTCCAACCTCAACAACTCTGTGATTCTGTGATTGCTGTGGTAATCTGGGACAATGGTATGTGTGCCATCCTCTCACAGAACAGTAACTAGCCTCCATTTTTTAATTTTCCTTGCACATTCTATATCCATTTGAATTAATGCATCTGATGGGCCTTGCTTGAAAGAAATCTACAAAAGACCATTCAGGAAGGGGACAGTGACTGCATTAACAACACATGACAAGCTGGTTCTCTCTTCCCTTACCAGCTTCAGTGTCAGCAATGTTCCTCCTGGAATGGAAGATTACACCTTTCAAATCTTTAGGCCTCTAAATCAAGGTAGACAATTGTTTTAAGGGTATGGCTTTGTGCTGGTTTTGGCCGGGAAAGAGTTAATTTTCTTCATAGTAGCTAGTATGAGGCTGTGTTTTGGATTTGGGCTAGAAACAGTGTTGGTAATTCAGAGATGTTTTGTTCTTGCTGAGCCAGTGCTGACACAGAGCCAAGGCCTTTTCTGCCTCTCAAACCACCCACCCCACCAGCGAGGGGGCTGGGGAGGCACAAGGATTTGGGAGGGGGCACGGCCGGGACAGCTGAACCCAGCTGACTAAAGGGATATTCCATAACATGTGATGCCCTGCTCAGTATATAAAGCTGGGGGAAGAAGAAGGAGGGGGGGATGTTCAGCGTTAGGGCATTTGTCTTCCCAAAGTAGCCATTACGCGTGATGGAGCCCAGCTTTCCTGGTGATGGCTGAGCACCTGCCTGCCCATGGGAAGTGGTGAATTAATTCCTTGTTTTGCTTTGCTTCTGTGTGTCGGTTTTGCTTTACCTATTAAACTATCTCAATCCATGAGTTTTCTCACTTTTACTGTTCTGATTCTCTCCCTCATCTCATTGGGGGACTGAAGTGAGCAGCTGTGTTGTGCTTACTTGTCGGCTGGGCTTATAGGTTGCTCAAGTTTTTTCAGAGCTTAATAGTGAAGAATATACAAGTCCATTAGGATACTAGTTAATAGAAGACAAAACCAGAAGAATCATGCTGTGTGATTATACAATCCTGGAGTAAGAAGAGCAAATTAGGAAATGACTGAGATTTTCTTTATTGCATTTTACTCAAAATGAGAAAATCAAATGGTGACTGATTATAATGCAAAGAAAATGCCAGGGGTATGGGACTGTGGCTTGTGTATAACTTTTTTGTTTGCTGTTTCTTTAAACTTAATAATTTCTGAGTTAGCTCTTTGGATTTAAAGTCAAAAAACTGTCAGGGTTACCATATATCTGATTACTATCCATTCTGATAGGATAAAGTTAGCTATAGACTAAGTTTGCTAGAGAAAAAAAAAATCATAGAATTACAGCAGATACTGCCATGATCTGAACAGACAGAGTGTGCTAATCAATAGATGGTATCACATCTGTCATGATGAACATGAATATACACTTCCCAGAGATCATCAGTAAACTGGTACCTTCCTGGAAGGTTCCATGCAACTTTGTCAGATAAACATAAAACAAAATCAAATTGTAATAAAATAAATGCAAATTAATAAGATTGTAACATATTTCCCCATTTGATAAACTATATTGAATGCATTGTGTTGATGCACACTACTGATGTTAACTACTGTAAGATAAAACAATAGTAGTTGATAAGGTCTTATGATTAAAGTTAAAAGATGTTTATGAAGCTATGCACCTCAAAGGAAGTTATTTTTCTTTATTAACTGTATTGCTGACAGATAATGTTTATCACTTATCTGTAGCTGTTTATTGTAAAATGAACTAATGGTGTATCACTCCAAATGCTAACCCAGGTCCTCATTAGAAACACCTATTGTGTTAATTGGCACCATTTTAAGCAACTTCAGCAGGTGACCAGTATTCAAAATAGAGATGAAACGGTTCCCTTACTTTCCCAAAAAGTTTCATCCACTTTGTTGTGTTGGAAGCTGCTTGTACTGTCACTGCTTTGGCTGCTTTTGTTCTTGGAATACACAGAGAAATGAGGTTTGCAGTGTGGCTACAACACATTTCCCAGCACGATGGCTTTCAGACTTGTAGGTGATCTCTGCAATCCTGACTGTGAGTAGTAAAGGGTCACCTGAAACAATAACCACAATAACACACTGGCAATGGCACCAGTAATGTGTCAAAATACAATCACAAGATCTATCAGTGCAACTATTCATTTTTGTCAAACTACATGGAAATGTAGATGGTATGGTATAAAATGTAGAACAAATTCTATTAGTTTTCTGTGCTTTTACTTTTTGCCATTGTTTTCAGTCTTATGTGATACATATAAACAGCAGAACATGAAGTCAGTCAGAAGCAATATTAATTTTTATTAATTTGCTAATATTTTGTTATTGTTCATGGAAGGTTTCTAAAATAGTTTTTCAGAAATTAGTTTCCACAAAATTCCCTAGAATGGAATTTTCTGACTTTTCACAAATACTTTAATTAAAACAACAAAATAGGGAATAAAGTCAAGCTCTATAGTCCCATTATTTGAAACTGCTCAGCAGAATAATTTGGTAGCATCCAGAAAAGGTTGGCTTCTTTTGACAAGCAGGTTAGCAAAGATATTAATATAAATTTAGCTAAATTTAACTTAACAGATACTCAAACAATCAGAAATTATGTTTCACGATAGCTTTTTACTGAATGAATAACAGAACTACTTTTTGATGTCCAGTTACTGAATTTACTGACAGCTCGACAGGGGAAATGCAGAATCTGCAATATGATGCACAGCTACACCCAGAACTTCCATGGAGGAAGTGTCTAGAATGCCTAGCAGTTCAGATAATGCCATACAATCATGAATATAGTAAATTTTTGATGAACTAATGTATGACATACCAGCCCATACAATATTTCTGTGATGGCATGTGGATTTCCTCTAACGCATGTCAGTATATAATGTCAAATATTTCTGCCTTCTCTTGATTGTATTTCGGAACTCAGATGTCACATGCCACAGCGTAACTATTTCAAGCCATGTTTGAAGCATTTTGTTGTTGGATAAAATTATTTGTAGACCTAAAAATTCATAGATAATAAAGTGTAGTTGTTTTTCCCATGTGTAGCTTTAAATACATAAAAGTAAATTAATGTTTTAGTCAATAATAAAAGTCTTCTACTGTGGGAATTAGTAGAAATTTTTAGTTAGAAATACTAAAATATCATTAAGGCATCCCTGGAACTCACAGAGAGTGATCTTGCTGAGTACCACAGAAAGTTTTTGTGCCAGCTCAGGAACTGTCTATAAAAAAATAATTACTTGAAAAATATTTTTATTATTATTATTATTAAGTTTTAATTTTTATTATTTTCTTCATTTTTCTTCCAAGCAACATCAGTATAGAATTTTGCTCTCTCCTATTTTTCCCTGTCACTCTACTTTGTTACTAATTCATTATTATGTAATGCTTTTTTTAATCTCGACTTCACAGTTTCTTACTCTACATTTCATTGCAATTGTGTGTCAGCAATTGCTGAAATACCAAGATTTTCTGTAAGACAGAAATCAGATTTCTGTTTTTTTGTTTTTCTCAAGTATTTAATAAACTTTGAAGAACTTTCAGGTTTTGAGGAAAGTAAGGCAGATACTTGTCACTTATATCCTTCTCTAATTTGTAAATAATAAACATCAGAGTACTGTCCTAGCTTTGTAATGGAAGTTTGACTTGTAGAAATTTGATCTGTGTACTTCTAAGAGACTGAAATGATCTCTGAATTCACTGTGTTTAGCTTGTCGATGAAGTTTCACTTTATCCCTCTAGTGGGATATGTACCCGCCATATATGCTCATGTAAAAAAAAACCCCAAAACTAAAGGTAAGGATTGAGGGAAGGTCACATCAGCCTAATTTCTTATTTCCTTGTTCTAGCTAATATGGCTTAATGTTATTATAATTTTAACTTTGATTTCTGTCATTGAAGATAATGTTTAGGAAGACTACAGCTGGACTTACGTTTGCATCAGAAGTGCACACAGAAAATGCTGAAAATGGGAAAAAATAAGAGGTTACAGTACTTTTCACCATGATATTTACAAGAATTCAGGTGAACTAACAGGAATAGAGCATCCATAATTTTATGGCTGCAATGCTCAGGCCATACTATATGATGGACACTTCCCAGTGCAGACCTGATAGACCACTTTACTGTTGTCACAGAAATAACTATCTGTTCTTACAGACAATGTCAAATGTGCTCAAATTAAAATTATTTTTGCAATTTAAAGTTCAATCAAACCTATTCCTAAAGAAGATAGCCAAGGTTCTACTGAAACTGGAAACTACATGTTTTCTCAGGTAGATTTTGAACAGCACAAGTTTCTGCAGTTGATATAGGGCAGTGGAAATGTAGTACATTAATTTTTCATTGCTTTTGCTTTTCCACTGCAAAAATATATAAAATATTGGAATTTTGGATTCAGTAGTTTCAGAAGACGACATACAATAATCTTACTCAAGATGGCATTTTTCTCTGCTTACCCACCCCCCACCCACCCCCCACCCACCCAAATAGTTCTGCACAATTCCTTATCTGTTAAGACCTTTGTAATAAGCAATAATTTAATAAATAGTTGACACAGAATTAACCTGGGAAATCTTAGAATAGAATAGTCTTTGGCTAAATTTGGTCTATTATCTAACAGAAAACACTCCATTTTCTTTCCTTGGAAATTCCATAACTTTTATTTCCACTAGTTTTGAGCATTTCCCTCTGGCGAAACTGGAATACACCTGTTAATAACACTGGAAAGAGAATCCTTTCCCCTCTGTTCTGCCATAAACTTGAAGGTTCTGGCAGCTCCAAATTGTAAATAAAGCAGAGCCTTTGTAGAACTTCATAAGTTCTTCATAATATAGTCTTCATAAGCTATACAATATCTCTTTCTCTGCTAAATTTCATTACTAGCTGTGTTTACACTGCCTGTATGCATCTATTACAGATATCCAAATTGCGGTATGCAAATAGATAAACGAATTGTATCTTACTCTTTCTTTAGACTGTCAGTGCTACAGTATCCCCATCGCTTCTGAAAAGCTGGGTAGGATCTCTATGTATCAGTGCTAAAAAACACTCAAAACTACATCTTATAACTGCCATTGCTCATATTTTCTGTACAGATCATTAATCAAACTCATGTAAATTTATCTATGTGTAGATAAAATCTTCATGATGTATTTCTTCATCAACCAGTTTGGCTGAAAAACTCCTGTGTCTTTTACTGTAGCATTTCATCCCAGATCTTTTAAAAATTATTATTTTTAAAAATTTCTCCATTGTTGGAGGAAAGCAGCTCCTTAAGTGTTATGTTGCTTATCTTCTCAAGTATGTCATTTAGGAGACTACAAGTGTTTCAAGATAAAACTGCCAGAATAATTCTAAGACCTAACAGATTTGCGAACAAACAAACAGTTCTTTTGATCAGTATCCTACCACCTCTCTATACCTTTGATATGAACTACATATGGCATCAATCCTCTTTGCCTGAATTAACTCCAATTTTCAAGTCACCAAGGTCAGACAAGTACAGAGAAAGACTCAGCTGTTCTTAGCTAGCACATATGGTCCAACATTGTTGGTAATTTACTTACTATAATAAAAAAGTACTGAATACTAAATCCAGATCCCACTGCAGAATACCTCAGTGGTGGCTTATGCTAATCTATAGCTGGCAAATATTTTATGTGAGCTATTTTGTAAAGAAATACTTGAAATTATTGGGTAATTTGGATGTTCAGAGTTTTGTTAGGTTTGGCAACAGAACTGATGAGGGAATTTACTGGGGGAAAAAACCACCAATCTATCTCTGCCACTATACTGATTTTGATGACTATCATTACAGGCAATAACCAAGGCTAAAGCTGCCACTTGATAGGTGCCAAAAGAAAAAAAAAAGTGAAATTTGAACTTCTGTTAAGTTTTTAAAACCTGTGAAGATAGCAAGACAATATTTATTCCTAATTGTTTTGGGCAACAAGTTAGCAAATAATAGTTAGTGGGATTTGTATCCCTTCTCCTCATTCAAAGAGATCTTGAATGCTATGAGTTTGATTTCTAATGCTGAATGATAAGTTTCTTTCAAATCACACCAGTAACAGAGTGTTTTCGGTCTAGTGCATATTGGATTTGCTTTGAACATTGCACAAGCGTCTTCTATGCCAATGTAGATGCTGTGAGAATAGAATTGTTAAAATCCTGGCATTGTGACAAATTCTTACTCTATTAGAGGTAAATATTTAAAGTAGTATTTGTGAACTTCATGCTCAGTTCCAATGATGAATCTATATGCTCACTGCTTTTGGAAAAGGAGATTGCTTTCAGATACAGTGCAAATGAAGTATGGCGTTTTGTACTGTGTTTGTATCTGAAAACAGGCAGAGTGAGCAGAATTTGACTTACCTTTACAGAACATGCAGAAAACAGGATTAAATTTCAGAAACCGATTAAATTTGTTTAATGTCTTATTCCTAATTATAAAGGAAGAAACCTACAGAAGTGTGAAAAATATCACACTTGTCATCTTCTGTAGTATTTTACAGAAAGAACCATTGTGATATTAGTTATAATTCAGTAGAGGACTGTAAATTATTCTCGTGTAAAAGGCAAGGAAGTTCTCTGAAATCCATTAGTGGTTTTGGAGCTATAAAATCCTTACTTATTTCCAGGTCAAAGCTGATAGTGAAAAGTTATTTCAATAGCATTAGTGTTTGGATATTTTTACCCATAAATTACTTTAAATATTTAATGCTTGTTCAAAATATTTGGGTTTTAAAACAAAAACTCAGCACAATCAGGACATGAGTAAAAATCAGGACATGAGTAAAAATGTCTTTCTCTGAGCACTGCATTTTTCATTCCTTGTAGCTCTGTTCTTGGCAGAAACACCTTTCCTACCTTTTTTCATTTGTGCTCTATGGACCATGAAAACTGTCGTTATGGAGGAGAGAATGCTGTATGCATTGGTTTTATTGTTTTTATGCTGACACAACAAAATCTAAATCAGCTGGTTCACTTAGGGGTTTGCAGGACTCAGCGGTTCTGAAAAAAAATAGTCATGGGGAAAAATGGGGGGGGGGGGGGGGGGGTTGGCACGTGGTAGAAGATGAAAAGAAATGCCCTGAGGTCAGAGGGTCAGAGTCAATGAGACCAGTCTGATAAAAAGGAGAGTGTCTTTTTCACTTTTCTTTGATAGCTGAGAAAAATTCCAGTCTCATAGATCTAGGAAACAATCAAGGTCATCTTTATAACTACTTGCTAATCTGGTCAGAAACAAATGATACTCAGGAGTTCACTTGAATTGACACAGTATCTGTTGGGTGATAAGAGGGCAGCTAAGGTATTTAAGTCTGGTCTTCTGTCCAGCACAGGAGGAGGAATGTATAATATTTTCAGTATACTTAAGATGCTAGTGATTAGCATGGTGCTCTGTAAAAGCAATGCCTTAACCTATAGCAATGATTCAAAACTGTGCACTACACATATGTGAATGCAGAGTTTGGAATGTCTGTGGTATCATATTATGTTATGGAGGCATCAGGTGCAGCTATGCAATTGAGACCAAATTGCATTTTACATACTCAGCTATGTCAAAATCGGTAAATATACTACTTCTGCTGCCTCAAAAACCAGCACTTACTTCTGGACCATAGAATTAACCAAGGCTTACCAGAAACGAGAAATTATTTTGGTCATTAAAACAAATTTAAATGGATTATTTAAAACAAAATATCTGGAAACAGGACATGTATGATCCTGTGTAAAGCTAAAAATTAGTAAGTTCTGAAGTCTTCCATTCTGATTCATGTAGCTGATTCTGATATTTATCATTATTTGCATATACTTGTCCACTTCAGAAATGCTGAGCAGTTTGGAGAAAACACTACCTATTCCAAAGAATTCAGATTAGTATTAAGAAATGGGAGAGCTGGATCAGTGTACACAGATATAAATAAAACAAACAAGAAAGTACATAAAATGCAAGGGTAACAAACATATCATTGGTCATTGATAATTATTTGAATGGCAGCATAGTTATTTGAATGGTAGCAATCAGCCTTTACAAATTTCCATTTGGTGACAGTTCAAGAAAGCAAGCAAGCTATTTATTTTTTATTTACAATTTTTTGCATTTATGCAAGTATTTAATTCTTTCAGAAAGCCTTATCTTTGATTTTCCCTCCATTTGTAATGCTCAAGGAGAATTACAGAATTCCTAAAACATTCTTTACCTTAGGCTTTTTGTTAGTTCTCTCAGCTTTAATCTTGTCATGCTCTGATTTAAAATGCTTTTTCAGTTAATTCAATTAATTAAATTTGTTTATCTCTCTATTAATGATACTAATCCTCTGTGGCCTAAAATACTGGAGACATATCCCAAATGTGCTAGAACATCTATAATCCATGAAAGAGTGGTCTATAATGTGTACTTCACCTAAATTTGACATCTAGCTGTCCTATGTTTAGGGGAAAATCTTGACATATGTTAGTGCTTTTGCTGTTATTAAGAACATCAGAAATGCATTTTCTAGATTATTTTGCAGCTATGTAGAATTAGGGCACGTGTCAAAACAAAATGTTAAACTTACAAAAAAAAGAATAAGGGATTAATAAAATAAATGTATTACATGAATAGCTCAGCTTGGATTTCTGTACTGGTTTTCAGGATTTCCAAGGGGCATGTTTGAAACAATTGGGATGAGTTTACTTGGGTTTCGAAGAATTGAAGGGTGAAAAAGACAGGAAAGCAATTTCTCTGGCTAATAATGGGCTTGCCTTTGGCTTGATATATAAACTACATAAACCCACAATGGTTTGGGGGTTTGTTTTCATTTTGGGTTTTTTTTCCCCCCAAAGAGGAAATTGTTTTGTTTTGTTTTCATGAAATTGCTCAATCTTCAAAATTTGGAGTCTCCAGCGTAACTTCATATTGATAAAGAATCATAGAAATCAATGAAAACTAAAAATTGGAAAAGCCCTCTGGAGATCTGTTCCTTTTGATGGTGGAGATCTGCTTTCTTGATTGAAAGCAAGGCCTTAGATTAGCTTATGTGGGGCCATGTTAAGCTGCCTCAAATACTTCCAATGAGCTGATTCCACTACTTCTCCAGGCTACTTCTTCCACTGATTAGTTGTTCTTATGGTGAAGAAGCTTTTTCTTACATCCACACAGATTTTCCCTTCAGCAGTTTGGGCTGTTGTGTCTTACCCTGTCACCATGCATGCTGGTGAAGAGAGTACCTTCAACTTCTCTCAACTTTCTCTTTAGGTAATAGAAGAACAAGATTAGATTCTATGTAAGGCTTCCATTCTAGGTTGAACAACACCATTTCCAACAATCTCTGAAGGTTAAAATCTCTAACCTTCTGATCGCCTTGATGGACACTGTCCAATTTTAACATTTTCTTGAATTTGGAGTACCAAAACTGGACACAGCGGTGTGGCTTGGCGAATGCCAAATATTGTGGATTAATCATAACCC
Organism: Falco cherrug; assembly: GCF_023634085.1. NCBI lineage: Eukaryota > Metazoa > Chordata > Aves > Falconiformes > Falconidae > Falco > Falco cherrug. Next base: position 69,561,141 of record NC_073702.1, on the reverse strand, counting down.
TTGTTCTGTTGGCTGTAGTTTTGCTGAAACAGCCTGCAGTTTGCTTTCCTGCTGCAAGGATGGGCTACTTGCTTATGTTCAGCTTGATGTCCTCTTGGATCCATAAGTCCTTTTCAGTCAACTTACATTCCTGCCAGTCAATTCCCAGCCAGTATAGATGCTTGGATAAACTTTGTGTTTATCTTTGCTAAACCTCATGCAGCTTCTGTTATACTTATTTGCCAGCCTTGGGGTCTCTCTGCATGGTAGCTCTTTCTTCCAGTGTATCTACCTCTCCACCTTGTTTGGTGTCATCCACAAATTTGGTGAGGGTGCTTTCAATACGCTTTTCCAAACTGTTTACAAAAATATTGAATAGTTTCAGGTCTAGAACTGACCCTTGAGGCACTCCACTCATGACAAGATGCCAATCTGGCCTTCAGCTACTAACTACCACCTTCAAGATCAACATCTCAGCCAGTTCTCCATCTGTAGGTGCTCCATCTTTCCAGTCCATACCCTACAAGCATGTCATCAAGGATGTTGTGAAAGACCATGTTGGGCACTTTGATAAGGCTCATATAGGTGGGTCTTTATGAATGCACTTGTTATAGATCATTCTTTTTGTCAGTGCAAACACATAAGTGATAAGCTTGGTAAAGTAATTCGAAAGTGACATTTCATAGTCTGTATATTACAGAAGATCAAAATAAATGTTCATAATTGTTCCTTTGGCCTTAAAAAATTTGATGAATCAAGCAAATTTAAGAAAAGTGGCCTATGCCTAGTAAAAAGCAAGGCTCAGGAAAAGTCACATAGCTGTTACAGGCAGTGTCACAACATAGTGTAGTAGCATTGGGAATCCTTAGGGTTGTTTTAACGTAATGATTGTCATGGTTTAATTCTTATGTGGTCGAGAATGCTTTCTTGAATTATATAAGAACTTGACCTCTGACTTTTTTTTCCACTTTTCCTCAAAATTTAATCTTAATTACTTTTAATGTTTCCTTTGTTACTACAGCCTCTTTTGAGTTTAAATGTTGCATAGTTGGAAGCAAAGCTGAGGCATGGTCTGTGAGACCCAAGTGCTTTTAGAAGCCAGGAGAGAAGTTGGATGCTGCCATTAAAATAAAAATCCCCATTAACAGATCTGTAATGTTGCTTTTGTAAAAAACTGTCAGAATTTGCCTGGCACATTTTCGCTGTGCATTTTTACACTCTTGTCTTGTATCATGAGGTCTGCTTCCCTGTCCTCTGATCCTTGTTTATTCTGGCATTCATTCAACATCCTGATATTTTTATAACCTTGTTGTCCAGTCTCACTGCTCATATATTTGTCTTTCCTAACCAGTGCTTTAGGATAGAGCAGTAACACATTACAACAATGATTCCTTCTGTTTCCAGCCTCACATTTGTACATAGTGTTAGACTAACTTAGAGGCTTTGCCATGCTCCCTTTTGTGATCCCTGACATGCACCGTTATCTTCTAATGATCTGTAATCTGTGACCACTGAGTATGTCATTGACAATATCCTCTGAATGACATTGTGAGAGCTACCATTTTATGTACCAGGTAGATGAGTTTCTTGATTTGCTTAACCTTTTCATTTCCATCTTTCCTGTAAGTTTTTTTTTATTCCAGTGAAATTCAAACGTTGCAAAGCATAGGCAGCTCTCCTACTGTTCTGCATTGTCTTCAGCATTACTGAGGGAACACAAGCATGATAAATCATGTCACCACAAGTTATCTTATACAGACATAATTTCTGGTTGATTTAAAGTTAGATTGGATTTCCAGACAGTGATTTCCAGTTAGATGAAACAATATGGAGAACTAACCCAGATAAAATGATACACTTCATTGGTAGAGTATATAAATTGATTAACCAGATTGATTTGTACACAGTGAAAGAAGATGGAAACATAATGTAAATTACAGCACCTGTCTCTGTCAGTATGAATGACAAAGTCATAACCACAAGAAGCAATATGTACATTTTGGAGTGTCATTTTCTTTGCTTCAATGTCAGATGAGCTCCTGATGCTTCTGATTGTTCCGGCTTGTATATTTTAGCCACATGAGTCTGCAGAGTAGTTTTCCAAACACAGAGGAAAACCATTTGTGGTTTTGTTTTCATGAATAAAATGTTGGTTTTTTATTTTCAGATAAAACATTCTCTGTTGTGCATAAAACAAATTCAGTAGCCTGCACTATACACTTCAGAAAGGTTTGTACTGTCAATCTTTGTTTAGTATCTCCACCAGAGTTGATGGCAGTTATATTTAAGGCTGACACTAAAAGATGAAATATTTCTTTAAAAGTGTGATTACACTAGTTCTCATGCTGTATTTCTGCATCTTATTTACTAAGCAAGATTTAACATTACTGAACATTTTCTGATACATCTTAAAATTAAAATATGATTAAACAGATTGGGCAAATTTAATGTAAAATGTCCACTATTTGTAATACCTTCGGTTTATCCAGTGGTTATGATCTCTTAAACACTGTGTTTTACAAAGATGAGGGAAGGTAATATCTTTTTTTAAAGATGGTGAGGTGCAAAGAAGGAAATGACTCCTCTGTAGCTGCACAGCATCACTTTGTGTCAAATCACTGTCTCCTTTGACTGAAACTACGGTCTCTCTCTTCCTATCACAAGAGTTCTTTGCATTCTGGGAAAATTAAAGCAGAAAAGACATATTCATTTTTAGGGCTTTTAGTAGTCAATTTCTGAATGGCAAGCTAGTATGAGTTATATTAGCTATCTCTTACCTAATATCTTTCTCTAGGTATTTTTGCACTGTACCGTGGATAAAATGTTTGCTGCCTACTTCCTCACAATTATTTTCTCCATATACTGCCATCTGTAAGTGCTTTGATTACTTCAGATTGCCACGCTGTGCATTAGGTTCTCAGAATTGCTCAGGAGTAGATGTATGATTGAAATAAGGGTGAACATTTCAAATGTGCCAGAATCCAGATTCTCATATAACACTCTCCGACACTGATGAACTTGGCTACAATGAAATACTCAATAATTTTCCAGCTTCAAAGGACTTCATCTTAAAAAAAAAAAAAAAAAACCAAACAACAAAACAAAAACAAACAAAAAACCAAACCACATATAAGCAATAAAGAACAGGTAAACTACAGATATTGTGCATTTCTTGAGGATCTGTCCAGCTGTTTTGTTTTACACTGACAAGATGAGAGCTACAGATGAGATGAAAGGTACAGGCACTGTTAGAAGAATGCCCTGGTAAAACCTAACACATAGTAAAATATGCTAAGAGAGCAATGTTCAGACTGAGAAATTGTTTTCAGTCTTATAAGCAGATTATTATTTATGTTGCATCTAATATTTGTCTTTCAGAAATCCAAAATCTCCACTTACGACAAGATGTGGGCTTTCATGAGTAGCAGGAGGCAGTCAGTACTTGTCAAAAGTAATGAAGAAGGTATCCAGCGTGTGCTTACCTCTGATTATGCATTTTTAATGGAGTCGACAACCATTGAGTTTGTCACACAGCGGAACTGTAACCTAACACAGATTGGAGGCCTGATAGACTCAAAAGGTTATGGCGTTGGAACTCCCATGGGTAGGTGAAATGTCAACCATTTGTTCTCTGTTCATTAATCTTAGCTGCTGCAGTAGCATAGCTCCAATACACTTGCTTTCTCCACATTGCTAGCATTTTTTTCTTGTTCTTTTTTTTCCCACCTGGTGGAAATGCAACATATTTTATCAACATTTATGGGTGTTATTGAATTTTCTAAACAAAAAGTAGTTACTTTATAAAAAATTCAAACATTTTCTTATGTTTCTTTTATGTGGTACCTTCCATATGTTCAACAGTCAGAATTAAAAGTACTTTTCACAGTACTTTGTAAAAAAAATGTTTTTTAAAATTTTGATCTCTCTCTTTAGAGAATGAGTTGCTGATAGTACAAGGCTTGCATTAGCAAATAGAATTCTATACTGAGAAAGTTAATCACTGAGATTCTTAAAAGAGGAGGAAAGATTCCATAACATCCCATCTATAATCCACAGACAAAAGAAATGCTGCATTCACCTTGTGGAATATGGTTTTGCAGAGTAATTCCAATCCTATATATTTTCCAGGTCAGGTGTTCTTCATTAGGTGCAAAAGTTTAGTTGCAAGGTTAGAAGCCAACTACAGTCATTAGTTTGGCTGTTAGAATCTGCAGGATAGGATTCAGCAAGCACTGAGGTGCTGAGTTCCCATTGACTGCAGTGATTTTTGAAGGACCTGAGCTAAGGATCTGGCTTTAGATTTCAGAATAGATGGGAATAGGAAATGGTGTGACATAAAGACTCTGTCAGTACTGCCAATGATCCTATTTAATATTATAAGATTGTTCTGCTGACTTCTTTGCAAGGCCAATATTTATTCTAACTTTATTTTTAAGAAGAATTTATCATTTTGTAATTTATGTTAATATGTTTTATGTTTTTCTCAAATAAGTCTTTCATCTGGTACTGATTTTATCTGTGTTGATAGTATACACAAAATCATTGTGTTGGGAAAGTTGAGTCCAGTAATTTAAATCAAGGACATATTAAGGAGGGTTAAGAAATGAACTTTGCTGGAATATCTTGGATAAAGATGTATCTAGTAGTATCAGATACAGGTTTCCCTCCATGTTGCAGCTATTTACTGCAACTTTAATACCACCTTTATAATTTTCATTATTTTAATAATTCACTATGAAATGGACATCTGCAGAAATTATGATTCTGTTCATTCTGTCTTTGAATTGTTAGTCATTAAGAATCTAATTTTATTTCATATACCAATTTTTCCACCTGTTCTATTGTGGCTTCTTATATTGCTGAATATGTTCTGTACACCTGTAAGTGCCAGAAGGGATTGGACTTCAGTCCTGCTGCACTTTTTGGCTTCTGATATTTTCTGATATATAAACATTTTGTTATTTTGAGGGTGAAACACCTCGAAGGTTTAGTAAGGGAAAAATGAAATCTTAGTGGTAGTTTAGAATCCCTGAATAAGCTGCATGCAAACTTGTGAAGCATCTGAGGCACGCCCCAGAAATCTAAGCATCCATGGAAGTGCCAAAGTGATAGGAATGAGAGAGACCAGGCTATTTAATAAATTATTTTGATTATGTGTAAATCAGTGAAGCAGCATAAATGCCAGAGAAAACAGGTGAAAAACAATGATAAAGCCAGAAACAGACTTCTAGAGTAAAAGTTTAGGGGAAGAAGTATTAGATGTAAAGAGCAAGTAAGTAAACTGTCTCTTGGCCTTTGTCCCCTACTTTATTTGTGAAGAACAGGCACCATGCATGCACTATTTTTTCATTAACTTTGTGTCATATCAATGACATTATTCAGCTCTTACTCATCTGCAAGATTCCAAGTAATAACAAAGTGCCTGTGTCAAAAGAAATAATAGTGTTATACAAGGGGATCTATGAACTGACAATTGTCTTAAATCAAAATGAAAAAAAAAATAGAGGACATACCTGCAGGAATCAGAGATCACAAAGGAGGTAAAACAAGTTGAATCAGTGTTAAACTTCAGAAAACATGTTGAAGTAAGATCTGAAAAAAGATGAGGCTGTCATAAAAGGAAATATAACAGGAACTAAGTAAAAAGGAAGGTACTTAAAAGTAAGGTTTTCACAAAAGAAATGAAGGCACCATAAAACAGCATCTAGAGCTTTCCCAGAACAGCCAAGAATAAGAGATTGATCTTGTGTTTGGGCAGTATTAATAAAATGCCATCCTGAGAACTAATATTTGTAAAAGTTTTGTATCTTGTGTATTAACTGCACAGTCTCAGAGGAAAGAGATTAGATAGCCTCTGCTAAAATAATGCATAGTTCACATATACATTTGAAAGGAAACCTTGCGAAGAAGCATGTCTATAGTGCCCATCAGAATAGTTTTTGTTAAATATATTGCTTTATTTGAGCTAAAAAATCTTACAGAGCAGTGGATAATACAAAATAAACTCATGCATTATGGGTAATCTCATTTCTATGGGGAAAAAAATTTTGGAGCCTTTAAAAGAGCATGGTTAAATCTACAGAAGTAGATTTCATCTTTATTTAATGATTATGGAAGAAGTTTATGGACATGCAATTGAGCACTATCTTTTTAGAGTTAATAATCCTAAAACTAACTTGTCAAGTGCTCGGAAAACTACAGTGTAATGGTGTCATAAATAAAGCGCATGTTACTGCTTGTGCCTGTTTGGGAGGTACATCTCTGAGCAGAACAATACAGAACTATCTGATTAGATGCATGGTATCTGAAAGATGTAGACATCGTCTCCCCAGCTTTGGAAAAATATCCAGTTAATCTCCTGGAATAGTGGTTTGAAGTTGCATATATATTTGCACATAAGATTAAATTTGTAGAATACAGTTGATACAGGCCTTATGTTGAATACATTAGAATGGCTATCGTTACTTTTTGAGAACAGCATCAAAGGAAGCAGGTGCAACATATCTTGTTCCTCTTGAAGGCTAATAGAATAATAGTGAAGAACATAATTTGCTTGAGTCTAAGTATCTGCAAGCTGAAGAACTAAAAGCTTTCCTAATAGAAAAATACGCTATCAGAGTAGTTTATGATAGGATAATAACTTGGAAAACACAACCACCTAAGTACAGTACTAGCTTAGAGTACTACAGTAAAAGCTCTTTGCTCACGACGTGGAAGTTTTAAATTTGGAGAAAGTAAGTTGCACAACATGAGGAGAAAAAACCTGGCAGGTCAGGCAGTCTATAGGTATCAATTAGTTCCAAGCACACTGAAGAAGCAAAATCTGAGTTTACGTGTTTATTTTAATCCTTCTAAAAGCATTAGTGAAGTAAACAAAATTTAGATAGCTAAAATGATTAAGGAAATTGGAAACAATGTACTTTTGGCACAAAGTAGGATCACTGTACACCTTTAAAATCAACAAAATACGCTGATGCTTCAAATAGGTGTGAAGCAGCATTTTCTGTGATATCTTTGCTGTTAGCTTTATTTAATATGTCACATATGACACCCACAGCACTGAAGAATAAACCAGAGATAGTGAATTTGCTAAGTTATACATGCAATGAATGATTCTCGTGATACATGTTTACAAAGTAAGATAACAGCTTTGTATACACTTCAATCAATTATCAGTCAGCCATCTCTGGTACTAGGCTAGAAAAAAATCATTTATAATTAAAAGAGAAGGGAAGAAAAGACCTGGGATGAGATGTTTGACAACGATTGGTACTTTGGAGCAGATAAGGGAGACCCTATTTGTAACTGGGGTTGTGTTTGTTTTGTTTGATTTTCCATCTTCGCAACTTTGTAGCTTTGTAACCAGGAGTGTAATGCTTTGTTAGAGCAAATTTGGTTTTGTACCTGCTAGTTTGAAGCTCCACAGACCAGGGGTTTGCGTTGGCTTTATTCTAGCATGTGCTTTGAGGAGGTATGTTACCAGTTCTGTGTTCTTCGTCAATGAATCTGGTATATAGGAAAACTTTTGTTAATACGCATAAAGCTTGAAGTATGCTGTATAGTTTATTTCTAATTATAAATATATGAATACATGTCATGTACATTTATCTATTTGAAATACATATATGTTTCTTTCAGTGGTTGGAATTTGGCTTTCTTTGGGCATACACACGTCATCCAATGTTGATATGCAAGGGAGGAAGGAGGGGAGGGAAGGAGGGAAGAAGAAGGGGTGGGGGGAAGGGGGAGAGCGGGAGACTGAAAACATGGAAAGGAAATGAATAGAAAAAGGTGGTGGGAGAAAGAGAGAGCAAACTCTGTGGGCATGCAGAATAACTTCCACTTTTAATGACAGATCCTCTAAAGTGTTACTTATTACCTCCAGTAGTTTTAAAGGTCTTATTTTTCCATCATGTATGATAAAGGTGTTTAAAATTGGGTTTGTTCTTGAATAAATCTCAGTTGGGATAAATTTACTGTTCCAAAGGATTCCTAAATGTTTATGATACTTCCACATGCTTATGGTCCTCTTATCAAACATAAGTGTAACTTTTTCAAGGAAAAACAGTCTATCCAGAGTATACATTTCATGCCCTACCGAAACACATTTAATATGACTTTCTTGTGGTCAACATACTGTAAAACACAGTAATATCATGTGACAAATATTATTTACCATAATGAGTATTTATTAATATCATAGTTAAGGTTAAGTGAACCACATGAAAGGTTAGATATTTAGCTTCTATGCAGTCTGTATTGAGGCCTTAATGCTTCATCACTCTGGGGTGGTTTCAGGTTCTTATTTCTTTTCCAAACTCCTTTTTCTCTTCAGCATGGTAGACGGCAGACTACTTTCTATCTGGCTTGGGCACATTTTCTACTGAATTGCCAGTTGCTTCTGTGTTGAACCTGGATTGTATAAGTGGCTGACAAGTATATATATATATCTCCATTCCATATGAGCAGATCTGCTGAGCATGCTTTCAGATGATCTGCACTTCTGTGGCAACTCAGGACTATCCTGGCATATGCCAGACAAACTGCATGTGTGGAGATACATGCAAAGTAATGCCTTTGACATTTTGAAAATGAAAAATGGTAGGTGGAAGTAATCCTACAAATTTGCATATATTTCTTCTAACTCTTAAACATAAAATAGAAAGTGGCGTTTGAGAGATATGGCGCATATAAGAAATTTGAGCTAGGTATTTCTCTACTGTTTCTCTGTGATTATTGAGCTGTGGAAAGTTACAGAATTAGATTAAGAGGGGTCTTTAGCTGTATAGCAGTGGTGTTCCTGTAATATATGATAATGATGAGGTAAAAAACAGTTTGAGAAAAAGGTGGAGTACATATTTTTAATCCTTTCTTCCTGTGCAGTTATTACAAGAAAATAAATTGTGCTATTAGTATTCTTAGTATCTCAGTTGCAAAACATACTGAGTTGAATCTGTTACATGGCTCTCTTCACAGTTACTAGGTTGTTGACTTTTCCCTTGCTATGATCAAACTATGACTTTTTCTACTACAGCATATTACTATTGGTATCTTTAATCTTTCTATACTGAGGAACTATCGAGATGCCCTGAAAAATGCTGGAAAGTGTTTGAGGCTCAGATCTTAAATATTTAACTGTTAACTAAAAAATTGTTAAAAAAAGAGATGTGCATTCCCCCAAATATAAAGAGACTCTTCACTGTACATGGGGATAAAATCCAATTCTCAGGATATGAATAAAATTAAACAATGTATTTTGGGATCAACATACCAAGTGGATAAAGCTACCGATACTTCATTGCCAAACTAAGTCTTACAGAACTACCCATTATACAAAGCTGCAACAACATGCAATAGTAACCCAGATTCAGATATCAAAATTTATTCATGTAAGTACATAAACTATATCTACACACTGTATATTTATATAGTCACAATAGAAAGCTGGCAGCTGCTGTGATACAAACAAGTTATATGTCTCATGTCAGATAGGAAAGTATATGAATAAAATAAACAGCCTTCCAGCAGAAATGCATTGGCTGCAGACCTCAGATATCAGTATGTTCTCTTAAGCTCAAAGGATGAAACAAAACTTCAAGTTTCTCATGTTCTGTTGATTCAGATGTGTCATTTTTAGTGAGGTTCTCTTTTCTGTAGATAATGAAATATCAAATTAAATGTCTTTGTTTACAAAAATTTTTATCTCTTAGAATTCTTAAGGATTCTCAAAATTTTACCCACTCACCTATGACTTCCAAAAAGTCTATTTGGCCAGCTAATGTAATAAGCAAATCACTTGCATGTGGAAACTTATTTATATACTTTTGCACTTTTTTTTTTTTTTTCAATTAGGCATTCAAATCTTCTATTTTTGGCAAATCAGAGCCAAGAGTGGCGTTGGCTTTTGTGGGTTTTTTTTGTTTGTTTGTTTGGTTTTTTTTCTTTTCTGAATTTCAGTCAGATGTGTAGCATGTAATTAAAATGTTGTTTGGAGTATGCACATTTCGAAGACAGTAGTATTCATATAATTTCATCAAACATAGAATCTAGAAAGAGTATTTCACACTCCACTCACTTAAATTAAAGATTTCACTGCAGAAAAAAACGGTTTCAGGCAAAAATTTATGATCTGCTTTTTCATATCTTCTCTAGGAATATGACTTCATGAGTTATTTATATTTACCTAAACCATTAAAAAATTCAGTGCAATCATGTTCTTCCTATGCCAGTGATAGGCTGCTGGATTCAAATAGTATTTAAACAAATAGTTTAATCAGGAAATGTATAACACTTAATTGTTCTGTTGTATCTAATAACACTATAGGTTCAGCTGATTTATATTACCTATTCTGTCTCCAGGGAGTGATCTAGAAAAAATGTACACAATAATTTTTTTATTTTATAATATTGAAATTTTTTAGCTGACCTGTGTTCTTAATGCAAGTATTTTACAAAATATTTCATTATCTGTCATTTTTATTAAGTGCATGTTTCCAAATATAGACAATTTTAGATGAAGGCACAGTGGAGTATATGAATTACTTAAGAACAAAAGCTTTTAATAGATGCTTGTAATTTCAAAGATTAAAACTTAATGTAGTAAAAATACAGAAAAAATACTTTTATTTCCTAAATAGGCAATAGAAAGTGAAAAAGATATAATGAAGATAGTCTCAAAATAGTCTTAAATCTTCTCTTAGATTTCATTCAGCCTCCTCCTTTTCTGCATTTATCATTCCAGACAGAGTTTTGCAGCCTGGTTTTGTAATCATCAAAAGTAGTTTACTTTTGGAGTTTGCTTGTGAAATAAAAAGTAGATAAAATCGGTGTAAACACCTTGTAAGTGTAAGAATAACACTTCATCATCCTACAGATGTGTAGGATATTGCATCCTATGTTTTGTGTAGCTTTTAAAGGACCAAAGCCTCTAATTCTACTGCTACATGTCTGAATTAACTTATTTTTTTGTTAAGCAGTTTCTACACTTAGAACATGAACTACATGCAAATTAGTAATTTAAACAAATGTCCTGAATGTTTTCTAGTAAAGAAAATGAATGTGTTACTACATATTTAGAACATAGTGGCGCTAGAATTTTTTCCTGCTTTAGGTGCTACCTATAATTGTAGTAAAATGCAGTCCAGTTTAACAGAGATTAAAGTATGAACAGAAAGCCTTCTGTTTTCCAGAAATTACTTAAAGATGAACCTCAAAACTAAAGGTACAGTTGTCTGTAGTTAGACTTAATAGCCACCACCAAAGTAAGGGGCAGGATATTCTTTAAGGTCTGATTAAATGAAAATGTATAGTATAGCTATCCTGCAATTATAGATTCTTCTTAAGGGGGTAGGATTATGATACAGATGAGTATCACAATGATAATGAGTTCTGGCCCCCATGATTTAAGAATAATGTTAAGGTACTTGAATGGGCCCAGAGGAGGGCCACAAAGCTGGTTAAATAGCTGGAAGGAATGTGCTGTGAGTAGTGCCTGAAGCACTTGTAGTAGTAGTGCCTGATGGTTTGGCTAGTTTGGCCTAGTTTGGAGAAGAGGAGCCTGAAAAGTGACCTCAGTGCTCTCTACAGCCTCTGGAGGGGATGTGGAGAGGGGGGTGCTGAGCTCTTCTCCCTGGTATCCAGTGACACTACCTGTGGGAATGGCTCAAAGCTGTGTCAGAGGAGGTTCACACTTGTCATCAGGAAGCATTTCTTTACTGACAGGGTGGTGAAACACTGAAACAGGTTCTCTAGGGAGGTGGTTGATGCCCTTAATACCATGCTTTAACTTTTATTCAGCCCTGAATTGGTCAGGCAGTTGGACAAGATGATTGTCGTAGGTCCCTTCTGTCATGTTAAGAAGGGGGGCTTCCTTGAGCTCTCTATACTTGATCAGCCTGTCAGTTTCCCAAGAAAGACAAGACCCTTGTATCCAACCAGCCTGCCCGCTACCTGCGTTCTGACAGCCTGCTGTATCGGGGGGTGATTCGACCAACTTATTCAGGGACCCCCGTTGACAGCGTCATCGAGCCAAATCCCCTATAACAACAACTTACATCTCTGGAGACTTATACAAAATGAACTTCAGCTGAAGATTGTTATTCTACAAAATACAATTTAGTGACAGAATAAAGTTCAAAGACTGCCAGTAAACTGACTGCAAAGTAAGCTTAAAATAATACACTTAGTAATAGCTAGCATGACTTAGCCGTAGAATAAATTTCTTACCCAGTAGGTATCCCTACGGGGGAGAACACAGGTTCAGCCCGTTGACTGATCCCAGAAGTTCTGATGCAGTCTTCCCTAACTTCTCCCCTCAGTTGTCCACTTTTTATACTTCATAGTACATTGCATAATCATTAACATACACAAGACTGGTTAAGTTTCTTGCTTCCAATGCAAATTAGTCAGCATCCTCAGACAGCACTACTGAAGTTCTTCACTAACTACGTATTCTCTCCAAGCAGGGTTTTGCCCTCTTTCAGGAGGGCTCTTTGGGTCAGAGGTTGTGACCTCCTGCTACTACAATTACCTTTTTCCTACTTCCAATATATAGGGGGTTGCGACACTTTATCTCCATTGGCTAGAACTTCCTCGCTTGAATGCTTCTTTGTTAGCTTCCATCCTTCCCAAGACTGAATCCCTTCCTTTCATTCATCAATTTTGACAACTTTAGAGAGTGGGTCAGCTTGTTCTAACTTTGTGAATCTAAATCAAGATGTGGTTATCTGGGAGTTTAGACAACCATTTCCCTCCTTTGGACTTATTTCAGCCCTGTACCTGTCCATTTCCTTTGCATTTAGGTGGAGCTTGAGTGACTCTAGACATATATATTTTTGTCACTGACTAGTATCATGTGACCAGTGAGGTGTGCTAGTACCTTGGAGGTGGATGACTTCAGGATGGAGGTGTGTGTTAGTATGACAATGAGATTATTTCATCTGAGGAAAGTAATTTTGCCACAGTGGTTGAATCAGCAGCAAACATCTTCTCATATATCCTTCATGTGACAACTGCTATGTAGCTTATCAGACTGTCAGCTTCCCATTCCTGCGGGGAGTACTATGGAGCCTGGCCATGGGGTCTCCACTCCATCCTCCGTTACCCCAATCAGCATGTGCTGAGATGGCAGGCTGTGTTGCTTAGGGAGCTGTGATAAAGTAGGTTCTGTGCATGCCAACCATCCTGAAAGCAATAGCTGTATTTTACCCTAAAGAGCTTTCTGTAATACGATGGTTCTATTAGGTCCCAGTTTTCTCCAACACCCCCCCTGCCCCCCACCCCAAGTAATTTTCCCACACCTTCCAAATGAAATAGTCTATTCTAGTGTACTGTATTCTAGTACTTGGATGCCATTGTTTATTAAGTTGTGGGGTTTTTTTTCTTCTTCTATTTCTGCTTCTTCATGTTCTTTGTCTTTTTTATTTTTTCTTTTCTGTTTTCTTTTTCCTTCTCTTTTTTTTCTTCTTCTGTTTTTCTTTCTTTCTCATTTTCTTTTTCTTCTTTTCCTTTTCTTTATTCTTTTTCTTTTTTCTTTTTCACTTTATGTCTTTTTTATCTTTCTCTATTTTTGCTCTTATTCTTAGTGAAGATTACAAGATTCTTCAAAAGACTTGGTTTGGAATGTTTTATTTTAATCACTGACTGCTTACATCTTACTTCAGTATTCCAAACATGTTTTAGTGTAGGGAATGTAGTCACACCAATCACGTTATTTCAATTCTTGCCAATGTTCAGTTCTAATAGAGTTTTCATCTTCTTGGCTGGAAGATAAAGTTCTGTCTTGCCCTTCCAACTGCTTTACGAGAACAGGTTTGCAGGAAAAGACAGACTTTTTTCCCTAAAGAAGTGTTTGATGAGAGTCTTTGTCATGCTTGATGCTTCATTTCTTTGTGGTGCTGCTTATTGTTCCTGCAGAGGTGTACAAGAACACACAGATTTTCAGTCTGTTCCTCTATTTTTAATGTACATCTGTTAGAACCAACAAGGCTAGTGAAGATTTATTATCTGAGTCTGGGAACCAGGTCAATTATTTAAAAAACAAAAACAAACAACCAAAACTCAACAACCAAAAAACCCAAACCAAAAAAACCCAGGCATAGCATAGCATTTCTATTGATAACTTACCTGAGTGAGAAAGTAAGGCTGAATTTTCCGTGTTATTTTAAACTGGCATAGGGCTGCTGCATTTTGCAAAAACTGACAGCTATATGAGCAGGGTTAATGACCTAAGCTGGTAGACACTGTTCATCTTTTTTCATAAAATTAATTTACTTTACATTTAACTGCATAGATGCTAATGAGGCTGGATGAGTGCTAGTCATAGTATGAAGGAAGCAGTGATAGGAGACAAACTTGGTTGTGGAAAAGGAAATGGAATTTCTGCCCAGTCAGCTGTTAGGCTGAATCTGAAGACAATCCTGAGAGCCTCCCATGTTTTGTGACAGCTACAAAAAACTGCAATCTATCTCTCAGTGGCAGAAACAAAAGGTTGTAACCTAACAGAAGCGAGTAGTTGCAGGGTAGGGGGGAGATGTGAAAATGTTTTCAGTATTTTAAAAAAAAAACTTTCTTTTTCCATGCCTCACTTTCATTCTATTTCAAACATTGCAGAACTGAAGCAGTACAATTTTCATCCCCTTTCACATTGGTGCTTCATTTTTTTCTTTTTCTTGTCTTTTCTCCTGTAAGTCTAGGCTAAGATTCAAAGAACATTATGTTAGCAAGAGAGCTGCAATAAATGAAAATACTGGCTTGTATTAAATACCGGGTTTTTTTCTTTTCTCTTCTTTTTTTTTTTTTTTTTAATCTATTTAAAAATTAACTGTTTGGAGTTTATCAACATTCCTTACTCTCTGAATTTAATCTCTTACTGTACCTAGGGCTGCTTTCTGTGTTCTAACATCATTCTCTTTTCACACATCCACCAAATAACAAGGTCATGTTTTGAAGAGCCGTGTTTTAAAAACTCTCCTTAAATCTCAGGCAAGACTGGAAAACAATGACATTGAGTACAATGACTGGCACTGAGCATGACTGGCACATTCCTTTCAATTAATTTGTACATTTGGCAGTCAGTGATCAATGCAGAACATAATTTTAGACATTCATTTCCAGGAGAAACAAGTCAGCTTTAGTTTTTTGTTTTGGGATTTTGTTTTCTTTTTTATTGTTCCCATTATTTATTTTAAATATTGCACAATTTTCTAAAATTAGAATCACATGTTGCCTTATTTGAAGAAATACCAGAAAAAGAAAAAGAACATCGTAGGCCTCACAGCCTAGGATGCTTTGCTTCTACTTTTCCATTAACTCAGTTGTGGCTGATACTGACTGGTAAACAAAAGGTCTATAATTTTACCCATCTATATTTTTAAATATATTTATGTAAAACCAACAAAGCCACAGGTATGAATTATGTGGGAACCTTTCAAAAAGCAAGTAGTTCTGAAATTAAAAGGAATAACAGGTAAATGATGTATTAATTTAGTCCCCAAATTTGTTATCAATACACTTGGTTAACATAACTGAAAACAAATCCTACATATCTGAAAATGCTGAAGAGTTCACAAGTTTAAAATTTGCATCAATGAAAATATATTCCTGGATTTCCTCTGTAATGTACTAAACCCAACAGCCAACACTGGTTTTCAATTTAATCATTGTTGACATTTTAGACTCTGCAAGTATGTACTGTTTATATTGTGGGGGACACTGAGGATATCTGAGCTGTCCTTGTCTATTACCTGTCGTAAAGTACTGTTTCTGGGGAAAAAATTCCATCTTACAGTCCAGCATTCTGTTTACTTAGAAAATATGCATATGTGTTTATGTATATAATACATAATCAGGTAAATTTGGATAATAAGTGTAATGAACACAGTGCAATTTTTGGGCTCTGAATTTCAGTACTAGAAGTATAAACATTGTCCACTGTCTATAGTTTTCAAAATCTAAAGCACTAAAAAAAAATAATAAAAATGTATTTTAAAATAGCTTGGTTTTATTGTTAGGACACCCTAGTTCTCTTGAAGCTACATATTACCTTCAGACCATACAGATTATGTTAAAATGAGCATTTTTTTACCAGTCCTTGGAGATGAGACATATAAACGGATCTTTCTATAGGAATAAATAGGAAACCATGTACTAACACAGGAGGCTTTTTTCTTCTGCTTGCCTGCACTAAATCTGTAATCCTTCATATAATCTGAACTGTAATATTCATCACTTATACATGCATAAAAATGCTGAGCTTCAGTTCCTCTGTAACTAAAATAAATTAATACATTTGTCTTCATTAGTTGAGCATAATGCACAAAAAATAGGTGCAAATTATTTATTTTTATGCAGGTCAAACCATGTATTGAAACTAATTTGAGAATTTCAGCTGCTTGAGCAGTTAATTTATTGTTGCTGAAATTTAAGAAAGTGTAGCTAACATATTTGATGAAAGAAGTGGCTTTTATAGTTACCTCAGAAGTATAAGCATATTGAAGCACTGTCTGAGAGGAATGCTAAGAGACTGAGCTTTCGTATCAGTGAAGATATGCCAAACCACTTCATGTCTGGTAGGTGTTGTGAGCATACTTTGCCTTAGAGAAATGGTTTCTGGTAGGAATTTATGGAACAGAAGTAACTGAAGCAAAGATATTATTAAGACTTCAATGCTTGTGTTATAGTGCCTAGGACCATATGTATGTATTGTATTGTCAAAGACACATTTACAAATGTAAAATGTCTGTCCTGATATGTCACACCTGGTTAGAACAAACTAGCGCATTGCATCCTGGCACATGGTGTTTTATTGAATTTCGGCATTCTTGATCTGAAAAAGCTGCAGCATCAGCTATTTATTTTGTCTGCCTTGCATTCCCTGGCTCAGTGTTCCTTTTTCACTGCCTGTTAGAAGTGGGATCTCATTTCCCAGCAACTCAGGCTCACTGAATAAGTATCACCCTCCACCAAGTGTTCTGTAGTTTAACTTCAATGCTTTAAGGTTCTTCTGAGGGACATGAAATAACAAAGCAAATTGACCACATTCTTTCTGAAGGTTGCAGAAGAGGCTGACAAAGCTGGGACTGTTCAGCCTGAAGAAAAAAGATCAGGGGGTATCTGTGCAATGCATGTAAGCACCTGAAGAGGGAAAATAATGAAGAGAGAGTCAGACACTTTTCACTAGCATCCAGCAACTAGGCAAGAGGCACGGGGCATGTACTGAAATAAAATAAATTCCATTTAAATGTGAGAGGAGAAAAACAAACACACAAAGAAACTTCTTTACAGTAAGGGTGGTCAAACACTACAACAGGTTGCCCAGAGATTTAGAGTCCCATCCTTGGAGATATTCAGAACCCAGCTGGGCAACATGCCCTGAGTAATATGCTGTAGCATAAGCAGGTGGGGTGGACTAGATCATCTTCAGAGGACTCTTCCAAAGTTCTACCTTCCATCGTACTGAAATACAACAGTTTTGTGACAATAGTACTTCAGACTTCAAGATCCTTCTCTTTGAATAGTGACTTGTATTTGCATCCAAAAGGGTTAAACAGAAGCTATTGGCTGTCTTTTGGTTTGAACCTGCCTAGTTTCATTTGCTGCACCCAAATGATACCCTTGTAATGGAAAAAAAAAATCAAATACTCAAAGCTCTTAATGAACCTGATTTCTTGCTATTTCATCCAGCCCCACTGTTGAGGACAGAATTTTCTAAGCTGGCTAGCATAAATGAAAAAACTAGCACCATGACTTTGATTTTGCCATGGTGCTTTATAGACAAATGGCACAGTGAGTGAAACACTGAAATCCAGTGTCTGTAAGCAGCCCTCGAATAGTCAAACTTCTTGAATTCTCACTGTATATATGATGCACACAGCTGATGCCTCCTCCTCCCAAAGACCAACTGAGGACTACCTTGATTCTGTAATCACTTTAACCTTGTAAATCAAATTGGGGAACAGAAATCTGCACCTCAAGGCATCAGCTTCTCTTATTTATCAGAGGGATTTGAAAATATGGAGCACCACTTAATAGAAGAGTAGCAGCTGAAATTTCTTATCATCACCTATAAATACAATGTTAGACTTCGTAGGAATTCTACAGCTTCAAAGGTCTCTATTTTTGTTTTTAATAACTTAAATGCAGATTGCCCAGATTTAAGATGTCATTGCAGTTAGATGTACCCAAGGCCACTTCACACGTCACCCACGATGAAACAGCTAATGGCAAAACACTGACATTCATTGTTTTCAGAATTTGCTTTAAAGCTTGGCACGGTGTTAGGGTGTTCTGCAAAAGCATGAACTGGGTTTTCAGGTCTGGACTCTTTTATTACGAACTTACACTTTTCTTGTCTTTCAACATACTCTTGTCTGCCTGCCTGAAATCTTCATGTATAGCAGAACTTCATGTAGCATTTCATTAGACTTCCTTAATTAAGGTGGGTAGTGTTAAACAAATATTTCCCACAAAGGAGGCTGTAATTGCAAACCATTCATATTTGAGTGATACAGGTTTGCAATAAGAATTTTAAAAAAATAAATAAAAGCATTGTATAAATATGAAATACTTCTAGCTATGTTAAAATAATATCACTGATTTTCTCAGTACAGGTTTCAACAAAGATATCTCCTGTTCTGCAGCTGCACAGTTCAACAGGGTTAGAGAGATAACAATGTATTATGATTATGATCTTTTCAAACTGTCTATGATGTTACAATGCATGAGGAGTCTACAAAAATGTTACTACCTTTTATTTGTTTGGATTCAGTATTTAAACTAAAAGCCATGCTTTAGAGCTGTTTACAATGATAGTTTGAACAGGGGCTGAGAAAACTAAACTGCACTAAAAAAAAAGAAAAAAGAAAAAATGGAATAGAATACCTATGTCTAATATGATAATGTAATAATGATCTGAGTGTTTAAAATAGTTTAAAAAAGGCCTTCATTCTGTTCAAGTTGTCTTGTTACTGCAAAAATAAATAGATAAAAATGGTGTATGTTAGCTATCAAACCTGTTATTGTATCTTATTGAAATTATTAATTATAAGCAACCATTATACATGCAATTTTTTTGTAATTTACTCACTGTGGAGGATAGATAAGTTTTAAGCTAGTTACAAATTAATATATTCAAGGATGTTCCCTTCTCAGTCCTAAAACCATAAGTGCTTATGAACACAAGAATTCATGAATGGCTATTGTAATCCTAAATCTCCTATGTATTCATCTAATTTTGATATCAGTTATGTTGCATACCTTTAGGTGGACAATTATGAGCAATTTAATATGAAATAAATCTCAGCTACATGATTTCTTTTGGTTACATTTTGGCTTTATAAATCTTTGTGAACTTTTTAATGATGATTCTATAAAGAAAATACCAGAAATTAGCATGAGTTGAGAATGGTTATGACAGGGAAGAAGTGAAAACAGTAAGAGAACACACCACTCATGAAAGGGTTTTGATTAGTTTGACATAGAATACTGATTTAAAATGTTTCCTGCCTCTTACCAGCAACTTGTCTTTTCCAAGCCATACATGTAGCTCAAAAGTGAAAATATGTATGTATGTAAAAAGGAATAGTGAACAGCTTTGTTTGGTATTCTATTTTGAATGTTTGCAGTTTTAGTTATAGGTGGGGTAGCTTAGACTGCTGTAAACATCTACTGAGGACCTTCCATTGTAGTAACTGCAACTTAATGAATATTTAATATTTACAATATGTCTAATATTACTATATAATAATCTTAACATAGCATGAAATATGTAAATTTAATATTTACAATATGTCTAATATTATTATATCATAATCTTAACATAGCATGAAATATCGGGGTTAATGATCAAAATCAGGAAACACTGATGTTGTTTCATCAGAAACATTAACCTATCCTGATAAATATTTTGTCTTGATACATCCTTTGGAAAAAAACAGTAAAATTGAAAGTTATGTATTTAGTCAGAAAGAGGAGAAGGGGAAATCTAATGTATATGCAACACAGCTAAATTAAAGTTGCAAGTATTCCTTATATTAGATTTGTGACTTTATTATTTATTCCCAATATTGTCCACAACGTGTGGGGTATTTAAATAACTTTGAAAAAGGCTTCTTTATGTCCAGAAGTCTGAAAGTCAATAAGCTAGAAGTCCATAAAGAGGTAAAAGAACAGCTAGTAGAGGAGCAAGAAGTATACCTTTTATTAATCTTTAAATGAATCTCATATATTAATGCATTAATAATAAATTAATAGGAAATGTATATAAATGTTCTCGATCTCTTGTGGTGTGAAAATCTTGGTTTTGACAGTCCAAGAGATGGATAACAATTATATAAATTTCCTGTTAATTTATGATTTCTACATTAAAAAAGATCTATGACCACTCAGAGTTTATTAATATAGCAGTTGTTTTCAGTATACTTGAGAAGTGTGTTTAAATTCTGTGTCTGGAATACTTTGATATTAATTCATATTAATAATTTAGAGTACTTTAGAGATGAGAACGCTGTAATATCTGATCATTTCATAAATATAAACCAACAAATTTGCTGTGAGGCACAGAGCTAGGAAACAGGAAAAAGTTACTCAGTTAACATCACAAAGAAAGCCTGTTATGAAAGCTACGTTTAAATATACATTCATCTCCTGCTGTAATGCAATGATCTCAGGTTGGTTCTATACTCTTAAAATAGCTGCCCAATTGCTACTTCTTATGGAAGTATCTAATTTTGCTGGTGAGAACATCTTTTCATCAGTGGCGCTTTTTATTTGTTTGTTTGTTTATTTATTTATTTAATGAATTGGTGAACTGTGCTTACCTACTTGGAGTTAAACTGAGATCCATATTTTGGGATAAAGGAGGAACTGTTCCTGCGTCAAGTCTGCAGGAACTGTCACCTTTTCTTTTGATTTATTGCTCTTCTCTTCACTGTGGGGTGTTGCTTCCTTCCTACGACTGCCTAAGAATTTTAATCCCCAACTATGGCAATGGCATTACTCCATGACCTGGGAAGAGTCCTCAGTGATCTTTTCTTATGTGAAAATGAACTGACTTTGAGACAGGGACTGGGAGCTGATAGAATCCTTTTTTCTTCATGTGTTGCTTGGAGACTTTTGAATGCACAGATAAGAACTAACTAAGCTATGTTGATCCTTCTCTCTGTCACTTCCCTCCCATCCCAATTAGAGAGGGTTAACAGAGTTAGGAAGCAGATGTGGCTGGACTTTTAAAATAAAAGCATTTCTATAGTGCTAAAGTAAGTGCTTCTCCTATATCCAGTGCCTCTGAGCTGTTTATTCCTTTTCTACGGCATCTCATAACTGTGGCTGTCAGTCTTTGACTATGCTACAGATTCCTGGAAGGTGTTTCAGGCCCTGTGATGCATGAGGCTGTAGGAAGTAGTTTTTCCATGGTTCCTCATAGTCTAATCATCTACTCCATAATCATGTGTAAATGAAATTCCTTCCATCTTCTTTCAGTCATGCCTATGACTGCAGTATGCAGACACTTAAGAGAAACTGAAGTCCACATACTGTATCATGTTATCCCCTGGCCAGGAATGTCTATTCCAAAGGCCTAAATTTTGTCTCGTAAAAAAAAAAGAGGAAAGCTTCATCATAGTAACTGATGGACAGAGATAACAGAACAATACAACAAACAAAACTTTCAAATATGATTTAACTCAACATGCAATCAGTTTGGTGGCAGAAAATTTAGTCTGTGATTCTTTATGGGGCTAAGTACAGAGAAATGTCAATATGCCAAGACTTAAATGATTCCACCAGTCCCCTATAGTATAAATGGTATTAGCTAGCATTCGTAAAGAGATTTCAGATACGCCTAGACTGGAGTGCGACTGTGACTGCAGCTTGTGTATATGTACCCAAGCTATCTTTAGGACAGATAGATCAGTCTGGTGTAACCATAATGGAAATGGGCTCATGCTGGAAAAAAACAACAACCAACCTCAAAACCAAAAAACCCCAAACTCCTCCATCTTCCTGCTGCTTCCTATCAACTGATAAAACTAGAACTTGAATTGGTTCCTTTGTTCAATGTATTCACATACAGCTTCAACACCTAGATATTAAAGGAGTATCTTTCCTGTTAAATGGGGCTTTCTCCTTCCAATAAATACTTAAAGTACTAGAAGAAATTCTTGATTATCTAAGTTTTGTACCTAGGTTCTGAATATGATGGTGTATTCCTAACTAGCTTTCTCTTTTCCTTAGGCCAAGTACGCAGACTATGAAGTAATGTTGCAAGATAAGTAGAACAGTATTGGGGGGTTTTAATAACAAAAGAAAAAGGACAGGAACAAAAGACACTATCACTGGTGTAGGAGAATTCGGAATGGATTTTTCCATCTAGCAAATAAAAAGTACCATGTAACTATGTACCATGGGCACCAGCTTTCAAAATACCAGACAATTTGTAATGATTTCTTTTGGTAAAATGCACCTGAAATGACAAAACAAAAGTGTTCCTCATCTGACATTTTCTTAATGAAGGAGTTAGCAGAATGCTGCTATTCCTTTTTATTTACCTAGGGTCAAATTCAGTTCTACAGGTCCCAATATGCTCCAACTACTGTAGTATTTGATAGAATGAATAAAACAGATTAAGAGAAACCAAGCAGGAGATTTTACTAAATTATAATCAGGTAGGAAACATTTTAAGCAGGATTTCAACATACCAATCTGTGTGCAGTGACATCCTGATAGGAAAAGCTTATGTGTTCATAATTTATCATTAAACATATGATGTGCATAATTTTTTATATACTCAGACTTTGGGGCAGAAACCATATATATGTATAACTTCTGCAATATTTCTGAGACTTTGTTATCCTAATTTTGTACAGGTGCTTCATAGACAATAGAATTTAATGCAAATTTTAGGTTTTATTTACATTTTCATAAGCAGGTAACTGCAAATGTAAATTATTGTATCCTTTATTGGGTTTGTTCATAGGAAGGCACTAAGGTCTCTATAAACCTGTAACAGAAGGTCTTAAAATTCTTCTGGCAGCAATTATAATTCCTGCAAACAGCAGCTAGAGTGGGACCAGCAAATAATGTATAGATTATATTCTGTATGCCCTCCAGTCACAGTTTGTCACGAGAATAGCTTGCTTGTCAGCTGATAAAGAAGTGAAAGCAGTAGGGAAGAGGAAAAGAGAAAGAAAAAAAAGAGAGAAATTTCTGTACAAAGCCACCAAACTTTTCCCTTTCTCTGTACTCCGTTGAAGATTATAAGCTCATCTTTCCCATGATTTTGGGATGGAGTTTTAAATATCACCGTGTCTGTCCCTTTCCAGTCTTCCCCCCATGCACAGACTGGTAAGAATTTTTTTCTTTTTTTCTCAGTGGCTTGTTTTTCACATGGCAGAATCTTAATCTCTCTTTTTTTCTTCTTTTTTCCTTTCTTCCACTTCTGCTTTAATTTTATTCATGCCATATTTATTTTGTGAATGCATTCATATACGTTGTCTGGGAGTCTAAAAGTTTTGGTGTTTGTTTTATTTTTTTCTCTCTAACAGTAAATTCTCTTAAATTAAATACTTCTGATTTTAAAAACATTTAAAAAACCAGGACATGGCCTTCTTCCAATACCTCATGGAAGGGCTTAGTTTGTCTTTCAATCATGTGACATAAGTGATAAGGAAAATTACCCAAAAATGCCAAAAATCTTCTACGTTCAGTTGTTGAAATTTTTCATTTCTACAAGAAAAAATAATCTTAACATCCAAAGTGTAATCCGGGTGCCTTGTCCATCTTCTGTATTTATTTTCTCTTCTGTGTGTATGCTACTTTTGTTATCCACAGATCATATCATGATACTTTTAGCCACTTCAGGTGCTGTTAGGTAGATTTTTCATTGCTGGGACTTGCAGTCCAGCTTGTATCAGGAAAAGATCAGGAGCAAATAAAAACTTAGGAAATTATATTGTTGCTATGCTTCTTTTGTTCACTCAGTAACTACTTGAATCAATATAAACAGCATTAAAAATGATTTTTTTTTCCAAATATATTATTAAATATACTCATTATCTGTTGCAAAATGTGGATCAATTAATTTCAAACATTTTAAGTCATTCAGAAGTAGAACTACAGCAGTGAATGATAGCTTTATCATGGTTATACAATTTTAAATTCTTAATTTAAAAGCAGCAGTATGCAATGCTAGTCATCCCACACTAGTGTGATTGCTTGTGAGATTACACTTTTAAGATAAGATAATAAGGTATAAGAAATAAAAATACTGCAGCAGAAACACCAAAGGCCCTGTAATCTGTTCACTCCATAACTATTTGTGCAAAATTCTGCAAATCACCAACAGTGATACAAATACTGTTGAACTGAATCACTATTAACTGCACGCTCCTAATGCAATCCCAATAAACTTGAATTGTAGACAGGAGTAGCTCATGCTTTATGGTTTCTGTCTATGAATTCCTCAGTTGATTAATTTTTTAAGTACTTCAAATGGACTACAACTGTATGTGTACAAATCTGGTCCCTAGAATATATAAACAATACAAGAAGAATAGTTGGTGGTACTGCCTATATTTAGACCAACAGAAGTGTGGAAACTGAATGGAAATGTGTCTAATTAGAAAGCAGCCTGTCAGATCAGAAGATGGCTTAAACTGGCTCCAAGATTTTTTTCTGAGAGTCTAATGTTTTTTAAGTAGTTAAGTATTTATATGTAGTGTAACACTGAAAATACCCCCAAAAGATTATAGGGTGCACTTACACTTCCCCAGGCACTTGTGGACTGATCACTTTCCTTCTTCTGTCTGACTGAGAAATGTGTCAGCTATAGGGTTTTACAGTGTTTCAGCATGATCAGGGTGTAATTTTGCCCCCTGCATGCACAAGAGAGCAGAAAAGAGTTTGTTTTCCTTTCTTTCTGCTTCCTGTATAGTCCTGTGTAAACACAGTTTAGTCTGAGCACAGAACATCATTCTGTTCTAAGTATAGATGACAAAAGCATGAGTTCTTGAAACAGATACTTTGAGGCCAGGTTTTCCCACTGTTTTATTCTGTAATAAAGGAAAAGCCCAGAGTGCTTTGTAATTAATGGTCTTTTCTACATTTTACTTCCATGCTGGCACAGCAACCCTTTGAATAAACCCAGCTTTATTCTCATGATAAGCTCAAGACATGTAGGAAGAAATTGAAGAAATAAAGAATAAATATAAAGACATTCTAAAAGAAATCATATGTTTTCCAAGAGTGTAAAGAGTATAAAATATCCTATTCATGCATTCCTTCAGCACCTTCACAGCTGATCACAGAACATGAAATAGTCAAATAGGCAGCATCTCTCTAAAGGATGCTGAGGAATTTTTGTTTTAGAGGTATCAAGATAATGAAAATGCATTTTATTACTCAGTCAAAGGAACCACTGTAAAAATTATAGTTAGCAAGTAACATTATTATGACAGAAAGAAAGAGAGGAGGGATTCTTTGCAGAATTGCATTCATATCACATGAAAGAAGGGATGCCATGCCTTCTTCTTTACTCTTTTTTCCTCCCCTGAGACTTCTTAATCACTTTAATGAAGTCTTTTCTTCCTGTTTTCAAAGAAGAAAAATTATGTCTTTGTTTTCTCCTTAAACATTACACAAATCTTAACAGAGATAGCACTTCTAATTGATGTGATTTACGCTCTAACATTCAAAATAGTTTTCTCTATTGGCATTATTCATTAATTAATGTAGATTTTAAAATACTCATTGAAAAGTCCTTATGCACTCTATAAAGAAAAAGAGAGCAGATGACATAAAAAGATATGAGACTACCCTTTGAACTGCCCCTTGAAATACTGAAATATTCAGAAGCTACAACATTTTCATGTCATTTAAATATACTGAATTATGAGGAAGAAATATATTAAAATATGAAAACTTATATCCCTGTTATCCAAACACACTTAACCTTATCTTTCTGAATGCATTGCTACCTGATACTGTTAATAATGATGCGCATGTTTGGAAGGTATCTTAAGTGCCTGACAGTCTGTCAAATAGAGACTTTTATGGCTTGGTCTCGAAGCATAAATTGCTGTTTCTTCTTGTAATAAAGTAATAGCATAAAGTGTTTGTTACATATCAGACCTTGGGTTAGCTTTAGGGTAACAAGCTATGAAGCAACAGCCTGCAGATATATGTATATTAGATTAAATCTACTGTGGCATAATCAAAAGCCTGATGAAAATTGTAAGATTAATATTATTTAGCTGATATAATAGTTGGACTTGAAGAAGTTTGAGACCACGGGACCAAGTGTGATAGCACCTGTTTCATCAGGTTGCCTGGCTTACAGACATCACCAGCTGGATCAGGTTTTATGTGTATATATTTATATGTGTGTGTGTGTGGTGGTTTGTATTTATGCGACCAGTGTGACTGGTGAGATGCAAATGTATTTTTGATAAATACTGTGGTTGTAGAGGATATAGTTTTTCCTGTGACATTATATTACATTTTATTCTTATGAGAAATAACTAACTTTCTTTAAAACATACCACACACAATATATGTACCCTGTTGTCTCCTTAGGTTCTCCATATAGAGACAAGATCACTATAGCAATTCTTCAGCTGCAAGAGGAAGGCAAGCTCCACATGATGAAAGAGAAATGGTGGAGAGGCAACGGCTGCCCAGAGGAGGAAAGTAAAGAGGCCAGTGCTTTGGGAGTTCAAAATATTGGAGGAATCTTCATCGTGCTGGCAGCAGGACTGGTTCTGTCTGTCTTTGTGGCAGTGGGGGAGTTTTTGTATAAATCAAAAAAAAATGCCCAGTTGGAAAAGGTAAATATTGTCTTTTCCTATTTTATATATATGGTCTATTTAAATAATACTTTAAGCATTTGGTAGTGAAATGTAGGTGATGCATACTGATTGTTTATTACAGTGTGATTTAGTATAGTATTTGTGTAACAAAGGATCACAGCAAAGTACCCAAAGTTTTACATTTACAGCTTTTAATTTGTGTTCAATGTGTTTAATTGTAGCCAGATTTCAGGACAAGTGACTATTTCTCCTCTTATTCAAGCCTGAAAAAAGACAGCTTTTTACTCCTGGAAGTTCACTGCAGTTAATTTTATGGATGAAGAAGAAATCTGAAACTGTAATGGGAAACAAATTAATCTTCTACATATAATTCTGATTTTCATAAGACAAACTGTCTGTAGCTTAAAGTCAAAATCTAAAAATGTGTCTAAAGAAATGTTCTTTACAGAAGTTTATGCTTGCAAAGTTGTACCGGTAGCATCTGGAAAAGATTATGTCTGCATCACTTTTTTTTGGTGGGTTTACTACTGGTATGATGTCCTGTAATTTCAAACTGACTCAGTTTTGAAAATTCTAGTGTTAATTTGTTCTGTACTTGCAATTTATACAACAACAATATTGTAATTGTGCCAACACTAGTGATAGCTTGTGAAATTCTTAGTTAGAATTATCATTTTTGCATAATAAATAAATGCATCTTTATAGATATATATGTATGTCCATGTTTAAATGTAAACTTAAACTGTATTTTATTGCTATGACAAATTCTGAATTTTAAAAATTGAGAGAAACTGTTGGACCTTACTAGGTCTTTTTCTTTTTTTCTTCTCCTTTCAAGGAGCTTGTGACCTATGGCAATTTCTATATTTATATTTATACATTTAATTTAATACTATCAGAAGTAAATCCAATGACTATATTTATATTAATATTTTTCCAGATGCTACTGGTGAGTTTTTGTAACTTGAATCATTACTCAGAAAATTTACAATTTGTTTTTACTTCTTTTGAGGCAACCTTTTGATATGCAAGTGTCCTGTTATAAACATATTGTTAAAGAAGTTTTTTTCTAATACACACAAAGGCAGCGTGAGGTTACAGTGTCCTAAACACAGTTTGAACATGGGTACATTTTATAAAATTGTTAAAGAACCATTTAGATCCTTTTCTTTATGATACTACAGGCTAATTCCTTTCTGTTAACTTACTACTGAAATGTTATGTTTCTGAAATGAATTTGAGGACAAAGGTACCAGTTACTTAATTAACCCATGTAAGTATCAATAATTTTTATCCATTCCTAACATGGATATGGATTTCATATGGAAATCAATATAATTTGGTTTAGCTTTTCTAGATTTTTAACAAGGAATCACATAGAAAAATAGAAATGTTTTGTTAATAATCTTGTAACATAAGTTCAGTATTTTTCAGGGTGTGAATGAGTCTCTTACGTGCCAATAACAGCATGTTGGAAGTTGTCTGAGGAAGCAAAGAGAAACCTCTTAATTAAGGACATGTTTCTCTAAGCCCTATGGTTTTGTGATTTTTTTCCTGTTGTTTTTTTTATTTGCTTCTTTTTTATTTTTGTTGGTTAATGATGGATAGACATAGCAATGACTGAAAGTATCAGACCTTTTAACAGTACTGCTACCAGAAAGGTTTTATCATCAACTATTCAGATACTTTAAAACATTAGGAGTGAATCTGAAGCGCTTCAGATAGTCAGATTTCTCTCCTCTCTTTCTTTCTTGTCGCCAGTCTCTTACCTTCCCTCCCCTCCCCACTATACCCACATACCCCGATGTCAGAAAATCAGTAAAATTGCAGTAAAACTTTACTTGTGGAATGAAATTAACAGGAAGATGATGCAGGCATCGCTGCCCGTGGCCTACCCCAGCATCCCCTCATCCACTCTTCTCCCAGCACACACAGAACCTCAGTGAACATCTTGTATCCTCTCCTAATGTAGCAGGTCCCCTTTGCCTGGGAGAGGGAGCAAGCAGCAGCCAAAGGGGATATAGCTGTCTCCAGTTTCTACGTCACCTCTGCTGGGATAAGTAAACCATGCAAGTAATGCTGCCTTGGCTATCCCATGGGGAGAGGGGAGGCAACAATTTTGGTAACATTTATAGTTCCATCCTTTTAGAATCAGAGTATCCTTCTGGCATTTGTATAATGCCTGTCAATGCTTGGAAATAGGGAAGATCAAAGGTCATGTTAACAACCAAGGAAACAAATCAGATCCTTCAGCTGCTGAATATATGGAGTATCCTGGGACATAAGTGGGCATATTAACATGTGTGTCTGCTTTGTAATGTATACAAAACCTGCACTTCCACTGGGGAGGCAATGCAGATTTAAAGTGTATAAACTAGATATAGTTTTTTAGCATTTTTGGTGTCACCCCACTGCTGGAGTGCACACTTAAGCAGAGACGTTGGCTGGGTGAACCTAGCCAGAAGAGTGAAACCTTGAAAGGAACTGAGCTTCAAAAAGCAGCAGACAGCACTGTGTTATTTGCTAAAAATCTCTTGCATCTTGTAATCAAAGTATTTCAGTACATCCATGGTCCTGATGTTCTCAAAAATCCAGAGGAAACATGTGACACTAGCTGTAGTGTTTCTGGAAAAGCAGATGAATGCATGCAACTACAACACTTTCCAGACACAAAGAAATTCCACTTCTATTGTCAGCTTTCAAAAGCAAAGAAAACCCTGGATGTTAGACTGTTAGTCACTGACACTTTGACTAGTTTGTTTGAAAAATGAGTGTCCTAATTTACTAAGTATTGTCTAGAAGATCCAAATCCGATGGATGTGAAAAGAACAATATATGGATTCAGTTCTGTTATCATTTATAGCCATTCAAAACTCATTGAGCCATCAGCAGGTCGGAACTAGGTCCGCTTGTGAAAAAATAGGAGACGTACATTTTGCTAATTTTGACCTGTTAAGTACTTCAAATAATGTGAAAAGAGACACATGTCAACATACCTTAACTGTTTGTTTCACTACAGGAGATCTGGTCATGGATTTCCTATAATGCAAAATACTAGATTAAATCTTAAAGTGTACTGAAAGAGTAACACCAACAAAATATTTCTGGAGTTATATGATCAAATCATAACCTAAACATCAGCTAAATTAGCATCTCTGAAAGAGTTATTTATTTATAATTTATTATAAAAACAGTAACTAAATTGATACTGGTTTATATTTTACGCACATTTCTCAAGGAAGGCAAAAACAATTGCACTTTCCATGGTAAATAATTCACTGCTAAGCTGTACAACTGAGTTGAGAAATACCAGTCTGGATAGTTTATCTCACAAGGTACAATGAATGAGAAGTTAGCAGGACTGGACCCCAAGCAAACATTGGTAGCTGCAAATATACATGTGTGTTACATACAAAACAGTGTTACTTACAACTGCAGATTCTATTGAACAAGAAATTCTGAATGCTGAACTGTGACCTGTATATAAGACTAACTATGTCTTTGAAGATGGAACAAACTTAACTGGTTGACTTTTGCCCAAAAGAAATTGTGCACAAAAATTTCAAACACCTTTTGCAAAATGCACAAACCATATTTTGGTTTTGATAATGTAAGGATAACAGGAATAGAAGTTTCTGATCCTGGCTGGCTCCAAAACTCATGCAGCTTTAATTTTAGATTATGGTAGTATTCGATCTTCAACTTATTAGAAGTTAAACATGATTTTGCTATGATTGCCAATAGTTCTGAATTTGCTGTCTACCCCAAAACCACATTTGAGTAATGTGGTAACCTGGGTTGTGTTTTGAGCTAAATAAGGATTGGAAATGACAAAGTATTGTCCTTGTCTATGGCAGAATTTTGAAATTCCAGTTGACACAGTGGAAAGGGGTAAGAGGAGGTGGCAGACCAGAAGCCGTCCTGACTGCATTCCTGCAGAGTAACCACAAGATGGTGCCTTCTAATTTCTCAGAGGGAAATTTAATTGTTACTTTTTAATAGAATTTATGTCACAATGCTCACCTATTTTTCAGTTGCAGCCTTTCTAAAAAATCCTAAAGGCTTGTATTCTGTCCTATTGTATATGATACAAACATCTAATTATGTCATCTGCTTAGAAACATGTTATTAAGCAGACCTTTTTTATCTAGCCAATCTTGACAATAAATGCTCAGTCATTTGCATTTTATAATTGCTTTTGCTGGTGAATGACCTGCTCCCTGATTTTAACAGGCACACAGAGGGCAGTGAATAAACAATGTTAGAAACAGAAACCATTTAAAACAATTACTATGTCCTTCTTTTTTATTGATGTGATTCAATGTGTTATGGGTTTATGTACATTTCATGCATCTAGTTTTGTATAACTCAAATTATTATCATAAAGGCCAGGGAAAACATTGACCTTGAAGACCATTAATATTTAGCATAATACATTGATGATTCTCAGTTTGAGAATTTATTGACCTTTCCTTTGTTTTTGTTTGGGTGGGTTTTTTTGGTGTTTTTTTTTTTAGTGGTTGGTTTGTTTGTTTATTTGTTTGGGGTTTTTTTTAAGTCTTCTCTGAGATTGTTTCCATTGTGATACCACCTTCACAGAGTGATTAGATACATTACCATTAATGTCAGCTGTGTGGTTTCTACCTGCGCACTGCTGAAAACTTTAGCATGAAATTCACAGTATGGCTGGAGGCAGTGTCAAGAATGTATAGAACGTTGCTTGCTGTCACCCTTGCAAATGCTTGTCCTTGTATCCTTCCTGGTCATGGTTTCGTTGGAGAAGGTGGCATTGGCTTGAGAAATTATCTTGACACCTGGTTTTACTAATGTAGCGGACCCATACCCTTTGCAAGAGGCAAGGAGGGACCAGGGTCTGCTAGGCAGAACAAGCTTTTGTGCTTGTAGCCATATACAGTTGACACCATGTTGTGATTGTGCTTCTCTCAAATACACTTTGACTGTTCTTGATCTGTTTGCATTAAGTTAGTGTAAACGGCAACATGAGCTTATTTGCCAAGGTCCTTCTACAATCTGTTTGCACCAGGATAAATTTAATTCATCATGTCTTAGAATGCTTCTTTTTAGGATTGAGGTGTGCAAAGTGGGTACATGTAATTTGTCCTATGTGGAATGGTATTACAGGAAGAAGTTAATAAGTACGGAAATATTGTGGATGCTGCTTTATCAGTAGGACATGCAGAAAGTCAGCATTTCCATCTTTGTTTTAATTGTTATCTTACCAACGGTGCAAAACAAAATTACCACAATAATTTAATATGAAAAATGAACAGATTTTTAGGGTTCTTCTTTACCAGAATATTTTATGGTTTGGGGGTTTGTTTGGTTTTTTTTATTTTTTTTTTTTAATTTTACTAAATTATTTCTCATTAAAGTCTTTTTCATTACTTTCTCAAAAAATGCTGTTATATCAGTGTTATTGGAGTTCACAGAATATCCCTAACAGTTTAATATCAAAAGCCTTTCTTTAGTACTTGGGACAGTGATTTATAATAGTCTTGGAACAACCCCAAAGTAAATCCCAGCCTAGTGATTATTTTTTTTCCCCCTTTCCAGGGGGAGGCAAGTTCAAAAGATTTTAAAGTTGAAAAGCCTGTTCCTCAGGCTAGAATAAACAAAAGAATGTGGGCATTCTTGGTAAATCAAAGTCAAAGCTTTGGGATTTATATCCCAAGTAACTTTGGTACAATGTACAGTGATGTAGCCTGTATTGTCATGTCCCATTTTGTAATGGAGTAACCTCAGAATTTTTAATATTGGCTTGGAAAAGCAGCAGCAGCTGTGACAGCTCAAAAAAAGAAATGTTTTTTCCAACTTTAGCACATTGCATTCTACAGATATACAGTTGGAAAATTGGGAACTTCTATCACCCTGTACTCCCTTTGGCACTGTATGTAGATGTATAGACTTGGATGGATAATTTGTATGTGTCTAAGTGTACAGATTATTTGGAACTGAAGTATTAATTATAATTAAATAACCTCTTGGAAACCACCTAAGTACATATTAAAGGATATTTTCTAATGGAAGGAAATGTTACAAAACCCCCAAATCCCCAAATCAAACCCATCACCACCACCACCCCACCACCCCCTCACAGGAAAAAAAGAAGAAAAGACAAAAATAAGACAAAAAAATGGAAAAAGTGGAAAAAACCCAATTTGATTGACTGCAGCATTTTAAAAATCCTTTGCAAAGAATAAAATATTAAAACCAAGATCTCTATTTTGATTTTTGATTGCAGCTCAACCAACATATATTTGATAATGGACCTTGCTTCTGAGGTATCTCTAATAACTTATGTAATTCAAGAAACAAAGAACAGAAAGATTTGAAATGTATGTAAAGCTGACTACTGCACAAGTACAAATGTAGAAAAATGATTTCAGGAGGCTCACTGTTCCTTCATAGATATTCAATTAAAGATCAGGTTAAATTACAGGTCTGGGTTATGGAATATTTTATGTTTGACAAGAATTTAAAGTTGTATAATATTTTTTTGAGCCCCCTGCATGTTGTTTATTTTATAGCAGGAATAATTCACTTTCACTCATCAGCAGAAAGAATATTCACTTTATATAACTATTGGCTTCTCTGTAAAATAAATAAATAAATTCAATTCTCAAGAAAAAAATAAAATTGGATTATAGAACATTTACATCTTTCTAATAACTTTGCATTGCCTTGCCCTGAATATGACTTTAACATGTCGTGTATACAAATATTTTAATATATAAATATTGATCTTTGCATGTTGAATTAATCAGCTATACTATTGCTAAGTGTAGTAGCACACACAGTTTAGTTCATCTAATTTAGATTACTTAGAATTCAGTATAAGCCAGCAAAGCAACAAGCATTTACAGCTACCTTTTAGACTGAGAAAACATCCTAGACTTCCAGATGAAACCATGTAATTACCAATGGATTCTAACCATGCTTAGTGCAATATGACTATAATAGAGTTTCCAAAATAGCAAAAAACATTGGCATTAAATTAATATTAACAGTCTCTCTCTGTTCAATATGATTTGAGGCCATGCCAAATTTCATGTTAGGTTTATACTATCACACTGAACTATAAAACTAGTATGAATTTTTAAAGTGGAATTTAGCTCAGCAAACTTTAAAAAAAGCTGTGTAGATATAGCTGAATTCAGTTAAGAGAAGTTGTATTTATTTTCTAAAATGTCTCTGTAAGATGGACTATTTATTTTCAAATTAAACTACCTGATGCTATAGACAGTATTTTAATCCAGATAGATTCATACCCCAAGGGATTAATTACTTATCATGGTCACTTCCTTTCATCAAGCCTGAAGATCAGCAAACTGACCTTCCTTAGACAAACAGAGAATGAATTTAGATATAGGATCAAAAATTATTTAACAGGTGAATGAACTTTTACATCCAGTGGCTGAGTATGCAAGATCTCAGGTGACCTGTTTCAGTGCGATCAAGATCCCCTCTGCTGAGAGGCGGAGCAATACCCTGCACAACTGTGATGACAACATACAGAACCATGAAAATGTTGCAGTGGATATAATTTTAAACCGGATAGGCAATGCCATATATTCTGCTGCTACTATGAATTGCTGTCAGCACTTATTAGACACCTGGCAGTGGTTTGTTGCCATTGTCCAGGACACTGGACTGCAGTAATATGTTCTGGAAGAAGACCTGGACTGGTGTGACAAGCTTCACACCAGTAGAAATTATTGCCACTGACTGAAACACAAGTGACAAAGAGTACTTCTCACCACTGATCCAGCTTGAAAACCCAGACCCAAACTTAGGAACCTGGAGAAATCTGAGACTGTAAGCCTCTTTCACAAGAGGTGGAACTGAATAATAAGGGTAGCTAATACCTTCTGAATGCTTCCCTGTACTTGTCCAGCATAGCACCTACCTCCCTGGGACTGAGCTGCCATCATTCCCCTATTCCAGCCAGATACTGGAAGTGCAAAATAACTGCACCATCCTGGTCTGACAAGAGGGTAGGACTGTGTATCATCTGCGTGCTGATGACACCACAGCCCAAATTATTTCATTATCTCCTCAGTGGCCTCATATGCATGTTGAAAGGAGAGATGTCAGGATGAAACCTTGTGGAATCCTGCATGAGAGAGAGCCCTCGGGGCTGATGAGCAATTGCCCTATGCCATCCTCTGGGATTTCTCTGAGAGGAAAGAGTGGAACCACACAAGTGCAATCCCATCTGCCCCAGCCTAGGTCCACAGGTGAGTCAGAAAAACCACATGGTCAGTGCAATGGCCAGAAAGGCTGCTGGCAGAGCTAAACAAAGCCACCTCTGAAATAGCTTTTTGCACTAATAGAAGTTTCCCCATCAGCCACAGGAACCAGCGTAGCTGTCAGGATGCACTCAGACTGGAAACAAGGTTAAATAGTTTCAGAAGACTTTAAATAGACTCAGACTTGCTTTACCAGAAGTCTCTGACATCCACCAGAGTGCATTTTGTTTTGTCAGGAAATAAATCTTAGAATTCAACAGTGGCTGAATTGATTTTTTTACACACCGATTGATAACTTATTTAGGGCAAGCTGGAATCTTATTGTCCCACTGGGACA
Source organism: Falco cherrug (assembly GCF_023634085.1). Lineage (NCBI taxonomy): Eukaryota > Metazoa > Chordata > Aves > Falconiformes > Falconidae > Falco > Falco cherrug. The sequence goes on along the minus strand of NC_073702.1, from coordinate 69,525,754 downwards.
CACCAACAGTATATGCTAGAGGTGGCCTGCAATGAGGTCCAGGTATGTCATCTAAGTTCATCATATAACTCTAAAACTCAGTGAGCACTTCAGTTTGCAGAAGATTATTTCAGTGTTGTTTGTCACAGGAAGGGTCAGTCCCATCAGATTCTTGTTGATCCTCTCCGTAAAATATCTAGAAAGGTCCTTGAAACAATCCTCATGCAATTCAGTTACAGCTTCACCTCCTGCTTCACCAAACTGTCTGCAACAACTCTACTGGTCTCGACTTTGTAGATACTATGATGGAAGCAAACCTTAATTCACAGAATTAAGTTTCTGATATTGCTTGATATTATTGTCTTTATTTATAGAGTAGGTGATGAAATTTCCAGTACATTTTGGCCTGAAAATAATTTCCTTAAATGGTTGCTCATTCCACTTCTACCAAAAAGCCAGTAATTGCTACATCTGAAATTGAAATTATATTTGTGATATGTTCAGCCAATTGATGTGAACTTAGTCTGCAGTGTACTTGTGCATTATACTTGCTAAAGACTGAAAATGTACTACATCAGCGAAGTCTGTGGCAAAATATTTTTAGTGTAACCATATGATGTGTATATAGATATATATGTATGTACATATATGTATATGTGTACAGCCTTCGATCAGCAGTCATGTCTGACTAGGTACATAACTAAGCAACCTAAAAATTTTATCAATACAGATACACCTTAACTTCTTTTGAAATGGTAATGCTTCAACTACAATGAAATATGATTTCTCTTTTTCTGAGGTTATTTTCATTCCATTAATTGTTCATCTCTTTGTGATGCTAAGTCCAAATTTTGCTAGGATTAATGTTTCTGTCTAGGGGGTTTAAGATTGACAGGTTTTCCATATACACATTCAAAATCCCTGGAGGAGTGGCATATGGAAGCAGAAACTGATTAGGAGGGAGGGTCAGGGTAGGGCTGTGCATTCATTCTCGGCTAACTTCAAGAAGATGAAAACCAGTTTGATTGATATATCCTGCTTGATGCTAGAACACTGAACCATAACACAAGACGATGCAAGATTACTGCTGTTACTGCTTTGAGTAAATTAAACAAAGCTGAAAATAATATCTGATATACAAGACTGGAAGTAATGAACTTCTTAGTAAATCTTAGAAATTTTTATTGAAGGTTGACAGTCAATATGAACTGCATCAAAGAGGGGAAAAATATAAACCAGCAAGCGATTGCAGATTTTTATATTTAACATATGTTGAGTATTAGTCACTTAAATCAGAATATTAGGAGTGGTGCATGCATGCCATTCCCGGCTTCCCATTGCTCTTTTTAGGCTGTTACAAGCAAAATCTATGGTGATAATCTTATAATTCTATCTCTAACAGATGTTAATATGATTTCTAAATGCCTTTCTAAATTCCTATATAGCAACAGAATGAAAACAGTTTAAATATTGTCTACCTTTCATATTAATACATACTTGCAAAGATACTTTTTTTTCTCAGGCAGCAAACCCATGCACAAGCTGTCTAAATAGATTGTAAACAGTGTTAATGTTTTGCAAAATTATTATCTTGATTCTACATGACTTTTGAGCTGTCAGCTGTGGCAAAGAATGAAAGACGTATCAATTCGTTTCTCGAGAAGATGAGTTTTTTCAACATTGCTTTGTGTTAAAAGGCTAAGATAACAGTTCTGATTAAAATTTTCTTCTGCACAGTTGAACTCCTCACTTAAAATTGCAGCTTTTTTCTAATGTTTTATAGTGATTTGCTGCAACAAAACAGTTGCGCTTAAATGCACTGTTGTTTAGAGAACTGTTTGTCTTCCTTCAACTCTTCTGCTAGATGATTATATCCAAGATGGCTTGGAGGCAGCATTTACTTTCTGGTAGCATTTAAGAAGACAACTTACAATTTTGTAAGGGTTGGTGAGAAATCAATAATTAACATTCTTGTAACATGCCTGCAGCATGGAAGGTAAGTCGGGCACAGTAGATTATTTTCTCTCAGTTAAGCAGAGAGTCTTGTAATATATCTACTAAAAGTGACCAGTTTCATGATGGACAACTGTTTTGAAATATAGCCCATAGATTCTGTAAACATTTCAGTTTTCCCTTAACAATCTGAATAGTGAATTGAATTCTGGATTGGGACGTTAAACTACATTTTCAAAAATCATATTGGAAAATCTCATTTATCTGTCACAAAAAAGTATTCTAGAGCTGCTTTGGTTTTTTTCCTGTCTTATTATTTCAAAAGTTGTATCCTAGCAGTGAATGAACACAAAGATAACTGTTCAGAAAATGGAGATTGTACACAGATTGGAATTGAAATGACACAAGAAAAGGATTTCTATTTAAAAAAAGGTCAAACATAAAGTAATACTTTGTCAACATGTTTTTTTTAAACATGATTCTGCAATATGTGGGAAAAATCTTCTTATATTTCTCAGGTAGAACCCAAGGTACAATCAGGATCCAGGTCATGAACTTTTACATAGCCTTGAATTAATCTTTTTTAAAATGCATCATTATTTCAGCGAGTGAATTTTTTTAAAAAAAACCTAGTATTTCTGTTAGTGTTCAGTTACCAAAACAATGGTACTCTTTGGGAGCTCATACTGTTTACTGTTTTCAGACATTTGATATTTTAAAATATGCAACATACATAAAAAAACTTTGTAAATGAAATAATTAAATAATACTTTTTTAAAAATATATGCAGATAAGTTCCCATGAATTTCATTTATACAAAATACTTTGAGAACACAGAATGGAAGAATTTTCTACATAACATAATTACCTCAAAATTGTGTTAACTGCCTTTCTGTCAGTACTGCCAATATTTCTCATTTAATGAGTTTTCAGATCCAGGTAAAATTCTCAGATAAAATGTGTTGGCAAGTTTCTTGAGATCTCATTTTCAGGATATTTCAGCATGTTGACATGAAATGCATGTGTCTTCTTACCTCTTAGCTACTGATTGTAAACCTGTTCTTGCTGATATTACCCTTTGGTAAGTGTTTGCAGATCTTTGCAAAAGGTTTTGGTGGACTGATGCATCTTGAAAAGGATTCACTTTGTTCTGGCACTCATCAGATGTCTTGGTAAAAAAAGGCAAAAGACACAATCTTGAAAGTGTTAACTGCTAATGCACCGATTTAAAATTTAGGAGGATTTTGTTCCTCAGAATGTTTCAGTTAGGTCTTTGATTCCAGAGGTGAGCACCATATAATGGCTGGAGGTGGTATAATGCTGAGAGTTGCAGCATTTTCTTCTTGATGGATTCCCTGTGAAATTCCTGAGTTATATGCTAGGTTCCCCATAGAGTGAAAATGCCAAGGTCTGTAAGCCTTAGCAATTTAGCCTGTAAGCCATTAGGGAATATTAAATTAAATCTTGCCCTTTTGAAAGGTTTCAGGGTTAACTTCAGATTAATAATCATAAATACAGTTCTGATGTTAAGCAACAACACTTTCTTAAAAAAATAGAAAGTCTAAGAGAATTGAATATTTTCTTTCAAATACAGCTGGATGAGAAGGAGGTGCAGTTTCCTGCTTTCTACACAATGCTAAGCAAAGACACCTTATGCATGAAGATCCGGCATATTACAGCTCAATTACCAATATTAGCCACCTCATTCACACACTGAAAGCTGTAAGTTTTGCCCTGGATGTCAACCCTGTGCACCAGAACATTTTTAAAAGGGGTTGCTAATGAGTGGCCATTGCAGAAGTCACTCTGGCCAGAAATGAAAAATTTTGTCTTGAACTTTGGCCTCTGAAGGACTTGTGCTTGGCTCTGCACCAGAGACATATACCTTCCTCTCCTTTGGATTCACAGCTTAAATTTTTCTTAGTTGCAGGTGGCTAAACCCTTTCTGTCATAAGTTGAGTAAGTGTCATTCCTGTATTTCAAACTTAGCAGGAGAAATGTATTACAGCCAGAGTAAAACTACCCTTTCCTTCCCACCTGCCTATTCCTTTATTCATGCAAATGATTATGGAAGAGGGCATTTGTTTGGGATTTGAGGGATTCAGGTTCACTTCTAACCCATGACTGGGACACCTCATGTTTGCACTCTTTTGCACTAAACAGAATTTTACATAAAAATATTGAAGTCATTACTGAAACCAGAACTGCCACTGAAGCCTTTCCTCCGCCACTGTGTGTTCTAATCCCTGGTCTACAGAGAAGCCCACATGCTCACTCTTTTCCTTTCTCCAGCTCTGCCTCTGTTAACTACTTCCATGTAAAGTGGAACAGGGTCAGTAGGTGGAAACTGCAGGTGGTTTTACCTTGAAATGCTGTTACAGCCCTTTGTTGAGACACTGATGCTTAAATCTCCTCCAGCAGAAGACATTACTGAAATGACACTCAGACATGTCTCACATTCAGCTCTAACGATCCAGCTGATGAATGGCTGCACAGAAGAAAACTTGTAATGTCTGCTACATGTCCTTCTTTAGCAACTGCCACCTTTTTTGAGGAACTTGATTTGTTAGGTCCTTTCAGAGCACGCCTGATGGATTGATGACCTTGCATGTGGAGAATTTGAGTGTGAATTCTGATGGGATCCAGGACTTAGCCAAGAACCAATGTGTCTAGCAGAATTTCTACTGATCATTGCCAAATGACAAACTTACAAAGTCTAATGTACCAAACTGGGTGCGTTACTGCTCACAGTGTCTTCAGCCCTGGAAGTTGAAGCTGAATGCAGACTGGGATAAATTCAGCTTCAGTGTAGGTTCCCAAAGAACTAAGCAGGCTTAAGTATTTTCTGGATCTAATCTCCAGACTCCAGGTTTGTATGAATAATGGAGATGTAACAGTTTACAAATAAAGCAGAGTTTTAGATTTGGGATATAAATGAGACAATATATCTTGATTGATGATCTACCACTAATCACACGAAATCAAACAAGAGATATTTACAATAATTCTAGGTACTATGCCTTTTTTGTTTGTTTGTTTTACTTTTTTTTCCCTCCCTTTTTTCTTTTAATTTTTCCATTTTCTTTTTCCAGATTTTCTCCCTGGACTTCAGATTAGTTATTAAGAAAGCAAAATGCAAAGGGCTAGATTATACCTCAGATTTTCTTTGGGTGAGAGCAATTGTCAGAGGCTTATCATAACATTTCAGGCTTTGGGATGTGTTATTTAGTTAATAAGTATCTCCATTAGCTGGAAAACTTTGAAGTTAAAGGATATGATAAAAGTGCTTAATTCACAGACCCCAAAGAGACTGTTCTTCCTTACTTTGATATTTCATCTATACTCCAGTTCTCACTGAGGAGAGGCTAATTGCTCAGCACACTATTAGAATTCAGTCAGACTGAAGGAATAACAGATAATTTATTTTACTTTTCAAATTTCTTGCATTGTAAAATGGAAAAAGTGTTTTGAGGATCTAGCTTTTGATGAAAACATGTTAATAAACTTTTTTCTGATAATGTGCTTTTCATAGTTGTTGATGAAATGGAATAATTTTTTCAAATATATACTCCACATGATAGTCAGTAGTGGAAGAAGTGTTTAGATACAGAATATATTAACAATGAGTTTGCATTTTTATAGTATTTAAACATTAATTTAGGTAAACTTCCTATATTAAGGCTTGTTGTTTTGTTGAGGAACAGCTATTTAAATCATATAGAAATGAAATTACTATAGTGAAATACTGAATTTTTAATAAACATGTTACGTTCAGCTGCTGTCCTGTAAGGCTAACTTATGTTAACAGAACATCTGCTGGAAATATTGCTATGTATCATATGCATCCATAGTTAGTAGCTGCCAGATAAATAATTGTAGAGACAAGGTGATTTTTTCACTGAGTCATCACAGCTTGATGATTAATTTTAATTATTATGTGATGCATATTTAAAAGAGAGCAATTTGTTATGTGCTCCGGGCTGAAACATAGCAAACTTACAGGACTGACAAGGCTGTGCCAATAGAGTGAATCTGCTTCTAGACATTGCAGCTAGATATTTCTTACAGATTATTTTCTTCTTTTTCCTCTATTTCCCTCTGTAGAGGTCCTTCTGTAGTGCCATGGTAGAGGAGCTAAGGATGTCCCTGAAGTGTCAGCGTCGATTAAAACACAAGCCACAGGCCCCTGTTATTGTGAAAACAGAAGAAGTTATCAACATGCACACATTTAATGACAGAAGGTTACCAGGTAAAGAAACCATGGCATAGAGCTGGGAAGCCAAATACCCCAAGCACAAACTGTCATCTTTTTTCCAAACAACCTTGCGAGAATGTTTCCTGTGGAAATATGCAACCTGTGCAAAATAAAATGAGTTACCTCATGCCGCTGTGTCTATGAACTAGAGACTCTGTGATCTCAGCAGTTGCAATGGCCAGACTCGAATCACAAGCATCATGGATCAACCAAGTTATGCGGGGTTACACTGTTCGTCATGGGTTTCCACCATTCTGAATGAATGAAAGTTCCATGTGAGTTTTGTGGCTGGTTTCAAATGCAGTCTCAGTGAGAAATTACAGGTTCCTTTTGAAGTTCAACGGTTGCCAGGAGGTGGAGAATAAATGTCCAAGATGATACTAACTATGGAAGGAGTCTAGTAAAAGTAATATCTCAGAACTGTAGTGGAACAAGAAACCATATGTTCGTCTGAACTTCCAAGCATAGAAGAGTTGGTAACTGCTGGTAGACAGAAACTACCCATATGGACAGGCAATATGAGTTTCCTGGATGGGAGGAATGTTAAAGTGAAGAAACACAAATCCCATGAATAAAGGATAATTATGAGGATGCTCACCTGCTTTTGGACTGTCTGTGTCACTGAACTAAATAAATAAATAATAATAAAAAAATCAGTAACTTAATTTTACCTGGGCTGGAACTTTGATCTAAAAAAAAACAACAAAAAAATTCCATAATTTTGACCCAATTCTTAGATGAAAGAAAGCTTCCTTAGTACAGAGGAATGTATCTTACAACCCTTAGATATAAGCAACTAATTTTTTTTCTTTAATTGTGAAAAAAGGGGGTTGGGGGGTGGGAAACAGTGTATTCCACACATAGAGGGCTTGCATTTTAGACTGAATGGGTTTTGAAACCCTTGTTCCTGCTACTAATTGAACTCAATGGAGCCTGTGCAATTCTCGCTAATATTGGAAGTGGGATGGGTCACCTAAAAGAAGTGAATGTGGAGAACTTTAAGGAGGACTGCATTTTTCAATACAGTCACAATATTAAATGAACAAAATTCTTGAGCAGTTTTTTTTTAAAAAAAAATGTTCAGGTTTATTTGTGGAAATGCAAGATTTCTATGAAAATAGTTTTTGTATGGAAATTTTTGTAATACTTTTTATCAACAAAATAAGAACATGTGTTTCTGTCAGGGGTGTGATGCCAAGCATGAATGGTAGTGCGTGTGCACCACCAACGTTTGGTGAAAACTATTTTTATCGAGAAAAAGGAATCTTAGAAGAGACATATTTTCAAGTTAGATAATATAAAAAATAGGTGCACTACCACCACTGCTTACCATGCTACACCCCTGGTTTCCACTAGGCTGATAACATGCTGTCATGAACAATTGTGTGTAAATGGTAAAAGACACAGACCTCTTGACCACATTGTGATAATAGTTAAAGTGCACCCGGTTTGCTGTTTGAATCCAACGCACTAAATTAAAAAAAAAAAAAAAAAAAAAAAAGTGCATTAAAATTATGTCAGTTTTAGTTGTTTTGTTTTTGCTGTGTGATTTGAGCAACATACGTATGGTACTTTGTGTCAATACTGGTACTTAACCTCAGTTTAGTGCCCTATCCTGCCGATTCTTGTCACTAAACATGCAGCCAGAGAGTTTGCTGGGATTTCTGAGAGAAGCCAGTACAGCACATTATAATAAGTTTTTGCAGAATCTGGCTCTTAGCTGCTTCAAATCTAATTTGTATAGTCCTGCCTGTGATGAGTTCCTGGACATAACATTTTGAAATGCTGCCCTAGAAATGCTGAATCTTCCACCTCTGTCTACTGTAAATTTACTTGCATCTCAACAAAAAATGTATAGAATGGACTGTGTAGGAATGTTATGTCAGCCAAAAAAGATCAAGAAGTTGGTCTTTATATGGAAAATAATTTGACTAATTAAAAAAAAAACAACCAAAAACCAACAACAAACAACCCTTTAAAATTATCATAGATAATCAGTCATTGGTGAGCAATGAGATCATTTGTTTACTGGGGCTTAATTTAGTTTTATCATGATCTTTCTAGCACAAAAGTATAAGATATATCATTCAAATTGTAAAAATTGTGTCATGAAATTTGGGGGGAAGGGGGAGGTTTGTGTCTACTACCTGGTTCTCATAAATCTTCATAGAGACTGAGCTGGCCATTTCCATCATGAACAGGGACTGAGAAAGCAAATTCTCTTATATTTGTGAGAATTTCATCCCCATTTCTGTGAAAACAAGTTATCTTTGTCTGAAGTATAAACAAGATAAAAACACCTTCAACAAAGACTCTGAAAATGAGTATACTTACGTAATAAAACTTTAAGTTAATTCTTTAAAATACAGAGGGGAAGAAAGTAACTGTCATACAACACAATGAAAACTCCGAATTATGGTGGTTTGGAACGGGAAAAAAATTGGCTATTGCATTTGATTGATGATTTACAATAAAATTTGTAAAATCATGTAATAAAATGCTGTATTATGTTCAAACAAATCTTTCTTTTCTCCGTTAAGGGTGTTGAAATAAGCAGGATTCCATTCGTACCTTGATGCACATGACTAATTCTCATTAAGTTTATGTGAGCCAAAGTAAGTGTGAACGCAGGATAGGTCCCAAATGTTTTACTGGGCCAAAGTCCCCCAAGGAACAAAAATCTTAACACAGAAGTAGTGTGGCTTAATTAAAATTTTAGTGAGAATTTCAGCCTTCCATTATTAAGGGAAATATGCAAAGTAACTGGAGATTTGTATTTAAGATCAAGACTAGAAATGCATGGCTCCACAGATTCATAGTAGGATAATAGCTTTTTTTAAAAATCATACATTAATTCATAACGTTAGTTTGTTATGCATTAGTAATTATTTCTGTATTCTTCACAGAAAATTAAGACATGTAAAGAAAAATAACAGAGTTGACCCCCAAAGTAGCAGAAAATACTACTTTTGTATTGGAGTAGTTTTGTCCTCCAAAAAGCTCAACAGTTCATTTTCCCTTCACTGTTGTGAAGGAAAACCTCAATTCTGAGTTTGAATTCCTGTTTGAAAGACCTCTGAATAGCTAGTCTGAAATTCCCAAATTCTTATGTAGTGTAAATTTCTATAGTTTTATTAAAATGAATGGAACTATACCAGCTAAAATAAAGTGAGTATCTGGCCCATGAAGATTCAGAATCTGTATGTAACTGCTTTATGTGGTTTCATATAAAAGGTCAATTAGTCTGTTGATTTCCCAGGACGGGATGATGGGTGCTTCTCTGACTGACCTTGGATGTCACTCTAGAGAAGACTTTTAAAGCAGTTATAACTCAGTTATATGGTGCTATCTGGTGGATGACAATTAGAGGTAAAAACGGAACAAGACTCCTTTTTATTCCCCACCCCCACCCCCTCTCTGCCCACCCCCCACCCTGGGTATTTGTTTCAAGGAAGATAGATGTCTATAACATTTACAGATTTGCAAGACACACAATTTAGATCTTTAGGTTGCCTCAGCATGGTTATATAGCAATAGATAACTATGTGGATATTTCAGAATAAATGACAAAAAATCCTTTAGTTTATTGATAAATGTATTTGTGAAGATTCAGTAGTGAAAATTCAGAGCCAAATAGTTGGATGAAATCAAGACATGTGGTGCTTTATAGTAAATGAGGATTTGGTCAATTATAGACATCAATAGGCCCTTTCAAAGTATTCCTTTGGTAAACAAACACAAATACAAACATATTCAGGGAGTATCTGGCAGGTTTTGTATGAGATATTGCTTTCTGAAGTTTCTATCTCAATATTCAGTTGAAGGTTTGAAACAGCCTTTTCTTTCAAGTTTGTATTACTTGAGGCTTTATGCATTAATCCTTCCAGGCTGCATTCATAGAGTCTTCCACAAAACCCAAATAACACTTTTTAGCCCTACTACACTAACTGGTTAATATTTCAGAATGGAAAAGACATAATTTATGAAGAAAGAAACACCATGAAAATCCAAAGCCTCAAATAGAAGTAGGAGAAATGCCCTGATATTCTACAAAATCAAAATGCTTTCAGGGAAAAGGGGTCATGAGCAGACAATAGCATCCAAAGAGGTAAAAGATAATGCTATATCATATTTTTTATAGTACTATTATTATTTTAAGGATATTACAAAAATATTTAAAGTACTTTCAACAGAACTTCACTTAGTCTCCAAATACATTAGAGTTTCCAAACCTATCCACAATCACAAAATATGATGGTTGAAATGCAGACTACTTTGAAAACAGTGTCAAAACTCCTTCAGATGAAGAAAAATTTTGTCCAATATATCCCCACATATGTACTGATACAATATTAAAAGCCTCAGCCAAATGTGTACTGGTACAATATTAAAGGCAAAATTAGACACCAGCCTGTATTTAGGTGTACAGGAGCAACTGTGCTTTTTGTCATATTTTCAGAGATGTTCAGGAAAAGAAGGGATTGCTGAGGTTGACTCATCTGACATCCAAGATCATTGCTTTCCAGCTTCAAATGTTAGTGTCCTGTTCCTTTCCAGTTTTGCCTCTCTGCCTTCCTATAAGCACCTCCGACACTTTCAAATTTATTTTTAAAACCCTTTTCTTCTCACTTTCCTATAAAATATAGTTCTAATTAAAAAATAAAGTTACTCAAACACCTCATCTCCCCAGTTTGTAACCATGAAGATAAACACATTAGCTTTTCATGTGACTGTAATCTAATTGTCCTTCTTCTTTTCATTTACTATCCCGCTCTGTCCCCTGCTTGTGTTATCTTCTCCTGTTGTTCTTGTACTTGCCTAGACTGTAAGCTCTTAGGGGGCAGGGAATCTGTCTTTGATTTGTTCTATGTAGCACCATGAACTATGGAGCTATATAAATAATAAAATAAGTAGATCTTCTTAAATGATGTTTGAAGTGATAGTGATCTGATTTGACTGCCAGTCTAGTAATATATTGTTTTAGCTCATTGCCTGAAATCCTAGTCACTATAGAAATAGAATTAAAATAAAAATAAAAATAATAAAACCAACCCAAAGGAGCTATCACACTGACTCATCTTACCGGAAATTTCCCTACATCGTCGGGGTATAGGAATATAGAACATCATGTTCACATACCTTCTATAAAGGCTTTATTATGAAATCAGCTTCATTAAAAATAGGAAAAGTAGGTTAACACATTAAAAAAGGGGCTATATGCAGGATAAGCTTTGCAAAAGAGAACTTTTAATTGGTTTAAGCTTGGAAAAGCTCTGACTTAGCAATTTGTTAAGTTGAACACCAGGCACCTTGCCTTCTGTCATTGTATCTGCCCACTTAGATGAACAAGACTCTCATTGTCAAAATCTATGCCAATCCCATTTTATTACTTTTATGGATATAATTAGATTTGTTTTTATGAAATGTAATTCTAATTAACTAAAGAAATACTTCCCCTTGCTCCTATCCAACAGCACTGGCTTTCTATGACTGTTGGAATGACAGAATTGTGGGAATTTGAGAACAATGTTAATTGTAAATAATGAAAAGGAAAAGATGCATCTAATCTTGAGGACAAACTTATCAGCTTTCTCTTTTACCTTTTCCTTCTTCAAGGAATACCACTCTGTAATGATGAACACTATTTTTCTGGATGTTGAAGTATACACTGGAAATTGTACATAGATAACATCTTTCAGCAGTTCTCAGAGCCAAGAGAATGCTTTTCTTTCTTTGTCATACAATTATGCATAGTTTTTCCAGAAACTTAGGAAATCTAGCATGAGCTAAAAGTAATAGAAAAATTGTAGAGTTCTTTCTTTGCCATGACTGTAGGAGTTTTGATTGGAGGAAGTAAGATACTTAGTCCCACATTAAACTTACCTGGAAAATTATATGAAAAGATTGAATATTGGTAAAGATTTGAGGTGTTGTTAATGTTTCCTTGGGCTACATCACCCACCACAGATCAAATTCATAGCAATTTGGTTTTGAAAGTCCAAGTTCGAACCTTCTGATGTATTTATGCCAAAGGTTGTTTCTTGTCACTTTCCTACAAGTTGACTGCTGGCTGTTAAGCCCAGGGAATGGAAAGCAACCAAACACATTGATGGTAACCATATCATTCTCTTTGTGCTTTGAACATGCTAACTGGCTGGGCCATTTAGGTTCAGGTAAATCAGTAGAAATTTCTGGTATGTACATCTGCTAAGCCATTCTATGGATTAATGTCTATGTTAAAAATGCTTGTTTGTGATAAGTAAATATTACTTGTGTATTTATCTGAGGCATCTCTTATAGAATCACAAAATCACTGAGGTTTTGAATTGCTGAGTCCAATGACTTCTCCAGATGGAAGTACCTTCTGGAGACTGTTGAGCCCAATGCCCTTGTTCAAAGCAGGGTCAAGGAGAAAACATTGCCCGGGATGTTTTCCATTCAGGTTTTGAATACTTCCAAGGATAGAGACTCCACTACCTCTCTGTTTCCAGTGTTCAATTACACTTACAGTGATAAAGGTTTTTCCCTCCTCACATTTAAAGGTAATTTCTTGCATTGCAGTTTGTGCTTACAGCCTCGTATCATCTTGCTGGACATGGAGTGTCTCCTTCCATCTTCCTTCTGTCAGATTCCACTGACCTTTCTCTTCTCCAGGCTGAGGAGTTCCAGGTGTCTCAGCCTCTCCTTATATGACAAATGCTTAATCCCTTAATCGTCATTCTGGCCCTTTGCTGGGGGCCATACTCACTCTGTTATGTCCCTGTCTTGTACTGGGGACCCCAGCACTTTAGATGTGTCTAACCAGAAGGGGAAGAATCAACTTCCCTGATCTGCTGGCAATGGTCTTAATACAGTGAAGGGTTTTGTTACTCTTCTTGGATGCAGGGGCACATTGCTGGCTCATGTTTAGTTTTTTGTCCACCAGGATGCCCAGGTCCTTCTCTGAAAGCTGCTTTCTAGTTGACTCACCCATAGTCTGGGCTGGTGCATGGAGTGATTCTTCCCCAGGTGCAGGACTTGGAATTTCCCTTTGTTCAATTTCATGAAGTTCCTGTTTATCCACCTGTCCAGCCTGTTGATATCCCTCTGAGTAGCAGCAGAAACATCTGTTTTATCAACCACTCCTCCTTTGTGCAATGTGAGAAACACAACTAAATATCTGTACACCTGGACTTCAGATGTTGATGACCTGTCTGACTAGGTGTAAAAAAACCTAAGAAAATTCCCTCTCTGCAAGCATGGTGGACAATATTCGCTACCTTAAGAGTGAGCAGCATGGTGACTGTAAGCAGCTAGTGCACGGTTCTGTTTTGAAACTTTTCATACTGTTCGGTTGCTTCAAAATAGATAGTCATATTCAGCATACCTTATTAGTGGGCATGTTTTCATCTTTCTGTCTGAAAGTTTTGAAGCAAAATACCTGACATGGGGGAAAAAAATGGCAAAAGCTCTTTGTGTTCAAGCTTCATGTGATCCAGAAGCTTTTCTAGACCAGAATACTATCCTATTACTCAGTAAACTCTCAGTATGATTTTAAGTTACAGGCTCATATGAACTTGGTAACTGCAGAAGCACATGTGTAGTTTTCAAATTGCCAAAAGAATTTGAAATAGAAGCCATTGTTAGAACCAGTCCTAGATTCAGAAGAACGTTTCCAAGAAGCATAGATGAGGTACATCTATATTTGTAATTCTGTTTGATAAAGTTTATCAGGCTTTTTCATTTTCCCTCCTTTTTTCTTACAATTAATGGTCCCCAAATTAACTCAAATCTACTACTAGCTAATTGCTTTGAAGTCTTGTGTGTTCCTATATATTTTAAGATCAATAAAGTGTTATACCAGACAGCTGATGTTTGGCCAGAATTTAGGCTGAGGGAGACAACATATGGCCCTTAAAATCAAAATAACCCAATTACAACTAGTCTATTGAAATTATCAGTAGTTCACATTTCATTTCAAAGCTTTCTTTTGTGGTGATGGGTATTATATTCAGATTGCTACACATTTATCTTCTTTTCCTTTTCTTTTTTTTGTACATGGGTTCACATTATAGGAAACCTTAGTCTAACATTTTGTTCTAGAAATTACCTATTAAGCATAGGGATCATTTCAGTTTCTATGAGAAAGTGAACCAACTCATATTTCACTTGTGAACCTGTGATACATGCTATTAGCAGACTGAGTTTCATGATAACAACTCCTTCATTTTTCTTGCAATTTCATTGCCTTTTCTTTACCTTTTGGGTTTTGTCCTGGTAAGTGGATTTCTTCTTCTTCTTTTTTTTTTTTTTTTTTTCTTGTTTGTTTATTTTTAACCTTTGTGTTCATGTAGTGTACCTGCAAAAAAATGAAATGAAAACAAAATGCAAATGTTACATAAAAGCAATAAGGAAAAAACAGTAGGTAGTTTCTCAGAATGGTATCTATCTCGCTTCCGAGGTACTAGTTCTTCAACTCTTCTCAATGTGTTTTGGTCTTCTGTAATAAAAAAAATATCTGTACTACTACCATTTTTTTGACCAAGGTAAATGATGCTACACATCAGCAGTACATCTGTTAAGTCTTTTGTGATTTACAGAACAAAATTAGTGTAATATGACTACAGAGATTCTGGGACTTCAGTTTATCTACACACCTAGCCTACAAACCTACCAGGATTTCTTTGGAAGCTGCTAAAACCCCACAAAATTATCATAAATCAATTAGCCATTCTTAAACTGTTGCTCTGACAAACGCTACAAGGTGCCATTACATTTTCAATGGCAGATAGAATGAAGTATGTTCTTTGTAACAAGCTATCCATGGATGAATACAAGCTAGATAAACTAGAAGGAGTCTGGTTCTAGGATATAATTGAATGACCCGATTTGCCATTTGTTTATTAGGATGTTGGGCTCTTAACACATTATAATTAATATTGACATCTTTGACACTAAAAATTGCACAGTGTGAGCTTTGCTTGAATGTCCTAAATTCTACAGACTTTGATTTTAACCAGGTTTATGTATTTCACTTGTTAGGAAAAGGTTATGAGAAATTTGATCCTGAGCCCAGTGAGTTCAGAACCCCCTTCTGGCACAGATTAATTTTTAAAATGGATGCTGTCCCTGCTCAGCCATTTTTCTTAACAGCTCATTATGAAGGTGAGTATGCTATAATCATGCCACTTATCTAACAACTTGCCCAGCATAAATGAAAGTAATAGGAGCTTTAACAGAATATTTGGACTGGTAAATTACAGGAATTAAAATGTATTAGTCCACACTTGCCTGTGTTCATCAAGGCTTACTCATATATGACATGGTGAGGTTTATTAATGAACTATGTATATTGATGCACTGATTACTAAATGAAGTCTGCTTTCCTGGACTTCCAGGTAGACCCATCTTACAATTTTCCTGTCTCTTTTTAAAGTGACAAATGGCCTTGTAAAAATAAACAGAATACATAAATGTAGCTCAAGTTATTTATTTTAAAACGTGTTAGGAAATGTATCTAAAAATTATAAATCTGGAATGAAAATGTAAATACTTATTAATCCACTGAAGACTGAGTGTAAGGCATGTGTTAAAATTCAGTGTATAAAAAGGCAGATAAGATTGCGTATTCTTGAGTGAAACTTTTTTCAGCTTCTCATTAGCAATCTTTAATCCAATGTCTAAACATATATCAATCTCTTTTTAAACCTGTCAGATAACCAGCAAGTGGCTGATAAGAGATTTCATCATTTAATTCTCTTAAATTTTCTTTTCAATAATCTGGATGATTCATAATTACAATTGACTCCATTGAAACCCATACAGCGTGCCAGTTTCTTTAAAGACTTTCAGATAACTAAATTATGGATAATTTTTGTTATAATTCTGAAATAATTGCTGAAAATTATGGATATTTTATTAAAAGTTTTCAAAGATGTAACCAATGTCCTTTTTTCATACTGGAGACTGGTAAAAAATCTTGTGGATTAAATTTACTCATATATTTATATCTCCATCTGTTGAAGAAGCTGATATTTTGTTTGTGTTCTTCAATACCTGTAAAGAAATTTTCTGGTTTAACTTTTCTTGTAAAGTTTTAGTTAGAATATATTTCCAGTGGGGATCTTCATAACAGGCATTAATAGTTACATCCTCATAATGACCTCATTGACTATTTCTTTCCAATTTACAGAATGGAATAAGTGACACAATAAAAAGTGAGTTGCCTAAACTTAGATAGAAGGTCTGTGTGTGCAGTCTCCTAAATACTTTATGTGTGTGGATTGTGGTTACATGGCCATTTCAGTGCAGCATAAATCCAGGTTGCTACCAACAGGAAAGATCCTGTTCTTTCTCTATACTTTTTTTTTTTTTTTTTTTTTTTTTTTTGTGGCCATATGATGAGAAGGATCTCTCTGCTTCTGCAGAAAACTAACTGGGAATGAAAAAGAGGGAGGGAAGACTAGTTTTTAGCTCATGAGAAGCTTTAAGTGAGCTATTGATTATCACAACCAACTGCTGTAGGCAATGATAAAAATCTAGTCTCCCCTTACATAAAAATCCTTTCCCTCCCAAGTTGAGACAGAAATACTACAAGAACACATTTCTGTACCTGCAGGGAACTAGGAAAGGATGCTGGGTTGAGTCAGTTCTAGCACAACTCAGTAACAGGAGTCCTGGGCCAGGCATCACAGCCTGGGGTGCCGGTTCAGCTTGGATGCTGGCCAGCCTTCCTAGGCACAGCTGCTTTGGGAAGGGGGGTTCTGCAGCAGGTGGCACCCCAGCACCTCTGCTAATGAGCACCCAGAGTTGCTCTGCCAGTTTTCCTTGCCTGGACAGGTATCAGGTGCTGAAGCCAGCCAAGTCCTACTATGTAGCTCCATTCAGTGTGAGGACTCAGCTCTCCCTCTAGCTTGTTTGCAGCTGGAATGCTGCAAATTGAGTGAGGAGAGTGCAGCAGAGCACGGGAAAATCCACCACATATGCTTGGGTTTGGGACAGAAAAAGACACAAAACAGCACCACTTCAGAATGTCTTTAAAGCAGAATTTTCCTTCTTAGGACCATCTAAAACATAATGCTGTTTCCCAAAGCAGCCACCAGCTATTAGTAATTCAATTCCCATTTTGTGTAGTGGAACTTGGATATCCACAAGTACAAATAATAAACATTTCTGAGGAAAAAAATAAGAAACCTTCTTCAGTGCCCGAAAAAGTGTGTTGTTAAATTGCTTGGAGGCACAGTCTTTCAGATCATGTTTTATTTTTTGTTGTTGTCATTTTATCTCTCCTTTTCCCTGGTATTTATTCTTCTTCCTTTATCACTGTGAGAGCTATGAACTGTGGAAAGCTCACTTTTATTCCATATCTGTTCTTCCCTGATATCTTCACATTCTGCTATTCAGACTTTCTCTGGGACAGCAATGTAGCAATACTTATTTTTCTTCAGTACAGACCAGGTGCCTCTCTCAAGTTTTTGCTCTTTTACCTGCTATTATTCTCCTAGTTGAAGAACACTTCTGTATGTTAATGCAGACAGACTCAGTTTTTCAGAAGCTGTATCTCAGTTAACACATAACAATACACATTTTCCAGACAGAAAGAAAAATCCATGTCTCATTTCTGTAAAAAAAAGACAATAGTGACGCCTTCTGCAACGAAACATAAAGTGAAAATAATTTTGCAGTTGTCTGTATGAGAAAGTGGGAGTGTTATATGTAGTTCTGTTTCTGTCCACAGAAAATACGAAACCAATAATGATCAGATTTAAACTCTGGCAATAAGTGGCTCTGTTCAGTAATATGGAGAAATCTCTAGGAGCTGTGTAATCGGCCAAAACAATTCTGTTTGCACTGTAAATGTGTCAGACCCTGACCAAAGTTGTGTTCACTCCACCCAAATCTCCTTGACGGTATGATCAACCATGTAGTTTTCCATTACAGACATCCTGATATTGGTTCAGTTTACACCAAAATCTGACTTAATCCCTTATGGTCTCAAGGCTCCTCTTTCATAAATCAAGCTTTGTGCTAAACACAGTTTGTCTGTAATCAAGATTTAAAGACATGATTCTTTTTTATTCAAACAGTTGCTGAGGATCCCCACCTCCCAAAAGGATATTAGTTCTTTTTCAACCCTGCTGTAGATATTCTGGAGTGGAAAAGAGAGCCCTGATACTCCTTTCTTACAGAGCTCTAGATAGACCATGGGCTAGAGGGAGTCTGCAGAGAACTTCTGCATAAACTGCATTTGGGAAATGAGCCAAAGGTGCCTGCTGTGGCTGCCAGGGCACGAGACAACAGAAGCAGCCAGAGGCTCTGCCCAGCTGTGAGGTTGTAAGGGAAGGACCTGAATGTGCATTTGGATCATCATGCTGTTTCTTGTCATTCTCCAGTTAGGAAACATACAGGAGCTTCAACTTAGAATGGTAACAAAGGGAAAGTCAGAGGTTAATGAGATTATGCACATTTTCAGATATGGCCTACAGAAATAATATGCAGGGAAGATTGACCAGCCTTGGGTCCCTCCCTACCTGTCTTTGTCTATTTTTTTTTTTTCTTTTTTCTTCCCCTGCCACACTTTTTCTCCTCCCCCTCCCCCCCTTTAAACTTAGGAGAGCCAGTGATCCTGGCATAATTCTGTATGGTGTTCTGTTCTGTCTGTACTGATAGCTGTTTGCAAGCTGCATTGTGTCGTTTGTAGCTTCTCCTCTTTAGCCTGGGCTGCTTGTGTTTCCTCTACTGTGAAGAACATTACATTCATGGAACATTTATTTGATACTGTGAAAAGAGATTTGCGTAACTGCTGTGCAGGGAGGGAGTTAGAAAATGAGAATGGAAAGAAGAATCATTGTCTAAAAATTTGTCTTTGTCTTCATTTTGTTAGTTCGATTCTGTGTAAGTGTTGTCTGGGGAAGGTAATAAGTAAGAAAACATGCCATCAAGGGATTTCCTGCAGGAGGGGTTATTACATGATCAAAGGCCCATTAGTGAATAGAACTGACTTGGTGTTATTTCTGTACTTACTCTCTTAAACTCTGCCCATTTTAGTGGCAGGGCAATCAAAGCACCTAACTGCATCTGGTATTTTTAGAGTCTGACTCACACCTAAACATTAAAATATGTAGCTTTATATTTTCATTCCGCTCATCAAGACTGGAACAGATATAACAGATCCTCAGATATAATAGATCATCTTCTTAAAATAATTTCAGCTGCTGTATACATGGTCCTCCTAACCAATCGTCCTGAGGAATTTTCCCGGTGTGAGCTGAATGACAGAGCTCAAACAGCAGAGGAAGCTAATGTTGAATACAGGATTGCAAGATGGGGAGTTCTAGTTTAGCTTGGATTATAGTTGATAACACTTTATCACAAGAAAACATGTTGAAAGCACTTTAACCCTGACTTGAATGATTTGAACAGCATTTAAAAATCTGTTCTCGACCCTCATTCCCCAAATGCAAAACAGCAAAGATCAAGAAGGGTCTTTTCCACAGTTTATCCAAAATGAAAAATATTTCTCAATCCTGTCTTTAACCTTCTGTTGTTTTAACTGTAGACAATCCTAAGGATGAACCTTAAGACTGAAAACTTTTTTTGCTTTTGTTTTTAGCCTTTAACAACATACTATGCATACTGTTATGAAGACAATATTATGCATGTTGGTCTTGGGATTTTGTAAGCACAAATCATCCATGGTTGACCTTGTTCTTGACATTTTTTGTTTTCTGAAATATTTCTGGCATATTCCTTTTAAAAAGGAAGTGTTACCAATTGTGTCTGTGTTGCTTGTGCTGAGAAGACTTTCTTCTTTGAAGCTTGTATGGTTCTGAAGAGACATGTAAAGGCTAATGAAAATGTGCAACTGAGGCTGCAGAATAGATAACTTTTCCTGGGGAATGATGCTACACCGTAATGCAGAGAGCTGCCAACTGTAGCAAAATTGCAGTGAAGAAAATTTTAGTAGCACAAGGAAATTCAACATCTAGATCTGTAAGAACACAAAGGAGAAAGAAAAAGGAACAGAAGAGAATTAAAGTAATACTATCTCTGCTACTTCAGTTTATGTTGGTTGAAAGCTTCCAGAATAAACAATGTATAGCACCACCTGTATCCCATGAACATATGGCTGACTAAATTGTGGACATAATCCTGACCTTTTTATCTCTTCTTCCAGCCTAGAGTGAATTATTTCATTTTTTTATGGAGTAGTTTATTGTTGCCTCTGCAAGCCAGCTACTATAACCAGCACACAGAAGTCTGGTGTTCCTCCATGCACTAGTTCTCTTTGCTTCTTTGCAGAATGGAAGGATAAAATAAATCATGATTTTTGCTCTCCTGAGTGATTCTGATTTCCCCTTTGGTCTCCCGTTCATCCAAGATAGTTGGATAGTCTAGCTTTAGTCATCTCCCTGAAAAATATAACTTAACAGAAGCTGAGTAAATATGACACAAATTAGTCATGTTCACATTTAAAGCTAGAGCAAAACACTTATTTTATTTTCCTGATTTTATTAATCCTAAATATTTTTTATGCAAATGCAAGAGAACAAATGGCTGATTTTTGCCAGTCTTTAGTCTACTTGGAATTTGCAAGATGAGCTTTCTACAAAAGCTGGGAGGGCTCCTGACAAAGGGGACTTTTAGAAGTGAAGAGCCTGTGCTCTGTCTTGAGCTGAGAAACTGGGTTTACAGGATCTGATGTAAAAGATTGCACTTATAGCACTGAATCAACCTACAGGCAGTTTAACAAGGTAAGACGAGGGAATACGAGCTTGGTGAGTGTTCGAGATTATTAAAGCTTTAAAAATATCCTTTAGACTATGGAAACCCTGTCAACACTACAGTAAACCTAAATATAAACTATACTAGTGAAGATGTAAATTGAAAATGAAACCAGCAATGATGATTTAAAGAGTTTGGGGATTAAATATTTTTGTTGCTTACAGTACCCAACCCTCTGCTAGGTCTTGTAAAGAATATATAACAGACATGACATTTTTCCTTAGTGCATCCTCCCTTCCATTTTCCTTGCCTGCCATTGTCACCGGAGCCTTTAGACAAGGAAGACGTGACAGAACTTGCCAAATTCTTTATGTCTATCTCAATATTCCAGCGTGTATTCCAGCATACATAAAGCTGTCATTGGAAGAATAATTAAACAGTCAGAGCAAGACACCAGTTTTCTGAAAGGTTTTATTTACCTCTGTGTGCAGCATATAAACTCAAGTGTGTTTAGACCCTAGGTATTTGCAGGAGCCATTTTCTAATTATTCCATTTACATTCAATTATGTCTTTTGTGGACTTCACTGAAAAAATTACCATAACGCAGAGAATACCCTTTTAGGCAGTTACACAAAAAACATGTAATTATTGTTCACCGTTAACAGAGGCAAACTGAGAAAACTGCAACAAAAATCACAGCAGCCTGCTCTTGTGACTTTGTTTGTAGAGGTGCTGTTTAAAGGCTCCCTTGTGTGAAGGTTATTTGCTGACAAAGTTCCAGATCATCAGGAAAGTAAGGGAATAAATGACACAGCTAATGGCTGAACTTGGATATTCTGAAAAATCAGACAGACATACACACAAAGTAAGCTGGACAGTGCCATGAGGCAGCCTGGAGTCATGAGGTTTTGTTTCCTTGATACTGTGAACCACTCAGTGACTTTATATGATGTACACACCTCACTGAACCCAAGAAACTGTAAAGCGTCAGCCTGGTTAATTATAGGTTTAGAGCTGCAATGTGTTAAGAAATAGCAAGGACGTGACACACAATTTGAAAGCCTTTGTTCCAATTTTCTTTCACTTTGAGATGAGGAAAAGGTGTGGAAATAAAAGCAGTCAGACTGAATAGCATATTACACGATAAGTGTGGTAGTCTGCATTGTTCTGAGATAGATCCTCAGTGAAGGTGCATAATAAGCGGTGATGTTTACACACTGCTGACAGTGACTCTACCACGCATTCCCACCTTTCCTGCATGTGCTTCTGCAGCTTCTCGACACAGGCTTGCAGCGCTAACCTACCGACCGCTCTGATTTTCCATGTACTTTTTCATAATATAAATGCAACAAAGTAATTTAAAAATGTTAATATCTGAGCATTTGATGTTTTTGTAAGAAACAGTGAAGACCGTTGCCATCTGTGGCAAAGAGTTAATTAAAAGACTTCATTCTTGCGAGCTGCACATTTTCCCTCTCAGGATCAAGCATTGGGTCCAATGACTCAATTGGGAGCATTGCATCTTGCTTCAGTGCCTGTAACTCTCAATGAGGCAGCACAGAAAGGTAAGCATAACAAATATATTTTAACTCTTGCTGTAGCAGGAGCAAGCGACAGAAATAGTTCTGTGTACTGGTTAGCTAGCTGTTGTGGAAAGGCAGTTTCCTCTAAGCACTGAAATACAGCTGCTTTAAGTAAGGGCACACTAAATAACAGAAATGTTCTTATGATTGTTTTTTAAAATGTTTTCTTCTGAAGCATAAAACAGAGTGAAAGGTGGACTATAGCTTTCTTCATATTAACTGCGTTTGTGTGGTTAATCATGCTGCCCTATACTAAAAACCTTTGGCAGGTGGTATAGACCCTCCTACTTTGTTTCAGCTGGTGGTCAAGCAGCCTGCTCCCCCATGGAGCATGTTCCTTCCAAAGCTGCTGTGTTCCTGAGGGGGACTCTGTTTCCAGGATAACTCCAGCTCTGTTTTCTGGCACAAGGCTATGATATCCTGTTATGTAGAAATACTGCCCGGGGCTACACCAGCTCTGTGAGTTTTCTGGTGATGGGGGTGGGAGAATCCCCATCTGTGGTCAGTTTGTGACCTCGATTCTCATCCATGACTGCTTTCCAGTTAGAGGAAAACCAGCAGTGAGGTCTAGCAGGAAACAAGGAAAAGGACGGTCTGTTTGCAAAAGTCACTCTTGACCTACAGTCAGAGCTACATTACTTTTTAATAGGTTTACAGAACTCCTTAAAAATAAATGCAAGCGCTGTCTTGCAGATGAAAAGAAGTTATGATTTCTATTTCATATATTTGAATCCATGCTTTGAAGTGTTCTGAAAAATCTCTGAAACACAAAATGAAAAAAAAAAAAAAAAAGTCTAAATCTTAGTATTGGAATTTAACCTGTGATACATTTTAGGAGGGTCTACACATTTTTCCAGTAAGAAAAACTCACATTCTAGGCACTGTAACAAGTTAATTTGTGTTAATGATGAAACAATTTGCTGGTCATATTTAGAAACCTAATATATAATTTTGACACAATCAAAACTATGTCACCTATGTGACCTTTTTCTCTGTATATGTAGCAGAATTTGAAGGTCTACAGACATCAGAAACATTGACTGAATACAATCTTACTAATTTTACATTAAATGAAATAGAAGTACTTTTCTATTACCCATAAGAAAAGACCAAATCAAACAAAACAAGTCTAATAATAAGGTATAATGAGACACCACGCTGAAATGTTCTTAAATATAAGCTGTGACATACTAAACTGAAGAAATAAATTAATTAGAAGTTCTGTAAATATGAGTTGACTACTGCTACACAGTATAAAGAGGAAAGGTAACTGAAGACTGTAACGCAGTCTTGTAGTTTATAGCTAGGACTCAAGAGAGACCTAAGGATACTGAATTTCAGCAGAACAAATTTTGGAAGTATGCAGGAAATGATGGGTGAAATTGAATGATTTTGAGTAATGGAGAGAAATTTAAAGTATTTAGAGATAAATTTCTTAGGCATAGAGATTCTGCATGCCACCTAGCAATAAATATAGTGAGTGCTGGTTATTATTCTCTTCTTTTAGTGTTTTATATAGCCAATGTAGATGAACACAGAAATGAAAAAATGACCAGCAGTAAGAGAGATACATACAGTATGTTAAAGAAAGTACAGCACACTGTTCAAACACTGGAAAATTGCATCAGAAAAGAATATTAGATAGGGCAGTGAACTAAACTTGAGAGTTTTGAATATTTGATTTGCCTTAGATATATAGAATTCCCATGATTTTATCTGAGTCTGAACATGCTAGTGAATAATTGCTATTATGTTGCAGAAACCATGGCAGTAGCCTGTGTTACCGTTCTGAGGATTTCTAGGCATTCTAATCAGAAGGATTTCACTC